>NC_092209.1:34829417-34867572 GCF_043381705.1 Parasteatoda tepidariorum | reverse complement strand
GCAAAGCCCTAATTCCAACTACTCTCATCCCTGAAAGTGCTTATTTTTGATTTACGTTTTTTAAAAGCCCTTAAAGGTGGTTTTTTTTATTTGGTGATTGTAAAAAGTGCTTCTTTTTTTAACTTTTAAGAAGAGATTTTTTCTTTGCCGTATCGATAGTTGTTCTAAATTACAAAAAATTCATGATTTTGATAATTTTCTGTGCATTATTCATCACAAACTAGGTATTTTATCATGATTATGTAAAGTTTTTTTAAAATGTTTTTGAATTTTATTGACTTTATGTTTATAAATTAAGAACTTTAAAAAGATGGAAAAAAATAATTTTTGTTACAGCACAGATCCTAGTTATGATTTTTTTTTTTTGGAAAGTGATATTAAAAATATTTTTTGAGTTCTTCAAAAGTACTTATAAGGTGCTTATTTTTCGATGAAAAATCTGGCTTCGCACCCTGACTTCTATTTGGGAAAAATCTTCTGTAAAGTATAAAATTAATGAAATTTAAAGAAAAAGTAATGATAGTTTTTAACATTAATTCTTACATAAGCATAATATTGCAAAAATAATTGCTATGTATTTATTTTCACCGAGAAGAAAAATTCCCCCTAAAAGTACTTTTGAAATATTTGTTTAGCCACTTGTAGTAATTTTAAGATTTATTTAATAATTTTTTATTTCAGAAAATTTTATTGACTATTTAGTTGTGGATAACTTATTTTTTGTTGTTGATAGGTTTTCCACATTCTGGTTGCCATACGGATCCAGTGCTCACAAGATTGTTTTTTAAAATAAAGTATTTATCACAAAATAGCATGGAAACAACAAAAAAATTCAAATCAATGATAAGAATTGAAGAAATTGCATGGCCAACTTCGATTTTCAGTTTTCCTCACTCTGGTTGTTGGTAGAAGTGAGGTTTCAAAATGCACGGGTTACTAACTTATTAAAAAAAAGAAAAGAAACAAAAACAAACAAAATTTTCCTTCTTCGATTGCTGCTTCCTCGATGAAAAGCGAACTGACTTTTCCGATGTAGATAGTCAAGAGAAAGATGAACTTAACCCTTCTCAAACTGTTTAAAACATTGCCAAGTGTTAAATCACTAACATCCCTCCTGGGGTTAGCGTACATCTGTAAAACTTCAGCTGGTCTGATAAACCTTTTCTTTCCCCCCCTTCCTGTCTGTGTGATAACAGATGTAGCCACATTTAATTGTTAGCTGGCCTTCATCTGGCATTCACTTCTTTTGTGTTGTGGCATTCGAATTCAAGCTCGATAAATTATTTTGTATAGTTGTAATGTAAGAGTGTATGTAGCTGTATGGTTTGTATGCTTGCTTTGTATTGGAACACTTCTCTCTCCCAACTCTTTATTTTTGTCAACGCAATTCTGGAAAAGATGAAGTTTCTCCTCCAGTTTATCTTCCATCTTTAAAAAAACCCTCTATGCAATGTGTGTTGTTGCTAAAATAAAATTAAAAAAAACCCCTTTGTACACAAATAAGTGAAGTAGCTCTGCACAGATGTGTGGTGGGCTGTGTTGTTGTTTTGTAGTGGAAGAGGGAGAAAATAATCTATGTTTTGTAAAAGCATGGAGGAAATTGTTTCCGCATGGTTAATTGCTGTTTAGACTCATTAGGCTTTTCAAATTGTAATTTTCACCTAAGAGTATAATTTATGTATATTTATACCAGTGTGAGTCAAAGTATTCGATATAGTATATTCTTGGAAATATTAAAAACTGATTGTGCTTTATTTAAAAAATTTTCTTTCTCAGATAGGTTTTTAGGTACGGTTGAATACTGTTATAGCATGTTTTAGATCAAAAAATGGTTATTTTTCTCTGTTTCTGATACGAAACGGAAGAGATTTGAATTTTAAGTTACGGCTAATGAAAATTCATTTTTTTGAGCTACAATATTTTAATATGATCTGAATTTCTCATAGATCTGTATCAAAATTTAATAAATTGACAAAGATCCAATCAAAACAACTGGCTGTCCATGTTCCGTTCATGCCTTTCTTACATCACAAACTGGTTATTTAATGTTGTGAAGATGCAAAGCATAACATTCTTGAGTTTGGAATAGTCCAAATCATATACATTTACTACGTAGTATAACTTTATTGACAATTTGTGTTTAAAAGTGATGAAGTCTATGATGTGCTATAACAGAATTCAGTTGTAATTGTTTTGCTGTACTAATTGTCTATTTAAGTATTGGTAATTGTTCAAAACATTTGAATTGGTTTAATAAATAATTTTGATTAGTAAATTTATGTCGCAATAATTTAAAAAGTTTTAGTAAAAATTCAACTCCACTTTTATGTGTAAAGATATTATGCGATGTTCAATTGTTATATTCCATTTTATACATATTTTACTCATTATGTTCATATGTCATCACTGTATATACATAGATCATATAAATTTTATAGTTAAAATTTTCATTGTAGTGTATATAATTTCAGTTTTTTAAAAGGAAAAAAAAATTACTTAATATATATATTGAGAAATAACTCAAGCCGTTTGTGCAGCTTAATCTGTGAGATTATTTTCATTATGAAATATATTTATTTTATAATATGTTAAAACAGATCGTTTTTTTGCTAAATTTATATTTGTTTTGTAAAATTTATAAATAATTTTTATTTAAAAATAGTATTTATCTTTTCTAGTTTGTTTGGAATAATTTTCAAATTGTTTATCTTTTATTTCAGTAATTAATCCTTTAGTTTTATTGGTTTTGAAGTTTAAAAAGTAAATTAGGTAGGTCTAACATAATTTTAATTAATGGTGCACTGTGATGCATAGAAATAAATTCGTTTTGTGAATCGCATGAAAATAACTATGCATAAACATGTTACTTGTAAGTAATAAAGTACTAATATTTGATTGAAGATATGCAGTACTAGTTGCCTTTTTTTTTTATATGGAACTTGATTTATGCCCCTATAGTGACTTCAAGTTAACACACTATGTTATTAATAGTAATCTAATAAGGAAATACTCACATATATAGTTTAGAATTATTAGAGTTTTTTTTTTAAATATTTCATTTTATTGTGAAGCAATAAAACTCACAAATAAAGTTCACATGCATTATGCAATAAAGTTAAATCTATAGAGAACTACTTTTATGAGTTAATATATGTTTGCTTCAGTTTAATTTATTGTAAACAAGTTAAGTTCAGACATCTTTGGAATTATTTTTCAACAGTGGCAAAAAAATTTTTGGAAGTTTTTTTGAAACATTTTCTAAGTTGTTAAAAAACTTAATTCTGTATAAATATAAGTTTAGAATTAAGAAAAACTGTCTAACTCAAAGCAGTTAATAAATTTCTGTTTTTTTTTTTTTTTTTTTTTTTTTTTTTTTTTTTTTTTTTTTTTTTTTTTACACCTGTGCTTATTTCTTGTATATTTTTCACTTATGTTTATATTTTCTGCAAAGCCCTAATTTTTCATGTTTGGGGAAAAGTTATTTGTTTAGCAATTAAACTGTGATCGTGAATTTTAGTAAGCATATTACGGTCAATAATTATATCAACATATAAATATGTGATGTATACGTGATTTATTTTATAATTTTAAAAGTGTAGTGTTTTAATTATATGACAGGGTACTTTAAAAAATAACTCAGTTACAGAAACATTTCATCCATACCTTGGATATTGTTTTCCATTTAATGTGAATTTTTGAATTAATATTTGTTACTTATGAACTAGGTATGAACTCAAAATTTCTGTACTTCTATGATGGTTTTTGTTGATGAAGTTTTAAAGGGATCTAATTTTTTTTTGTTGCTTGTAGAGTTTTATTGATTTTCTTTTCCAAAGAAACAGTGAATATATTTTGAATACTTTAGATATTTTTTTCTTCATATTTTATTTGTGATCTACATTAGAGAAATTATTTTCAATTTTTAAATATATTTTTTTTACTGCATTACGAAATTGTTTGAGTAATCGATTTTATTGAGTATAGTTTGTGATATTCGTTGTTTTGATGCTTTATATAGCCAACTTATGGCTTTAATAATTTTTGTTTAAAAAAAGTTTATTTTCGAATTAAATTATGAATGAGTGATGGATATTTTTTGTTAATGATTTAGCGTTGTTATCTGGCAATAAAAATAATTGCAACACTGAGTCTAAAGTCTTTTAAGTTGAATTTAAAAATTGAGTGTTTTATAAACTACTTTGAAATCTTCTACAGTTATTTTTCTGAATATGTAAGTTTTACTTGAATCTTTATGTATATAATATGCAGGGTTGTGTACTCAATTCAAAGTATGGCTTATAAATCCTTGTCAAATGGAAGAACAGCACAAGTTACGGAAAATCCTTTCATGGGCATGTCAAGATTCCAATCCCTGTATGGTACAGAGTGTTGGGGGGGGGGGATAATGAGACTTCCCTGTCTGGGAGACTCCCATGCTTAAATATGTTACTGTAACATATTAGCATGGGTTACAATAACAGGTAAATGTCTATATTCACAAGTTAATGCCTACTTTCACTGGTAAATGTCAATCCTTTCCATTGAGTATTGATCTTCACATGGTTGCTTAAGTGAATGTCGTCAATGTTTATTAAATATTATTTGCTCCTAAAATGATACAGCTACGAATTTCGACATTCAGCTTGTTTATTGATGGGGAAAGCTGTCAGTACTTTTCACTTATTACTCTTCCAACAGTGCTTGTTTTAAGTGATAATAGTGAAATTTGAAAAGGATATTTTATTAAACACTCCTCATGCTGCTATAACTCAACATTTTCTGCACTTAATGAGAAACAATCTTTACAAAATTTATGAAACATTCACAATGCTTAAAATTAACATTCATTGATGTGTAAGTGCAAAATAATGATAAGTAACAAATGTCGGAGACGTTCACTTAAGGGACATAAAGGGTGACATTCACCAGTTAATGTTGACATTCACTGAATCAACGGAATGTTAGTATTTACCAGAGAATGTTGACATTCACTTGATTTTGGACCTCCACAATAATATATATTTATAAATTTTCAAGTAAAAACCTTTTGCAGTAACATACATATATATTGTTTAGAAAATAACATTTAAAATTTTAATTATTTTTTGCACCAATTATATTATTTCCTACTGAACCCTAAATTAATTCTTTAATTGGCAGTGTTTTGAAATGTTATTTTCAATGACTGGATGTGTATTATTTTGAATGATTTGGGGAAAAAATTGATTTGAAACCTTATGTTTTTGGCCAATGCAACCATTTTGTCTTTAGATATTCAATAAATTGTTCTTCACTGCTGACCATAGCATTAAAATTTTCCGTAATAAAATTCATCCAGATTTAGGATTTAAAAAATAAAAATAAACCATTATTTAATGATATAATTCTGAAATGTTTTTCAAAATCATTAGTGAGACAAAGCAATTTTCATCACAACCTATTTTTCTTAAAAGTTCTGTTCAGGGAAAATATGTTTGTATAGTACAATTAAATTTTTCAATAGCAGTACACAAGTTATAGTAACAATATAACTATGAGATTTAATAAGTAAATTATTATTAATTTTATAATTTGAACAACATCTGTTTAATTAAATGGTTTTCTTTAATAATGCATATCTGGCCACTAAAGGGTTTGAAAAATGGAAAAGCATAATTCTTGCAGATATTTTTCTTAGTTTAGAAATATTTTGTTTATAAAATTATGATGATAATGTTAATTTTTAGTGAAAAAAAAATTGAATTCTGATTCATTTATCCCCAAAAATTTTATAAATCGATTTTATGCTGTTTTCTTTCTTTTTTTTTGTATTTATTGAAAAGGAATAAAATCCAATAATATAGTAATTTGATTTTTATTTCAAATTAAACACTTTTTATTTCCTTTTATTGTCCAGATTTTCTTTTAAGAAAAAGAAAAGAAAAAGATAAATATTTTTTGCAAAAATCAAATCAAAATACTCAAGATTTCATTAATTTTTGTCAAATACAGATCACATTAAAATGGAAACTTTCTAAATTGTGCCTGAGTATCTAATTTTTTCCATTAACTTAATGCTTAAACATCGCTTTCATTGCGATGTTTAAGCATTACTATTTGTCTCATTTCTTTCAATTGAATTATATTACTCTCCTATCAGTTTGTTTTCCAAGTTAAATTTTTTCTATCTTTCTAATATTAAATGAAGTACACTACATGTTGCCAAATTAAAAAAATATTTTTAGACTTATTATTTCTGAGTTAGAATTTTTTTTTTTAAATCAAAGTGTTCGATGTATAGACTGTTTTGTCTAGATCGCATGCCATACAGAGTAGAATATAGTATTATTACTGTATTATATGCTTTGTGTTTATGTATTTCTTTTTAATTAAAATTTTTTGTCTGTTGTGTATATTTGTTTCAACATATTTATAGACATGGTTTATATCTTGTTAATGCTATTTTCAAAAATTTTGATATATGTTCAGGAAGGACTTAACAAAGGCGGTCGATATAGTGCCATATAAACTTTTATTCTGTTTCAGTACATTTAGATATACATTTAAAATCCCTGTATATTTAAGATGCAGTTAATATAATAAAAGTAGTTTTCTTTTAGTACGTATTTGGTATAAAATATTGAATTATTGTTTCCTGCTTAAATACCTCTATTAAGGGGAACAATGTCATGATTTCATACCAATTCTATTGGGGAAAATGTGAATTTTTGGCACAGAAATCTCAGACAATTGTGAACCGATTTTTAGTGGGATAAAACTGACTTTCAAATAACGTCATTTATATGACCTACGTTGAAATTTTAAGTTATGTTTAAGATCCCATGTTTTAAAACACCTTTTTAATTGAAATAAATCGATTCATTACTTAAGACCTTAGTCAGTTAACTCCTGATAATTCATTACTTGATTTACTGCTGTCCGATTCTGCAAAAACATTGTGGTAAATGTTACTTGTATTGTCTGCACAGGAGATTCCTGTAAAGTCTTGCTATACTTTACCAGTTAGACATTCTCTACCACTATAGTTTGCTCACACAAGATTTTGTCTTGAGATATTTTGTCTGCAAAATTCTGCTCTTTCTTAAACCAAATATGAGATTGATATTTTTTCACAATTCTCAGTTTCTTTGAAATGACTAACTGTTATAAAAAGCCAAATTTACAGGTGAAGAAATGTTTCCTATTATAAAATATATATACAGGTGATGTTTTCAGTTTTGTTGATAATCTACTTCTGAAATATTTGTGCTATATTTTCACATTTCTCTGTAGAAATATCATTAGAGTCAAGCAACCAAGATAGATGATATAGTCCCCTTAAATTTTGTAATGAATGAAATCTGAAATTTAAATAAAGGAAAATATTTGTTGCTTAGTTATCATTTTAATTTCTTAACACGTATGTTAGATAGCTGTGGTCTGGCTGTAAAATTAGATTTAAATTTAAAATCCCTGCAATATGTGAAACACATTTTTGTAAAATTAATAAAAAAAAAGTGCATTTCTTTACACATTTTATTAGTTTTGGTATACAAAATATTGAAATTATATTGAATCCTGTTAAAAACTAAAAGAAAAAAAATCTCTATTTTGTTTCCTTTTAAAATATCCTAAAGTGCTTCTATTTTAGGTGAAATGAAAACGCATGTTTGAAATCTCAATAGCAAGTGAAAAAATTCATTAGTAATGATTTTGTTTTGTAACAAACTGTAATTTAGATAGCTGTGGTCTGGCTTTTATATGTAACAACTTTACTCATTGTACCATAAAAGATCAAAGGCCAATTGCTTATTTATTAAGTGTAATATATACATATGAGAACTGAACATATTAATAAATTTTATGTTCCTTTTTGAATTCTGTCTTTCTTTGGTTTCCCATGATTTTCTCTTTCAATTCATATCTAGCTTCGGTTTACTCTATATGAATTTAGCGAATAATATGATACTTTTTATAACAATTGTGAGCTTGCAAATGCTAATTATGACTGTTAGGTTAACTCTTGATGCAGAATTTTTATTAAGCATATTTTTCATACTTTCATCATTATTTTGTATTGATTTAGGTAAAAATAAGTGAAAAATATTATATTTAGCATTTTAATAAATGGTTATGAAATGCAGCATGAAACACCAGTGTCTTTTTCTGTGTTAAAGGTAAAATCTTCCCAACACTACTCACTTCCAAACAATAATTTCTCAAATAAGTACTTTTTAGTAGCTAAGAACTAAGGAAAAGTTATTCATCATTGAAATTGCATTAATTTACAAAATCAATTATTGCTAAATTTCTGAATATGAATGAAAAAATAAAAGTTTTTTTCAAACTAAATTTTTTGGATTTTATATTTTAGTACAAATTTAATTCCAATAATCTAGCAGATTTTTTTTAGTAATTATTAAGATAGTTTTTTATTATTAATAAAATACCAAAATATATTTTTGCTTGTAATTCGAGCATCAGAAAAAAATTATATAAAATGGACACCGTGTCCCATCTGCGTCAAAGGGTTGAGTTTATTATTAGCTTAAGTACTGATTATGAAAATGCCAATGTGAAGATAAATCACATATCACTATTCGTGCCAATAAAAAGCGTCTATAATCCTGTTTTTTTTTTTTTTTTTTTTTTTTTAATGTGAAAAGTTTCTGATTGGGCTTATAAAAGTTGAGAATTATTTCAATTTAAGTCTGTTTTTTAAAGGCTCTGTCGTCACTTTTTTGCAAAGAAAATGCAATTTTCATTACTTCCATAAGCGTAGCTTTGGGGGGGGGGGCACAGAGGGGCTCTTGCCTCTCCCCCAATATTTTGCCAAAATGCTAATTTTTCAGCAGTTTATTGCACAATTAAAAAAATACTTTTTTTTACTAACTTAATTAAGATTTCTATAGCTACTATTGTATTTTTTTATATATATTTCTTTTTTACTTAGTTTGGCTTATTCTAATGTGTTCATCAAAGATAAAAGGTCACTTTAAAAAAAGAGAAAAATATTTTAAATTATTGACTTAATAATCGTCTGCTTTAAGAAGCTCTTTTGGTATTTTCGTTCCATGTACTAACTCTTGGGTGCTGGAAAAAGCAGGTGAAGCTTTGAGGACATATTTAACTGGTTAGTAGATTACTTGCAGAAAAATGTGTGGGAGTTTAACTTTGAGCAAGAGATGCAAGTGTGAAACAAGAGCAGTAATGATTGCTGTAGTTAAAATCTATTATTATTTACATGATATTGATGATAGAAAAATTATATTAAAATAAATTGCAGACGATTAATATAGAATTTAAAAAAAATGCAAATTGAGTAAATCCAACTTGGGAAGAATGGTTATTATGCCTAACCAAGTGATTTAAATCTGATTTGATAGGATACTTGTTTGCGACGTCACGCGTGTGTGTCGAATCTGATTGGCTTTTGAATCTGAAATCTAGAAATGTGGGGGCCATTGGAATAGAACTGTTAGAATCGTTATTTTAAACCAAATTTATAAGTTGTTTAATTACGAGGTGTTATTAAATTATTTTTAACATAATCATCTGCGATATATTAGTAAATTTGATCTTATATTTAACATATTATTTATATATTATTGATATATTATTTATTTAATAAGAATAAATGGCTTAAAAAATCATGACTTTACAGTTATAAGTTATCGCTTAACTAAAAACTACGCATTATAAAATTGTTGCTTAGACAGATATAATTTTTTATTTGTTTTTAAATATAGAAAAATACTTAAATTATATCACTTCATGTAGAAAGTGCATCAGTCCATTTTTTTCGGGGAGGCGGGGGTATTTCCGTGCACATGCAAATACTATGACGAGGCGCCAAATTTATTTTAGGCAGGAAAATTAGAAAAAAACAAACTTGAAAAGACATTCCCGGGGGTGACCAAGAGTTATACCCTTTGAGTGGGTCCCTTTCTGCGATGTTATTTCTTCTTCTTACGGGTCACTGCCCGGTAGTTGCAAAGACTTCGAGATAATTCTGCCACAGATCACGATACGGAAACCTTCCCCCTTTCGGGCCCTAAAATTGAGATGAGACTGATTTCAGCATATTTTGATAAAGCTTCTGATAATGTGCACAAATATCGCTTCATTTTAATCATTAATTAGTGTGGGACAGGAAAGTCAACTGCAAGTGGATTTTTAATGAAACTGAATTGAAAATAACTTGTTGCAATATACCTAGTAACCCTTCAGGTAATGGATTGAACTTGCTACAACGCGTTTTGAACATGAGTTTGACGAAAATGGGTTATTGATTATGAAATTGACGAGTTTTATTTTTTAGGAATTTTAAAAAAAGAAGAAAAATTTGAGAGAGAATGATAGTTTTTGCTGTGTGGCCAATATATCATACAAGGGTCTGCAGATCTTTTATCGGACAGTTATTTGTGAAAGTCCATTGTTATATATATATATCCTCTTTTCTAAAAATATGGATAAATATTAGATGACCAAATATGAAATTTTTTTCTCTTTTCTCACACTTAAATATGCTAACGAAATTTTTCATTCTCATAAGAAAGGCATATATCTGATTCTTTCTTCTAAGATAAGTTGAAAATTAAGAGAAATCTACATTTTTTCTACATGCTTGATGAAAGGGCTTCAGTTCATGTTCTTATTAATTATCATTTTTTTTCTTCGAAAATAGTTTGAAAGACTGAAGCCTTTTTTGCATTCAATGATTCAAACTTTTTCTGAGCATTTAACATTCGAGCAAGTGCTATGCTAGGAACGAGTCTATTATTTTCATTGCTATAGTGGCGTCCAAATCAGAGACTGAACTACACTGGTGTAAGAAATTAAGAGAATTTGCAGACTTGATCGATTATCCCTAGAACTACTGGAACGATTTTAATGAAATTTGATATCTACATACATTGATACAATGCAAAACAAATAACCATTCAACAATTGTAATACACATGCATGATGGTGCGTAACACTCGTTGGAGTCAGAAGGTATGAAATTGCCACCGTACAATTCAGGCCAATTGCCACAGGAAACTATAAACAGCCTTATTTCAAGTATGAAATCATACTGAAAGGCCTGTATATCTGTAAGAGGGGATCATACCCCCTATTAACCCATTTGTTTATTCTGCAACCGCTGTTTCATACCTTCCGACTCCAACTAGTGTTACGCACAATCATGCGTGTGTATTACAATTGTTGAATGGTTATTTGTTTTGTATTGTATCAATGCATGTAGATATCAAATTTCATTAAAATCGGTACAGTAGTTCTAGAGGTCCAAGTCTGCCAATTCTCTTAATTTCTCACACCAGTGTTGTTCAGTGTTCCACTATCTTTCAATTAATTACCTTTTGTGCGATTCCTATTCGACGATTCGTATTTCTATCCCAATTGAAACGTATACCTATTGGTTGCATCTGTAACTGATTGATCGTTGATGGATTTCTAGTGGGCAGGTAAGTGAAGTGATCTTATCGTTATAGTATAGCAAACCAAAACACTTTCATTTGTGAAATATTAAATTGCTTGCAGAGATTGACTTTACCGCTTTTTCCCGACTCTCCACTTTTCTTAAAATTTAAATTTAAAAATGATAGTATTAAATGGATATTATAGCCACAAGTATAAATTTTCTTTTGTTACGATCTATGCCGAATTAAATAATAATTTAGGATTTTACAACTTTTCTGTAAATTATTTTTAATTTATAACTCTGGCTTTAAGTCACACAAATTAGCTTTTCTCATTGCTTTTCAAAACGTAAGCCATTTACAAAAATTTGTTGATAAGAAATCAAGCCGCACTGGTATATCTTTAATGTTTATTACTTTCTCTAACTATAATAAGTAGCCTTACTAGCGCTTAAATGAGCTTTAAGAAGAAAATAGCCAAATTGGCATTTAAATCTGTCAAGACGAAAATAACATCAATTCTTTTCAAAACAGTTCTTTAAGTTTTAGCTGATTAGATTTTAACTCGCCAAAACTAGATAAGAGTCAGCTATTTTCGCAATTTATTCTTCTCTTTTGAAAATTACTTATCGGCTATCTGGTAAAGACCTCCATTAAGAAATTGGGTTTAACAACATTAAATGCTCTCTAATTAATGAGTGTTTGCATAACGAATTAAAAGCTACCTCCGGCGAAATTCAGCTTTTGCTTGTTGAAAATTTTTAATTTTTTTTTTTTTTAAGCAGCCACTTTGTGCTGACCTTTTAAAATAAAAATGGATTAGTGTTGAAAATTCAGATAAGACAAATGTTTTGATCGTTTTTAACTTTTCTTTGTCTTTCTGATTCTTTTTCAAATTTTTTTTTTTATCTTTCCTCTCCTGCAATCGTTCGTTCTAACTTTCTTATCTAGAAGCCCGTAGAGATTTATTTGAAAAGTTCTGTAATTGCCGTTTCAAATTTGCTTTTGAAAAAAACTTTTATTTAAAGGAATAATCAAATAGTTCAACCATTTTTTTTTTTTAAAAATGATGAAGTAACAAACGACGAAAAAAAAAAAATCTGAAGAATTTTTCTAGTTGACAAATGTTGTTAAATTTTTTCGTTTGATATTTCAAAGAACATCCTTTCAGAGTAATTTTTTTTTATTTAATTAAAAGTTGCTAGAATAATTTATTTATTCTTTAAAATTTTTTGAAATGCCATAAAAAGTTTTATGCCATTAATATCGATTTTCATTACTTTAATTAACGTTGTTAATGAAATATTATTCAAAGGTGTTCTCGTCAAAATTCTTTGTTCTGTTGATAATTCTTGAGTTTCATTATAAATTTTAGCTGTAATCTGACCATTTTTTAATTAAAAATGTTTAATGCCTCCATTTTCATTTTTAAGAGGACGCCGTATGGCAAATTTCCTTTCTCGTTCATAACTATATTAAAATTTAAAGTATAGAAATAGTGAGTTTTGCCAAATTTGAGTAAGTTGTGAGGATTCAAATACTGAAATGAAAATTTCAAAATATAATTTTTTTTTTCAGTAATTGAAATTTCATGGCTTATTCGAAGATTACCTGAACTCACTTTTTTTAATCTTTTAAATTTTAAATTATTATTGGAGGTGAAAAAGAATTTGCAACAAATAGTTTCTCCCATCGTATGGGGTCCTCTCAATGATGAAATAATACTTAATTGTCATTTTCATGGAACACATAAAAATTCTATAACCTTTTCATTACCTTGGTCCACATATGTGATCCTTTGCTATTTAGCTTCTAAATATACGCTTTGAGAAAATTTATAGTTTTACCCTCAGTTAAATATTCGTAAACGTTAAAGCTTCTAAAAACACGCTATGAAAAAATTTATAGTTTTGCCCTCACTGAAACATTCGTAAACGTTAAAGCTTCTAAATACACGCAATGAGAAAATTTGTAGTTTTACCCTCTCTGAAACATTCGTAAACGTTAAAGTTTCTAAATACACGCTAAGAAAAAATTTATAGTTTAACCCTCTCTGAAACATTCGTAAGTTTAAGCTTCTAAATACACGCTAAGAGAAAATTTATACTTTTACCCTCTCTGAAAGATTCGTAAGTTTAAGCTTCTAAAAACACGCTATGAGAAAATTTATAGTTTTGCCCTCAGTGAAACATTCGTAAATGTTAAAGCTTCTAAATACACGCTAAGAGAAAATTTATAGTTTTACCCTTACTGAAACATTCGTAAACGTTAAAGCTTCTAAATACACGCTAAGAGAAAATTTATAGTTTTACTATCACAGAAACATTCTTAAACGTTTAAGCTTCTAAAAACATGCTATGAGAAAATTTATAGTTTTACCCTCTCTGAAACATTCATAAACGTTTAAGCTTCTAAAAACATGCTATGAGAAAATTTATAGTTTTACCCTCTCTGAAACATTCGTAAACGTTAAAGCTTCTAAAAACATGCTATGAGAAAATTTATAGTTTTACCCTCTCTGAAACATTTGTAAACGTTTAAGCTTCTAAAAACATGCTATGAGAAAATTTATAGTTTTACCCCCTCTGAAACATTCGTAAACGTTTAAGCTTCTAAAAACATGCAATGAGAAAATTTATAGTTTTACTATCACAGAAACATTTGTAAACGTTTAAGCTTTTTAGGGATTCCAATAGATGCAAAACATGTAAGTTATTTGGGTAGAATTCCACATAAACAGAAATGGTTTTCGAAAAATGTTATTAAATATTATATAGTTTAATTATTCTAAAAATAATAATTTTTTTTTTGCCGTAGTAGTTCTGTGACGGGTATGAAACTTTTAAATTTATATTTACTTAATATTTAAAAATAATACAGTCAAGAATGTGCAGGTCCACGTATGTGTACCATGGCGAAATTTCTTATAAGCGAAATTTATTTACGAAATTTATGGAAGTTAAAAAGTGTAGATTTAAAATTAAATAAGCATGATTAATTAATAATAACAACTATATTAAATCATCACATATAAATATGGATTTATTTAAAACGATCATGTAAATATATAGTTTTTGCAAAAAATTTGAATATATAGTTTTATATCAGAAACAAAAAAGCACATAACGAAAATATAATTAAAAAAAAAAGTATTTATGATTAAGATGTTTGCTTCGTCTTTTGTTTTGGAAGTTAAATTTATTAAATAAAACTTAAAAAACATTACAATAAAAGTATTGAATGGCACATCTCATTTAATAATCACATTAAAGTAAATTGGGACGTACGTTAAACTTACTGTGTAATTATTTGGGAAGAAAGAAACGCAACAAACTAGTTTTTTTCAGTGAAAAAGTTTCCCCAAATTAGGAAAAAGAAACACTATTATCTACGTTACTTCCAGATTTAATTCCTCACTTATTTCATTTCAGTTCGTTAATTTCAGTTTAAATGATCTTATTCTTCAGATTATAACTTTCAGTTAGCTGCTCGTGAACTCTTAATTAACTTTGGGTAAGGGAGGGGGGAGAAAACGAATTAACATTAAATCTGGAATCAAAGTTTCCTGGAGTCGACGCATTTTCCAGAAATGGAATCGAGACATGCAACTCCAGCACTAATTTCCCGCTGACGAGAGAAGTTTCTAGAAGAATCGTAGAAAACTCGGCCATCAAATAGGCATTTGGCGAGGAAATTCTGAAGGTGAAAATGTGAGAAAAGTGCTTCGAAACAAGGGAAAGGGATTTTACCGATCTTTCCAGTTTTGTACCGGTACAGTTACAGTTAAAATATAAGGATGTCATTTAAAATTTTTAGGCGTATCTCCTCAAAAGCGTTAATGCGTTCTTAATGGATTTCTAATCGATGGCAGAAAATATTAAAATTTGTTCTCTTTGAACATTTCGAAGGCGTTCTATTCTTATATAAAAATCGCACTTAAGGTTTAAATTCTCGTAGATGAAGTTTCATATAGAATGTTTTCATTTCTTTTTTTTAAAATTTTTTGATTGATGTATTGACATCAATATGTTATGAAAGCGCCTAGCTTCTTTTGACGAATTTTGATTTAAAATTTAAATGTGAAAAATTGCGAATTGATATCAAGTTTCAATTCAGATCTATCTTCACCTTCCAAATTATCAAAATGAGGAATGAGCCAATCCATTTGATGAGTTTGGGAAAATGTTTTTGAGGGAATTTATTTCGTTAATTCCCCCCTCCCCCCAAAAAACAAAAAAAACTTTTGTTTCTTTTTTAATTCGTAAAACTAAGAAATTAATTTAAAAAAACAATAATTTAATATAATAAAGTAGAATTTAAAGAAGCCCAATTGGTATTAAGAAATTCCAATGCCCTTTCAACTATGCACTTTATTCTATAACAACCATCCTTAATGTATATATTTAGAATCCTTTATTAAAATGATGCACATTAGATGCATACTTAAGTTTAGCAAAACAAATACACTAAGGAAAGTTAACCAATACTTACTGAGGAAGGCTAGACTGAAAATTTCAAAACCTAATTGATTGTCGTAAGGAAACATAAAAAAGGTAGAAAGTGATTATTAGAAACACCTCCACGATTCATCAGACAATCAAACTGATTTTAATGTGTTTCAAACGACCTTCTCATTTGTGATTCGATATGTTTTAAATAAAAACTAAGGTTAAACATGGAATCAGAATTCTTGCTCCAGAGAAACGCAAAAAATTATTGCTTACATTGAGTGTAGTCATGGTTGCTATGATTTTGAAAATAAACCTTAGTTCCGCTTTTACATTTATGTGGTAAGCACGAAAATATCCTACTAAAAACACAAATCGAAAAAAAAAATAAAAATACAAGTGTGTTTTTTAAATCTATGTTTTAAAATTATTTTCCGAATCTTCACATTTTTTAAAACTATTTCGGACCTCTATAAACACAGTGTAGCTGTGTTTCTACTTTGCATCTTTATTTATTTACACAGTAATTATGGTACAAAATATATTGTTGTTGTACTTCCTTATATATCGAGGTAACTGTATTTGAACTTTATACATCCACACAAACTATATTTGTATTTTATGCATCTGCACGTACTATATTTTTACTCTATTCCCTTACAAACTGTATTTGTACTTTATTCTACCACACTTATTTGAACTATGTATATTTATATACACTACGAAACTCGGTACTTTTTGTTTCTCTACGTGTACTGTATATGTAATTTCTTGTAGAACTCCAAGTAAAGTAATCTTGTTGATTACGAAAGTACATTATCACAACACTAACTAGAAGATATATTTGAGCATCAATACAGTAATGGGTGACAAAAATAAAATTTATTTCGGCCATTACCGAAAAAATCTGAAATATTTATTCAGTTAAATGGAAGTCATAACGATATTAGTAATCGATCTTTACGTCCAAGTAACCGTTAGGAAAAATATGATAGTTATTGAAATCAACTCAACTCGTGTATTTATTTCTTACCCGAATACAACTATCCACGTAATCAAACGTACCATTTATCTAAGAACAGAAATGTAACTTACATTTTCTTGTTCAATTTAGCTTCATGATGAAAGATGTTTCCACTGCTTAGAAGAATGATTCCCTAAAAATGACGGATGATGCGCATCGTTCATCGTGTAATGCATCAACAAACTTTATCACATTTACTTATTTTGATATTTATTTACGAACGCTTCAGTGGTTTAATAATGGCTTTGCTTTGCAGTGATTGTCAATCTCACAAGAATAATCTTTTAGAACATATAAGATGAGATTAGTGTAATTTTTTTTTCTTTTACCCATTGGAAAAATGAGTGTTGTTCTAGGCCTTTCACGTACGCACACTTTTGGAAAAGAACAACTTCATTGATTAGATCTACGTAAGCGCCATAAAAGATGTTTAAATCATGAAAAATCAGGCTAACATAAGCATTAATAAAAAAGCAGTACAATAAGATCAAATAGAAAAGGCAGACGATAATTTTGGAACTTCTTTACTTCTTATTTTCAACAGTTTGCATTTTTAATGTCTTATATAATTTAAATTTAAAGTATTTTCATGTTCCTATTTACTAACTTATTCATAATTATTGAAAGATCTTATCTAACTTATTCATAATCAGCATTAATATAAACATGAATACTGAAAAAGAATAAATTGCGGCTTCTTAAAGAAGCGTATATTGACTGGATCTAAAAGCGAACCCAGCCCTTTGGACGACTAAAGGACAAACATCAATGGGGTGCTCTCAACTGAAATAGAAAATTGCTGATATACAACCACCTGATCAATGACTTCAGCCCCAGCTGGTTGTTTGTAAATTAGATGGCGAATTAATATTCTGGATGTTGCTGGATAAGGTAGAGCTAAGTTTCTTTACATAAGTTAGAATGTTTATTAACGTAAAGTTAATTTTATTTATTAACGTGAAATACAACGCCGTATCACATACAAATTTGTTAAAATACATTTCTGTCTTGTCTACGTTTTTTTTATTCAATCTAACTTTGTTATTTACTTATGCATTTTATTGTGTAACCATGAATATTATTGTTTTGAGTATTCGGCAACATTGTTGCATAATTAGTTTGCTTATGGTCTCCATGGCTACGCCCCTTTCCTTGTGTAAAGTAAGAAATAAACTAAATCTTTCTTTATGAAATAATATAGAATGTGCTACTAAAGAAAATCATATTTGAAGGCGGGATAGGCTAACTCGAAATCGAATGATAAGAATAGCTGCTATCATAAGAAAATTACACGTTTCAACCACCAATCAGGATTTATATCAACGATGACGTTGCTTGCAGATATCCAATTGATGCAGTTTTCGCAACTAATGATTTGGCGTTTATGAAAATTAAGAGTTTTTTTTCCGCAGTTGAAAAAATTAATTCCCTTTATTTGTACAATCTTATCTCAAAACATATAAGAATTAAATTCTTAGCATGAACTCCAGTTATAGCACATGGAGGTAAAAAAAAGTCTGGTAAAGTTTTCTTACTGTATGTTAATGATATTTCTGGTAAAAAAAACCGTAATTCAAGTAATAAAAACCAAAATATACGGTAGTTAAACTATTCATTTGGTATGGTACAACTTATTGTATGGTTCATATAATTATAGTTTTTATTATCTCACGTTAAGTAAAAAATACAAAACTGAAAAGTAAATTTAACCGAATAAATAGTTTTATGCCATGCTGTAAGGTATCATGATAAAAAAAAACCATATTTACTAAATTTTATCAATTATAAATTTTTTTTTATTGTACTAAACTTTTGACTAAAATGCTTCGGTTAAAATTACTGAGATTTTTGGTGCTTTCAAAGTCCCCATAACACGGTAAATTTTATTTCATTCTGGTAATTTTGACTATACTTTTTTTCTCAGTGTAGACATACGAAAATTTTATAAAATTATAAATTATGCGTACCTATTAATTAAAAATAATTTTGTCACATTAATTAAATTTCATTATTTTTTAATTATTCTTATTTATTTATTCATAAGTGATATTTAACTTTTTTAATGCACTACTAATATTTAATTGATTAGTTTAAAATAATTACTTGTGAGTTGAGTTTGATTACTTCGTAATTTTTTTTTCTTTTCTTAAAAGGTAACTTAATTATTTAATAAAAAGAACATTAGATTTTTCAAGACGAATTATAGCTTTCTTTCTTTCAGTTAAGAAATTTCATCTTCGATAATCCTACAATTCTGTATTATAGAATATTTGAGAAAAATATTAGGACTGAATTTCCAACTAAAGTCCCATTTATAAAAGTTAAGCTTTATTAAATAACGTTTTTCCCAGTGATAAAAGTTTAGTCTTTTCTCTTCTACCGTTTCTAGAAGATTGAATTTTCGAGCGCGTGTTGCCATTCGCAGTTGTAGAAAAACCAAAGTAAAAAGATTAACCCACTTTTTAATGGTTCTTTTTTAACCCCCAGTGTTATATTTTGCTTCCAATTTTCGTCTGCTTCTGTTACACATGATAGAAACTTGAAAAGATTTTGAGCGACTAGGACATTTATAACTCAAGAACTCTCTGAAGTAGAATGTAAGAGAAAATATAAAAATAAAATAAATTAAATAGCTGCTAGATAAGATAGACTACCTTTTTCCTTTTGCAGAAAAATAAACTGCAAAAGAACAAAATGCAGCGTAAGATGAATGTTCATCCTTTCTGTTCTTTTTATTACACGCAGCGATACGATGCCATTTTTCTTTAGTACAACTTTTATATTTTGTTTTTGTTGCCATTTTAGAGAACATAAAAATCTAAAAGATGTGTTTTCTGACACTGTCTACTTATCAGCAGTTTTCTTTGACTTTTTGAGAAAATACAAAGTTTAAAGGTCTTGATAAATATGTTTATTTTATTTTTATTCTTTTTGAAAAGGACATCTTTACCGTCATGTGACTATTGCGGAAGTTTTTGAAATGATCGGGTGTATATTTCTTTAGATACTCGCTGCTAAATTACATTTCATTTTTGCTGTAGAAATTTTTTCTACAAGCCAGTTAAGATTAATTCAACTATTCTATTTAGCTTTAGAATTATGAGGCGAAGCATGTCAAAGGATCAGAGTTTCGTTACAATTCCTATTTTCAGACTTTTTTTTTCTTCACTTGGATAACTGCAAGTGACGTCATCATAGGTGAATCATGGCAGTTGTCGACTTAAAAGCCAATCAGGTTCAACATACGCGTGTGACGTCACTCTCATATATCCAATTAAATCTGATTTAAATCACATGGTTAGGCATAATCATTTCACTCTTTTTCTCGAGGGGCAAAGTTTTCTCAAATATTCCTTTTTTTTTCTCCCTATTTTTCGAAGACAAAATAATTTTTTTTTGTACTAGTTTACTCCCTCTGCCTTCAGAAATAAAAGCATCAATTGATTTTTAATAATTCTATTCCTCATAACGGTCATTCTAAATGTGAGTTTGGTATCACTTTTTTGTTATTTATATCTCTTTTGCCAGTTTCTTAGTTTTTATTAATTTGAAAAGAGTGTTATGTATGAAAGTGTCAAAAAGAATTATACCCATTTAATGTGGATGTAAATTTGGAAAATAAACGCAAATGATATGAAGCTTTAAAAATATTAACAACATTTTTAAGGTTTAAAAATTGTAGTCCTATTATATAAAAAAGCAAGCTTATCATTTGACGATCAAGAGTAATAAAGAGTTAAGATAAATCAAAAAACTTCCACTAGTAGAAGATTTAAACAAACGCATGATTTTTTTTTCTCACACAAAAAAAACAAACTTTATTTAAGCAGTTTTTGTATTTTTAATAGATAGAAAATTATTTTTAAAGCTATAGGACATGAGCAACTTTTCAATAAGGGAATTTTTGTTCTTTTTTTCACCCAAACTCAAAAAATGAACACAGAGAGTTGTTGAGAAACAATTTAATTTTGAACGAGTTTTGAAACTTTTGTTTAGTTATAATTTTTAGACTTATCCTTGGGTTTGCTTCTTTTATTGTTTTTAAGAGGGAAATAAAACAATATTTGGGCAACCAGAATGGGAATGCTAGTAATTTTGAACCTGGTTGGACGACGTGGATAGCACCTGAACTGTAACTCCTTTCAACAAACTTCCTCACCGTGAAAAACGAAAGGACTATTAGACCGATTGTGTCAACACGCAGGTTGCTTAGTTGGATCAATCTCACGAGCCCCAAATTCTTTACAAACATTTGAACAACGCCTTACAGACTATATCACCGAAACGCCAGTTTGTTCTAATTTAAATATTTTGGGGCATATGTTCTTAAAAAAGAGAAAACTCTAAGGATGTCTTTATTAGTAATTTTAAAGCACGCTTGAATAACATAAATAACTCGAATTATTTTTCACAAACAAGCAAAAAAAAAAAAAAAANAAAAAAAAAAAAAAAAAAAAAAAAAAAAAAAAAAAAAAAAAAACTTTATTTTATACAGGATTTTTCCAATTCGGTTCATCTGAACTAACCGTGGTAATTTGTTGGAAATTTATTGTGGAAATAAGATAAAATAACTATTTTTTAAAATACTCGGGGAAGAAAATTTCAAACTGCGAAGATCAGCCCTGTAAGAGCCATATTAATGAACACAGATATTTTAAAAATGTTCCTAACAAATATTTGCGTAATAGTTTAATGCTTTTATTCATAAAAAATAGCAATCAAACAACGTAATTAAAAATCTTTTTTTCTCTCTCTTACGTTGAAATAGGATTTTTGAGATATAATTTCATATCTTTACTTTTCGCAGTAAAATATATCTCATGAAAGTTTCTATAATACTTAAGCGGATCAAAAAGTCTTATGAAAAACTGCTGTGGTTTTTTCCTTCAGATATTCACAGGTATGAAATCTAAATTACCAGGAATATTTACAATGCAATTTGTAACTAAGTGCCTTGTTATCAGTTAAGACATTAATTCCTTCTAATAAATTCGATCAATTAATGACTTTCAAAACACCACCCACCAAAATTACGATAAAGTTTTCTTTGGCCAAAAGAAGTAAAATGACACATCATATCTTATGGAAAGTTTTTAATATTTTATATCAATAAATGGGGAAACTCATTATGTCTATCCCTTGAGAATAGCTATATTAATCTGTTGGATGAAATGATTAATTGAATACCCTTTTTATCATCTTCATATCCTTCTGGAACATGCATGGATTGCGGATTTCATTAGCTAAATTAATCTTTGTTGTTTTTATTTGAGTACACGAGATTAGCTTTCATTTCTCAAATATGAAAAATTAAGTTTGTTTTTCTCCGAGATGGGTGGTCGGTTTCAATGATAGAACTTTTTTTTTTTTTTTTTACTTATAGTTTTCTTGTGGCTCCATGGAACAATTCTGGGGTGAGCTGATGAAGTTGAAAAATGGATCGTTCCCCAGAGAGTTTGAGCTCATTGTTGGGATAATTTAATGTTTTTTTCTTCCTCTGAGAATGATTTGTGATTGTGTCTTGAAATGATATTCAAAGTTCGTACAAGCGATGCAGAAATGGTTTCTTAATTTCGTTAATACATAAGAGGTATGATGTATAGCGTACAATGTTTGCGAACTCTTTTGACAAGTGGTCAATTAGAGATGATTCATTAGAGTTGTCAAAAAATAGATATATTAATTGAAATTTCTTCATTAAGATCTTGTTAATGGACAAATTATTTTTAGTTCAAAACTCTTAATTTGTTATACAAAATTACGCTCTTTAGGCTCTTATAAATTTCAGAAATCAGCTTTCATATTCTAAAATTAATTTACTTTGTAATTAAGCTAATAGGTTTTTAATCTTACAAATGTAATTTCCTAGTTTGATAATTGAATTCGTCTTTATTCAAAGCAACCATAAATTGTTTTAAAAAAATTAACCAGTTTAAAAACAATGTATACTTAAGGAATCACTTACTTTGTTGTACATATATATGCACTCCAAGTTCTTACAAGTTTTAGAAATCAGCCTTCATATGCAAAAATTAATTTACTTAGTAATTCGGATGATATTAGGTTCTTACTCTTGCAAATTTAATTTTTCATTTCGATTATCAGATTCTTAATTTTACAAAGCAACCATCAAATCTTTTTATAATTAATCAGTTTATGAACGATACATTCTTAAGGAACCACTTACTTTGTCGTACTCATTTATGCACTCCAAGTTCTTTTAAATTTTAAAAATCAACCTTCATATTCAAAAATTAGTTTACTTAGTAATTCGGATGATATTAGGTTCTTACTTTTGCAATTTTAATTTCCCGTTTTTATAATCAAATTCATTATTTTACAAAGCAACCATATTTAAAAAAAAATTAACTAGTTTATAAGCGATGCATTCTTAAGGAACCACTTACTTTGTTGTACAGATTTATGGACTGCAAGTTCTTCCAAATTTTAGAAATCAGCCCTCATATTCAAAAGTTAATTTACTCAGTAATTGAGATGGTATTAGGTTCTTACTCTTGCAAATTTAATTTCTTATTTTGATAATAAAATTCATCATTTTACACATCAACCTACATTTTTAAAAATTAATCGGCTTGTAAGCGATGTATTCTTATGGAACCACTTATTTTGTTGCACAGATTTATGCAATATTATTCAAATTGTTCTTTTTGCAAATTCACTTTAATATTTTGAAAATGAATTTATCAATTTACAAATCAGTCTATATCTCTCAAATTTAACCAGTTTGAAAATAATATATGCGTATTAACCTGTTATTTTGTTGAGAATAATGGTCTCAAAAACGCATATACAATCATTTCTTTAATGCTAAGAAATAATAACGTAAAAAACATAACAAATACAATGAATTTAATAATAATGCAGTTTCTTTAAGGCTACAAAACAATTAAAATAAAGAACATAAATCCAATGAGTCGTTTCCTAATCAGTATCAAATTTTAGTGTCGAATAAAAGCACTCGATGAAAAGGATACTCTTGGCTGCACTGCTGATGGTTTTATGGACAATAAATATCCATATACAGCCTCCAGAACTCTACACTGTCATCCACCTCTGGCTAGGAGACTACTAAGAGCCGTAGCGCGGAGTAGTAATGTCTAAGAGACTAAGAGTCTTTGGTGATTATAGTGCAAATTTTTTTTTCATTATAATTATTCCTTGTACGGATTTCTGATGGAACCATGCAGTTTTGTATGGCTAACTTTAGTTCATCTTTTAATGAAATTATGGTACATCATCTTCAATCTCTTCGTTTTCAATCTCTTAGTTTCAAATCCTTGTTTTCAATTCCATCCTCGAATGCGTTGACGATTTCTGTTATTTTTCCTTTCCCCTAGCCACAAATAGAGATTTTTAATGTTCTCTTTTACTTTGTTCTGCTTCAGAGATTTAAATACACTGTTGCAACTCGTTCCCAGATAATCGGGATGTCCGTGATTGTGCTAACATTGCAAAATACTACTCATATACATTCTTCTCTGTTGAAGGCGCGTTTCAAGAGAAAAAATTTCATTCAAGTCTGTCTTCTGACTATCGATATTGCTTAACAGGAGCATTAGATTGTAAACGAATTGTTGTTGCGTTGGCAAAGACTCTCGACAGCTACATTTCGAGGCAACTGTCAATGCGCCAAAATCCTTAGAACTGGACAGATAGATATGGCATAAATGCTCATCCGCAACAATCAACCGATCAGTAGGAAGCTACACTGTGGACAGTTCGGCAAATGAAAAGCGTAGTTTTGTCAAATGTTACAGACAGGCCGTTCCAGATCATATGTCTTTGACCTGGCTTTTCGAAGCTCTTTCGCCAAGGAAAATAAAAAAAGTCTCAGATACGCCATCTTCCTTCTAAGAATCATTCGGACTTCAGAACGAACAAAAACCCTTAAATATTTTAATGTTATTTTATTATATACACGTTGATGAGCAGCCAACTCAATTTTGAGTTCGCGGCTACTGCAATTCCGTAGCCATATAATTTTGAAAACAATCCAGAAGACTAGGGAACTCCTGGATCAAGTATTGGGAGAAATTTGTTTTCGTGAAGGACATTTTGATGAAATTAACTCGCATTTGCGTTACACGGAGAAGCAAACTACGAAAACCTCCCACGGTTAGCCTAACGGCAAGTGGACCTTAACCCATATTTACCATCCATATTTTAAAGTCATTAAACTCTTTTTTAATTCGTCGATTTGGCTACGTTTCAACATTTATATTAAAATTAATGAAATCAATGCCTTTTTTTCAATTTTCGCAAATGTTCATGAGCCTCGCTCAAGGATCATTGAAGCCAGTTTTTTTAAATTTTAAAAATTAGACCACAAACGCTTTTCATTTTGGCTTTTCTTCATTTTGACATTTTTCGCCATTTTCATACGCAACACTGATGGCGTTGACTAAAAATAGGCTAAACTTGTCCTAACAGTAATGAATAACCACTTACAGTTATGAAAATAGCATATTATTCGCAAAATAGCATAATTTAATATGACGACATATCGACATAGTAAAACAATCTTGGGATTCAAACGTGATCTTGATATCTGTAAAAGACCTTCAGTATATCGTAAGGAAGAATTCTTTTAGTTTTCGAATTTCCATCCTGCGAGAATGAGGCCCTTAACCCTAAAAATATAAGAACAAAGAATATCGAGCAATGGCCCTTTACCTTAACAGCAGTCTATGGAATATCGAGCAAATGTAAACCGAGCAATGGCTCTTTACCTTAAAAAAAAGTATATATTGAATATTATCATTATTTATAAAAATAAATTAGAGCAAGATGAATATACTTGGCATAGCTTGTTTTTTGTTTCGGCTAATCCTGGAATAAAATGTTTATGAAACCGATATTTAATTACATTTTTTCTCCATCCAATCGCATGTAAATTTGCTGCTTTCGTATTACAAACAAATTATTATAAGACACACTCGAATAAATCTTTTAAGAACTTCAGTTCGTTTGTTTGTTTTATGGTAATTCAACAGTGCAATGATTATTTATTTTTATACTGATTTACATGAAAATCAAACTAGTTTCGAATATTTTATTTTCAACGAGTTCTAAACAATTTTTACGTGTGAAAATAGATGGCGTTAACTGTTCGTTTCGATTCGAGAGAGATCCTTTGAAAATAAGTTGTACTCGTTTTACCAATTAATATAAATTAAATCGATTTAACTGAATTCCTCGATTTCATGATTGAACGCATTTCAAGTATTGTTTCTTCTGCTTAGTTTTCTTAAATTGAATGATTTAAACTAACTGAAGTAGAAAAATTTAAAAAGCTCATATTATGGGAAACAAAAAAAGAAATAAATTAAATAAATGTTGGTCATTTTACCCCTTTGTAATTTTTCTCTTCTTTTTTTATTATTTTTTCTTATGAATTTCGAAAGATAATTCTCATTTTAAGCGCTTTTTGCTAGTGAATTAATAATATATTTTAATATATTATTGAATTAAATTTTGTATAAATTTAAATAAAATTAAATTAGTATAAAATTTGCATCGAATCGTGTTATTTGAAGTAATCTCCAATGACATGCCTTAATGTTGAACAGAATTTTTCAAGATATAAATAATTTTTATACCATAAGCAATCTTACAATTTTAAGAATACTGAAGAACTTCGATAATACAATGCAATTCTGATGATTTTGTAGATTGTAACTAAAAAATTGATAAAACTCTATTAATCTTTATCAGGTATTTATGTATTTTTATTTATAAATTTTTATTTCATTTATAGATTTTTATTGCATATTTATTTTATTTTTATCTTTTCTTAAATAAATTTATAAATAAAAGTTACTACTTAATTTTTTTTAAATAAAAAGCAAACTTTGAATTTAAAAAAAACATTTTTCGATTTCAGCCAAGCATAAAACAGGTGTTGAGATTTTATATCCCTGCCTAAAATCGATAAGGGCTCGTTAGAATTTGATAACGGTTTTTCCATACCTAAAAATTACTTCGTATATTTCTCGGACTCCATTTTTTAATAATTGTTTTAAAAATATAAATTAAGGGTAGTGATTACACTGCGAATAATTGCTATTAATTTACAGTATAAAGCAGGCAGGTAATCAGTTTACCTATTTTTTATACTGTAATTTTAATATTTTCAGAAATTAAAAATTACAGTAGAAAGAAAGTATGAGCGTATACCTATTTAGTTATCACCGAAATTTGAACTCAGTGAACCTATTTAACAGGCAAGCGCATTAAATCCTCTACTGTTCGGTCACGTAGCGTGAACGGTTTTAAAATATTTCGGAAAACTGGTCGTGACGTCACAACCACTGCGTTTTATCGGACCTTAGTCTAGACTATTTTGCCCAAATAATTCTCTGTAAATGTAGAATAATTTAGTAGACATTGCATTTAATGCAGAATATTTCACAGATGTAAAAAATTTACAGACGTGAAGAATTCTCAGATATTTTCATAGGTGGGCTTTAAATTTAATCTTTAAAATTTGATCTCAAACTACTATTTTATTTTCATTTTATAACCGGCATTGAAAGTTAAGTAAAAGCAGACAGAACAGAAGTTAAACAGATAGAACAACCAAACCAGTTGTGAGTCTATGGCCATCAATTTTCAACTCCGTAGCCTTGTAAATTTGAACTCAATCCAGAAGACAAGCGATTCCTGGATCAAGTATTGGGAGAAACTAGCCTTCGTGGAGAACTTTTTGATGAAACTAACCCGCATTTGCGTTACAGGAAGAGGGAAACCGCGAATGTTTGCCACTGTTCACACGACGGTAAGGGGATTTTAACCCATGATCAGTCTACCACTGAAGATATTTTTTTTGTCAGCACTGTGGTCGGTGCGAGTTGGAAGTAGAATTCGAAGCAACCTTCTAAGTCTGGGATTCGAGTATGGGACTTTCATTGGGAGCATGAAGCAACCCTTGAGCCACTGCGAAGCTCAAACTCAAACTACTTATTATAAAATAACATATTCTCTAAGTATTTTTATTTTCGAAACGCTCTTAAAAGTTTTAAATGATTGACGTAGCCTCTTTACACGTCTTATTTTCCCCCCTTCAATTTAAGTTATAATTATTCCCACTTTTTCTTAATTTTCGCTCAGTTTCATGATGAATTGTCAAAAACATTTTGCCCGAAAAGTAGGCACTGCTTATCAGACAAGAGCAATCAATGAAGTCACCCCCACTAAAAAATTCATTAAAATTTTAATTACTTTCTTCATAAATTAAAAATTGTGTCAACACTTCTCCTAACATCGACTTACGGAATAATCCATCATACTTTTTCGATCTTTACATTTCAACATCGCTTCCGCCAATTAATTCCGTGCCAGATAATTAAATGGCAGCAAATCGTCCTTTGAATAACATTATGACGGATAAGGGTTCCTCTAATCGTAACCGTGACGGGTTTAATTTCATAACGAAGGCTGATTAGTCTGGTCGATAATTAAAATTGCCTTCCGATTTCGGGGAACAAACGAGTTGTGGCATGTCTTAAAAGGAATTCGCGCTAACATAAGTGACGTCAGGATTTGTCAAACTTCGAAAACATTTTCCCAGCTAATTTAATCGTTTCCGTTTATTGAACAGAAAGGGAATTCGAAACTTTTAATTTCGGAAAGTGATGGCTCAACGTTGTAATTATTTAACTCGTTCGATGCAAAGTATTATTTTTCAACGAAAGAGAAAGAGAGTTTAATTTGAGACACCGGAATAATCATTAAAGTTAGGCCAGGTTAAAGATATTAAAAATGATGCTTATATTTTATGATTTAAATAGGCCAAAAGGTGTGACGTGAGAATCAAATTTGTTTCATTCGTGGTACATTGTAATTGTTAAAAATGGGAGTTTATCTTTTATTTGGTGACCCAGATTCGAATCGCATCGGTGGCTGGTTTATACGAACTCTGCTACCGGATCGCACTGACCACAGCGCTGACGTAAAAAATCCTCATTGGTAGTCGGATCATGGGTTAGAATCCCCTTGCCATCGGGCTAACTGTGGAAAATTTTAGTGGTTTTGTTCTCCATGTAGTTCAATTAAAAAGTCCTCCACGAAGGTAAATTTCTCCCAATGCTTGATCTAGAGGCTGGGATATCCTGGTTGGTAGGGCACTGGGGCCATGTCGAAGAGTTCGTGGGTTCGATCCCAGCCGGCCGAAGACTACCTGTGTAGTAAATGGTGACTGATGCACGTTAAATCTGTCGAATCTCAAAGTCCTCCATGTTCCCATAATAAATCAATACTGATCCAGGAGTTTCTTTGTCTTCTGGATTGGTTCAAAATTACAAGGCTACGGCGTTGAGCATTAGTAGTCGTAAACCCAAAAATTGGGTCGGCTGTTCANCTGATCTCGGATCTCCCTTGTTTTTTGGAGATTGGGTTCGAAATTTCAAGGCTACGGAGTTGAACATTAGTAGTCGTAAGCCCAAAATTGGGGTTGGCTGTTCAACGACGGATGCAAAATAAGATATAAAATGCCTGATCTAGGATCTCCCTTGTTTTTTGGAGATTGGGTTCGAAATTTCAAGGCTACGGAGTTGAACATTAGTAGTCGTAAGCCCAAAATTGGGGTTGGCTGTTCAACGACGGATGCAAAATAAGATATAAAATGCCTGATCTAGGATCTCCCTTGTTTTTTGGAGATTGGGTTCGAAATTTCAAGGCTACGGAGTTGAACATTAGTAGTCGTAAGCCCAAAATTGGGGTTGGCTGTTCAACGACGGATGCAAAATAAGATATAAAATGCCTGATCTAGGATCTCCCTTGTTTTTTGGAGATTGGGTTCGAAATTTCAAGGCTACGGAGTTGAACATTGATAGTCGTAAGCCCAAAATTCGATAGGCTGTTCAAAGCCGGCTATGAAATAAAATAAAATTCCTAAAAAAGCAGTGAAAAGTATATTTTCCAACCAACTTCATTTAATTTTTAAAAGTCGATTGGAAGCTATATTCTCACCTTAGTTTGGCGCGGTTATCTACTAATAGCTAAACTGAAAATGCCTAACGAAGTTTAATGAAGGGTTTTGTTTACACTATCAGGTTAAGAAGAGAGGCCAACACTCTTCTCCTGAAAGGAAAAGTCTATTCATATGTCATCGAGTTTATTTGCAGTTATAAACACAGAATTCATGAAATCGGTTAGTATTTATATGCACGGAATTTGAAGTTTGTTAAAACTGGGGAACAACTTTTTTTGTTTATTTTCTGTTCATTAGATTTTTCAACAGATCTTAGATACTATATAGTGTTGGTGATTTCTAATCTGTAATTGGTTTCTTTCCAAGATACAAAATGTTCTAAAAATGACATTTTTAGTCTATTTTTTGTCGAAAGTTTTAAAACGTTATTAATAACAGGAGTCGCATAAATGTTGCAGCAAACTTTTAGAGGATTTAGGATTCATCATCAGGATTGAAATGGCGTAGGAGCCCATTCTCGGAAATGTCGTCATACTTCGTTAGGGATGCTTCTCAATCATAAACTGCTTTTTTTCGTGTGCTCTTGAACTGGTCACAATAGAGGAGTGAGCTTTACCGCATACAACGAATTTTTCCGGACTTGGGTCTCTATGTAATTCTAATTTTTATGATATGCCCTAACTCCCCTTAAAGTTTGTCGCAATATTTGCGGGCAACCCCTTGTCAGATATAAAGTTCTTAAGCTTGTAGATTTTGACTAAAAACAGACTACAGACGTCATTTTACAAAAAGTCTGTAGCTTCAGGAGCAGAACTAATTTCCGATTTAAAATCCCACCTTCATGTACTTAGATGAATGTAACAGGCATTTAATGCAATTTGTCAAAATCATGTATTTGTTTGAATGCAGTAAAAAATTTGTTTTACAGTGTAATTCTCTTCGATTGGTAAAATTTTGAAAACACCACCCCTCTCTTCACCTAGAGATATGGTTTTAAAAATAAATTATTTTCAGATATTAAGCTAAATGAATTTCGTTTCATAAATCAATATCGATTGCAAAAATATTTCAACGTAATAAAAAAAAAATTGGCCCTATAAAGGGTTTTAAACAAAGAATTATTCCAGTTCTTGAATTCTATCCGTGATATCGAGATATCACAGGAATAAAACTACATACAGGTGATACTGGAAAAAGAACTTTTACGCGAAGTATAGAATGAAGTATTACCATAAGGATTGTTAGGATGGTCGTAAACTATCTTTCAAATATCAAGGAGAATAACTCAACAAACTTATTAATATGTATAATTATAGCTTAAAAATGAAAATTATCATCCTTTTTTCTTCAAAGATATCTGTAAATCAATAATTTTCAGTTGGTTGGTGGTGGCAACAAATTGCAAGTGTGCGATGTAGGTAACGATGACTTTAAAAAATATAAATTAAAGGATTAAATATTACCTCTGTAAGGATGGTCATTGGCCATCTTTTTATTATTGAAGGTTAAAAATCAATGAAACTATTTAAAAATATCCTTATAATTGTGATCAAATTGGAATTATTGGTTCGTCTTCTGAGGAAAACATTACACCGCAGGAGTAACTTTACGTCGCAAATTTGGTTCTATATCAGTTGGTGCATTGAAATTTAAAGTTTAAAGCAAAGTGTATTCAGACACATCTAGAGTGAGCCATGAAGGTTCAAATGTTGAAAAAATATTTTTAAAATGTCAAAACGAAAACAAATTATTTGAGGCGAACTTTCCCACAGCGTAATCGCAAGTAATCCTCTCACAATTTTTTTTGCATTTCCATAACAATTTTTCAGAGTTTGAAACTTACATGGTTTACTATGGGTGAGCTAGAACCGGTCTGTATAGTAGTCAGGGGGCATACTGAAAGGTCCCGGGTTCGAATCCCACTCCTGGATAATTCTCATGGGTGTAATTTTTTTTCTCTCTGTTTTATCTGTCTTTCATATGTGGTTGGAGGGTCGTTTATCCACCCATATGGTGCCAACGAAAAAGAGATAAAAAATACCGCTAAGTTCCATATAGTTCCCGTTAAGTTCCATATGCGGTGGGCATTGAGATATTTTTTTTTAAAATTACCTGTGGAGATGAAAGAGAATTCGCTATGAAGGATTTCTTCCTTGGTATACCGCCCTTTTAATCAAAGATAAACTAATGATTTTCAATCTGACGATTGTATTGACATCATTGGTAACTTGATCCTAAACGTGGACTGATAAAATTAAAAAAAAGTCTTTTAAGGACTAATAAAATTTAAACACACACACACACACACACAAAAAAAAAAAAACGTTTTGAAAACGATAAAATTTGAAAAAAGAAGAAAAAAAAGACTTTTTAGGAAAATTTTTTTCTCACAATTATCGATGTAATTGAAAATTTTGAGAAACTAGTTATAAGTCACAATTTTTCCGATGTTGACACTTGCGCTTAAAACTGCTTTTTAATTTTTGTTTCCAATAAGTATCTAAGAAAATTTCCAGAATTTTTTAAATACTAAACAGAATAGTACGTAAAAATATTTCATTGTCTAAAAGGAACCAAAAACGTCGCTAAAAAACGCCCTTCTAAACAAATTGAAAATGTAACTTATAATTATATTGTCCCAAGACCATCCAGTGTAATTTCACTATTACTAAGAAAAATCATTCTTCAAAAAAGTGCAAGTGGTGGCAGATATGAATATTATTAAAAGTGTATGCATACAAAAAATATACAATTATTTAACTAAAATCTCTTTAATAAATAATACCATAATTTAAATACTTTAATGGGATATCTGCAATTGACGTAGTGTGTGTATCTTGCTCCTGATTGGCTGTTGAAGCGTGGTATATATTTATGTTAGCAACCGTTCCGTCAATTCTGTTTCAGGCCAATCCCGTCGCCAAGTATCTTCTGTGACATATTATATATTCTTTTACAAAGATTCTTTCATAAAGATTTCAATTCTTTCACTATAAATTTCCTACTTAACACAAAGGCAGGAAGACACGAACTAATTATGCATCGAAGTTACCAGGTGCACAAAACAAAAATGCATTACGGTTACAATAAAATGCATAAACAAATAATAAATGTAAGTTAAGTAAAAGACGTGAAGAATTATATTTTAATAAATTCGGTAAAGCGCTGTATTTAACTAACTTTACGTTAACTAACATTCTAATTTATGTGGAGAAACTTAGCTCAACTTTAACACGCCATTTTGCTTATAAACGATCGGCTGGCGCTGACGTCATAGGTCACATGTGTGGTTTATATCCGTGATCTTCTTCTTCTTGAAGTGCAAGTACCCAATTACATAAAAATGGAGAAATTGTACTTAAGACTTTCATCAGGAAGGACTATATGCTAGAAATACCGTTGGTCTAAAATTTGTTTAAATCTTTATTTAATAGCGCCATTTTCATTAAAGTTAGTTTTTGCTAGATTTGTTCCAAACAATTAATTGATTAAATTTTTAACTATTGGTAATGCTCTGACAAATGAGCTTTTTAACTAGTTCATGCTAAAGAAACAAACGTGTTGATTTTTACCTCAAACTGTTTCGTTATTCTTTTTTAAAACTTAAACTTACATTTCAGGGAATTGCTTAATCCAGACGACTAGACGGCGGGAACGATAATTAACCGAGCAAAATCTCATTTAAACACTTTAAATGTTTTTGAGACTATTTTATTTTCATGCCACTCCTTTTTTATTGATATGAGTTTAGACATCTATTATTTAGAAGTTAATTCTAAAATTTCTAAGAAATTTTATTGTGAAAGTATTTCTTCCCTGGGTTTTATATTTCTGAATTTAAATTTGTTGACAGATATAATTTTTCTAAAGAGCAAATGGAGTAATTTTATTTAAAATTGTAATAGAATAGTCCATGTAGAATCTGTTAAAAGTTGTTCAGCGAAGCGTGGTAAAAGATTCAACAAACTATTATTGTTATGTTAAATGTTTTGTTTATTTTTTACTACGTTGTTTATTATCAATCATTTAGATCTTGTCAGCTAACAGCAAAAATAAAATGTTTTTATTTCTTTTTGACAAAATCACATTTATTGCTGGCCATATTAAAATTAAATACTATATAGCAATGTTATTAATAAAGTAAACGATTTTTAAGAGTAAATTGACAAAATATATTACAAACCCTGCATAATATGAATATTTTGATTATTCGATTATCTAAATTAAAACCTGTTTTAAATCAAACAATCGAGGTCCTACTGTATATTTTAAGAAAAAGAGTTGACAAGATTGAAAGAATAATTAAAATTTTGAAATTATTAATATGGAGTTTCTTAAAGTATCATATATAGTATATATATCATATATCAAGATATGGTACTTGATATATGTATGATACTTGATATATATAAAGTATCATATATCAAGTATCATATATCTCTTCATGTATCTTAACTAAATATTAAAATTATTTATGTTAATAACTACCGCAAAATTATTAATTTCATAACTTTCCATGATAAGCAAGAGTTAATAAATATTATCATTTTGTCACGCCAGCAAGTCTTGAAAATGGGTACTTGTTTTTGAGAGCTTGAAACATTTCGACAGTTTTTTCCTATTTATATATTTATATTATGTCTTATCACTTCATATTTTTTGGATTATTTATTCATATATCATCAATATGCCCCTGAAAAAATTTTATATTTTATCTCTAGAGATACTTTTACTAAGCATTTTCTTTAAATGTTTAATTATAAAAATTAATTCGAAACAGATTTTTTATTTTGTAAAAAAAAAAAAAATTGGTTATTTTGTAATAAATGTGAAATAATAAGCTTATTTATTATTTAAGTAAGGAAATTAACGTGCAAGATAAATATAAAAACGTTAGTCAAATTGGTCATAAGTAACTAGTTTTTTTAAGATCCCACTTTAACTTAGAATACAAAGAAAATATTTCTCTTTAAATTAATGTGTATACACTAAAAAAAGAAAAGGAAGACATTTTTACTGGGTTGAATTTGAATGAACTTTCCTAAAAAACAAGAGGGAAATTTTTACAAAAAAGTTATTTTTACTGCCATTTTTTTTTCTTCTTCTTAATTCAGAATATCTACAGTGAAAAAACGTTCTATTGGAATATTTTTGAATGAGAAGCACATCCTTAAAAGTAATATTTGCAAGTTATTTACATAAAAGGTAATTAAAATTCGCTTGCTGCCTCGTAGAACTTTTGTGCAAACACTCGTTAAATACGGTGACGTCAAATTTTCATTATATACGCTTATTTGGACGGATATTAAAAGTTTTACAGTCAAAGAGCTTTCCTCTTCTAAATTAAAATAGGTCGTAAAATTATTTTTAACTTTATACAGGGAAGGAAATGTGGAAATAGAGCATTCAATTTGCATTCAAAAACGTCTAAAACTGTGGAAAATTTTTAAATTCCGGTAATATTGTTATCGTTATATGCGAAGATTTTTATTTTTTTATTTTTGGTGAAGTTACAATATTGTAAATGATGAAATTAAGGGAATTTTAAATGTATTATGTATATCTTAATGTTTAGTTAGTATATATTACGATAAAAGTGATTTTAATGCAAAATTTTCTATTTCAACTCAGATCGTTATGTATTGAAACAAATGCAGAAAAGAGCACTAAATTTAAGATTTAAAAAATTCAAAATTGTAGCGAAATTCGGTTTTCTTATGAGTTAAATATTTCATAAATTATTTATAATTAAAGATCTTCCCCTTTAAATTAAAATAGGTAGTAAAACTAGTTTTGTCTAAGATTGTTGAGATTGCTAAGATTATCCAAAATTTTAATAATAAAAATAATGAATTCAATTTGAATTCAAAAACAGAGAAAAATGTTCAAAATGGGTTAAAATTGCTGTCGGTATTTGAGAAGATTTTTTGTTTTTATTTTTGGTAAAATATATTGTAAATGAATTTAAGTGGTAATATCTACATCTCGAAGATTAGTTAGTATATATTATGATAATGAAATGATTTTTATGCATAATTTTCAATTTAAATTTAATAATTTAATTCTTATCACTATGTGTAGAAAAAAATGTAGAAAAAAGCCTTAAATTTAAGATTACAAAAATTAAGATATTTTTTTTTTTTATTCTGACAAATATTGTTTTTCATATGAGTTAAATATTTCATAAGTTATTTATAGGTAAAGATCTTCCCCTTCTTGTAGGTTGAAAATTCTGCGTCAAAAGAATGGCAGGAAAAAAGCAGTAAATTTAGATAACATAACTGAACTCACTTATAACAAACAAGAAGGCGTTATAATTGTTCGTTACAACCGAAAGCTCCTAAAAAACGAATTCGTGAAAAAATGATGATACTAGTTCATTACTTACTAAATTACTTATAAAGTACTCACTTTATATAATTTTCGTTTCTGTACAGTACAAAAGAAGTCAGTTAATTTACTTTAAACTGTCTGTTACTGTTCTTCGAATAAGATTCATCTCCCGGAAAACACAAACGGCATCAAAAAAGAATTTGTCGACCCAAAAAGCATTAAAGAGGAATTTTTCCAAGAATGAATTAGTCTAGTCAGAATGGTAGAATTATATAGAAATTTTATGAATCACAAAAATATTGCAAGCTGAGATCGGGGCTTTCTCGTTGAAAGCGAGCTATGCATTGGATTTAACATCGTACCAAACAAGTATTTTCTATTTTTTCTTTATATTCGGGTTTTTCTTAAAATAGGGTTCATTATAAATGAGTTCGATTATATGTTTGGCAGCCAGATTCATCGCGATAATAGTAATTAGGGTAACGCCTGCTGTAAAAGTTACAAAACATGAATCGTAACGCTTTTAACGTTTTTCGAAAAGAAAGTTGAACAACCGAAGTGTCGTCCAAAATTATGCAAATCAATGTTTAATATCTGATAATCTATATATAGAAAGAATATTTAATGTTTTTACAGAAAACTTTATAATATTGTAGTTCAGGAAATCAAATTGCTGTTCATGGGGTTTAATTAGTGTTTGTGTATAATAATTTTTAATTCTAATATTTTTGTAAATTCCACATATTTTTCAGATGAAAGCTGTTACTAAGTAAAACGCAGTCGAAATAGGAAACTTTTATTATTCTTTCACAACTTCCCTTACTGTGGTAAACGTAAGAAGTATTCTCCAGTATTCATAGTAAATTTATATTACCGTAGATTATTATCGAATTTAAATTTTAATTTGCAATGTTGATTTTGAGATTGACTTATTCCATTAAGCAGCCATTTTTTCTTGAAAAAACTTTTCTTTATTTCTTTTCTAGCTTCTCTTTTTGCTGTGTTTTTGTGTCATTTGAACTTTTATCAAATAATGAAATAAAAAAATCTTTTCAGTATAGTTTTTCTCTTTCTATTTTTTCCTTTCTTTCTATTTAATAAATACGGGGCTCTTTCATTTCCGAGATGTTTTAGAGAACGGACCTCCATTCTGTTTGTTACTTCGATATTCTATTTTTTTTCTGTTTTCGTGTACTTTTATCAAATGGATAAAAAAAAAAGCAGTTCAACTCCTTTTTTATCTCCTTTTTTTATTTTTACTTCAGCCATTTCTTATGGCAATAGTCAATTTTTTTATTTTATTTTGAGTATATTCCAAGCTTTTAAAACTCATCCACACAACTTTTGTACTCTCATTAAATCAAATCAGTAATCAACAATCATTTTAATAGCGATATTTGAAAATAAAGAGTGCCGATTAGTATGTTCGTTATTTTTTACAGTTAGTTATATTGTTTAATTAAAAATTTCCTATTAACAATTCCTCATTATTTATCTTTAATAAAATTCTTTTTAGAATAAAGGTATGTGCTATAATTTCATATTTTATAAACCGTAATATATAAATATGTAAAGGCTGTGGTTGCAAATTGAAAAGTCAACTTGTGCATCAAAATCACTGCAGCTATGGCAGCCTAGCAGACTGCACCTGTAGCAATTATAGCTTCATTTTAAAATTAACAACAGCAATTGAATGAACAAACTAAGAAAAACGAAATAAATTTTGCCAGATATAAATTATAACATTTATATTAAAATTAAAAAAAAAAGACTCAAGAGGAAAAAAAACAGTTTTAACTTGAACTCATACGCAATATAAGTTTATCGGTATAGATTATTAACAAGTAAAATTACTTATCATTTTCACTGCATATTCTTTTATAATTAAGTTAAATTATTTTTACCACTACAGTGAACTATTTTTCAAGTTCAAGAAATCTTTCATTTTGTAACGATTAAAATATTAGTAATATGCTCTAATATATATATATATATA
>NC_092209.1:34788868-34828917 GCF_043381705.1 Parasteatoda tepidariorum | reverse complement strand
CATCACAACATGGAGGCATGACAAACATATTATTTACAACTATTTAGAAATTTAGGTGCCTGACTTGCAATTTTGAAAAGAATGGAATTGATTGATATAGTGGTTTATTGATATAGTGTTAATTGAATGTTATTGACATAGTGGTGCCATCTAGCGATGGAGATTGTATTGGAGTTTTTCCGCCATTGAGTCGGATGGTGATGACGTGAATGCGAAGTGTGATTGAGAGATTTTCGTGTCTCTGTAGTCCAGGTTCTCCAAATAAAGAATGAATGAAGTATAAACTCCTCCTATATCTGCATGTATATTAGGAATAGACAGAATGTGTGGTATTCGTGTTGGGGGTCGAAATCCCGACAAAATAACCATCGCAGCTAATGCATACATATTGCTTCATGGTTCTTCATAATAGAATGTAGAAAAATAATTAACAATCAAAATTACTTTGATGTCAATGGTGTAATTATTAATGTAATATAAAGTAATTGAAATATTTATGATTAATCTATAGAGGTGTTGACACAAAAATATTGAATTATGGAATTCAGCAAGCGTTTCGAAAATAAATTATTTTGTCACACATGCACTAGCTAAACAGATAAAGCATGTGAAGATGACGCACACTCTAATTAAGCAGATGAAGAAGAAAAGTCACTGATTGCTAAACTTGCATTTAAGTTAAATTTGTTCCACGGAGTTTGTTATAATTACAAATATGTTATACATTACAAGTGGAACAAGTTAACATGGAGCTGTTCATTAGGAAATGTCTGTGTACATTAAATATTAAAAAATAATTACAATAAGAATTTTACAATAAGAGAATTCTTTCACGAAATTTTTGAAATAAAAACCGAACCGAGCAAATTTGATTTTCTTCTAGGCGGAACTTCAGGTTTGGATGGCTATATCAAAGAAATAGCTCAAATACAAACAACTACAAAATGAGTGTATAAATCTTATGCAAACATTTTGCCATTCAGAGAATATTTTGAGGGCGTTATATGGAAAAAAATGTACTGAAAAATATAGAAAAAACTGAATGATTTATTCAAAAGACAATAATACAGTTATAAAATGCAAAATTTTTTTTATTTATTAGAAACAGATGAAACGTGGAGATTGTAAGAATTGCCAATAACACTTTTAAAACTTAGCGGCTTTCTAAAATGAATATCGGCTTAAACTTGCATGGGAAGGATTTATCCATTCCCAGATGTTTAAATTTATTCCTCCCTTAAAAGCTGATTCTTTAAGTAAACTAAAAAAGAAGTCTGAAGTTTAGGTGAGCTGGCTAGCTTTGATGGGATAAGTTCTTTTTGGTTTTGTACCGTTGCCAATCCCCGAAAATAAATATCTCTTGAAAGTCGCGTTACGCAGACGATAATGTAAGAGATTTCTCACTCCATCATCAAAGCAGCTGCAAAGTACAGTTTCTTTCGATAAAGTTAATAAAAACTTTCTTTTCGATGACGCCGAAAGAGCGAAAACACAAAAAGATAAAAATAAAAAAGAAAAATATTGAAAGAAATTGTCTCTGCTTAACGGGGTAATGAAGCTGGCTTTCTGAACGGTAGAGGGCGCTACTTAAGATTAAAATCTTCCGCCATTTTGAATCCTGCTGTGTAACAAATGATGTGTCGTCACGTAAATATGGCGTATTGTGGGACGCTTAAGACGGGTTTTTAACGATAGTTCGGTAATGAGAAAATGACCTTATCGGCGACCATGTAATCAAGTAAAGCTTAGAGAACATTTCATCCCATCCTTTTTAACACCCGTTGTTAAAAAGATGACCATTGAGATTTACGAGTAGCGAGGTGTTATAAAAACGAATACTCGATTAAACAAGGCTATTCTCTTAATTAAATTTTTTACTTTTTTAGATTCAAAGGAAGGTATTAACGTTGACATTAAGGATTATTAATTTCGCACATAAAATGCTAGATTTTTGTCTCAATGTTATGCATTTGATGTTTTAGTTATACACGCTTTATTGATGATGATGAACTTTTACTTTCAAAAATATGTTATAGCTGAACATGAGTTTTATTACACTTTCTTTTCTCTGATTAAACTACCTAGAGTTTCTGATGGTTTTATAATTAATTCAGTTTGTAATGAAAATCATTATTTAACACAGATAATTTATTTTTGTTTAAAACTATCATATTTTCCCTTCAAAAATTGATATTTTGTAATTGACAACTTTTAATGTTATTGACAAAGAACATATGTATTTATAAAGTATGTTAATATAAACATTTTATCGTAGAATCGTATACGTCGAGCATAGTTTCTGGATTTTAATTATTTACAAGAAATGAGATAATGCTTATGAGATAAAGAGCAAGATTTTATTAATTTATAATATCATTGTAAACATTTACGAAAGAATTTGACCGGAATTAATTTTCATGAGCTTACTGTCTAACAATGAGTTGTTTTAAATAATACCCTCCAAAAAAACTTTAAGAAAATTTCCTTGTCCAGAATTTAAAGAAATATTCAAATTGTATAAAATTTTTTGAAACGAATAAATCATAAAAAATTAACGAAAATTTAGTTATCACAAAATCCATGATGTAGTTCATTTCACTCAGAATAAAATTCTTGAAATGGAAAGGTCAACTTATTACAAAATAGTGAATTTCACTTTTCATGAAATCGTGATTTACTCTTATGAAACAGTGACTTTCATTTATCAAAAAATTCATGAAATAGTACTTTTCACTTATACAAAATAATACATTTTCATTAGTGCTATAACGCTATTTACAAAATAACACATTTTCACAAAATTCACGAAATAGCACGTTTCACTTATCATGCAACTTACAAAATAATGCATTTTACCTATCAAGAAATCCACGAATTAGCATTTACACAAAATAGGGAATTTTATTTCTGAAATTCACGATATAGCGCGTTTCATTTATCATGTAATTCACAATTCACAAAATAGCGCATTATTACAAAATTCATCAAATAGTCCATTCCACTTATCATGGAATTCACAAAATAGCGCATTTCACCTATCCTGAAATTCAAGAATTAGCATTTACACAAAATAGGGAATTTTATTTTTGAAATTCACGATACTGTACGTTTCATTTATCATGCAATTCACAAAATAGCGCATTATTACAAAATTCATCAAATAGCCCATTCCACTTATCATGGAATTCACAAAATAACGCATTTCACCTATCATGAAATTCAAGAATTAGCATTTACACAAAATAGGGAATTTTATTTTTGAAATTCACGATACTGTACGTTTCATTTATCATGCAATTCACAATTCACGAAATAGCGCGTTATTGCAAAATTCATCAAATAGTCCTCCACTTATCATGGAATTCACGAAATAGCGCATTTCACCTATCATGAAATTCAAGAATTAGCATTTACACAAAATAGGGAATTTTATTTTTGAAATTCACGATACTGTACGTTTCATTTATCATGCAATTCACAATTCACAAAATAGCGCATTATTACAAAATTCATCAAATAGTCAATTCCACTTATTATGGAATTCACAAAATAGAGCATTTCACCTATCATGAAATCCATGAATTAGCATTTACACAAAATAGGAAATTTCATTTTTGAAATTCATGATATAGCACGTTTCATTTATCATGTAATTCACTATTCAAAAAATAGCGCATTATTACAAAATTCATCAAATAGTCCATTCCACTTATCAGGGAATTTACAAAATAGCACATTTCACCTATCATGAAATTCAAGAATTAGCATTTTTCATACATTTCGTGCAATACAAGAGATAAAGTATTTTACTTATGAAATAGATGAAGTAGGACGTTTCCTTTATCATGTAATTCGCAGAATAGCGCATTATCCCCAAATTCATGAAATAGTGCATTACACTTATGAAATTCATTCACTAAATAACGCATTTCACTTATCATGAAATAAAATAGGGAATTTTACTTTTGAAATTCACGATATGGAATGTTTTACTTATCAGATAATCCATTAAATAGCTGATTTAACTTATCGCGTAATAACTCATATATAACGAATGCTATGAAACTTGTAAAACATGATATACGTTCTATTATTTAATGCATAATTTTGAAAATTCGCATACAATTTTGTTATCATATAACAATAATATAATTTATATACTATCTACTGTGATAATTTCAGATTTATGGTATTGTTAGAAATATTTTTGGAAACTTAATCAGTACTAACAAAAATTTGAATTATGGTATGGATCCAAGTTGATTAGAGAAAGAAAGTTGACAGTGGCCAATAGATTTTTTTCTGATGGAAAGAATTGATACGATTTTTTTAAACTAAATCAGAGAAAAAAATTCAAGTATTTATGAACAACAGTTCAAAAACTTTTTTATGTATCAAGTGGTTTTATAAAATTTGCAACGCAGAAATTCTTAGAATTGCAAGGCTGAATCCAATCGAATTTTAAATTAAGCATGTTCTTAACTCTTTGACGCAGAATTTTTATGAAACATATTTTTTCTACTTTTCTCATTATTTTATCATAATTTAGGTCAAAATGAGTGAAAAATAATATATTTAGCGTTGTAATAATTTATGTTTATGAAATACAGCATGCCGCTGTGTCTTTTCTATGTTAAATGCAAAATCTTTCAACCACAGCTCAATTTTTTTAAATTCGCATTTATTTGCTGTTATCTAGATCTAAGAAAAACAGTTATTCATCATTGATTAATTTCCTTAAATTACCATTAAATCAATTATTGATAAATTTTGAATACAAATGCAGTATTTTTCAAACTGCTTTAGTTGAATTTTAATATTTTAATACAAATATAATTCCAATATTCAAACATATTGCTTCAGAAGTTATTAGACTGTTTTTTGTAATTAAAAATGCCTAAATATATTTTTACTTGTAATTAGAGCGTTAGAAAGAATATATGAAAAGGACATCGGTGTTCCATCTGCGTCAAAAGGTTAAATCTGAAAAGTTTAAAGTAAATTTTGGAATGGAACCCTAAAGGGAAAAGAAAAAGAGGAAGGTCTGAAACAGCTAATCGCAAAGCATGGAAAGAGGCAAACCTTTAAATAAAGAGCTATGGTAGAGGTCCTATGTCCCAGTTCGGAATGAAGAGGAATACATATCTATGCCTTATCGCTAATCAATTTTTTTAAATATAGATTTCGTCGAGAAAAGCACACCAAATTTTCATCCAAGTCAATTTTAATAGTATTATTTCAATTATAATTCAATTCCATGCTTCCATTCTTATTTATTAAGGAAAAATTATAATCACAGGTTTCTGTTCGTGATGGTTTCTTAGAATAGGATAAGATAATAATAGATTTAGCGTTGAGACATTCTAATACTAATGATAGTAATAGTTAAGCGGATAACGATAATTGCTAAGAGGATCGGAACATAAAAGTGACATCGCCTAACGTCCTTCTTTGCAGGATACAAGATAAGACTTCATTAAGTTGAAGCTGAATCTTCTATGCACTTTTGCTCGAACGTAAGCTCCAATATCAACAAACGAAATTTTCATCTCTAGCTAAAATCTTTAAGTTGTTCATTTGTTTGGACAATGCATTCAGTTGAAACTATGCTTGAAAATATTTTATTCCAAAAGTATAGTATTTTTATTTTGTAATTTGAAGAGCATCTTAAGTTGCTTTTTGAAAGAAAGATTATATGTATGAGTTTCAATTTAAACTAAGATATTAATTTGAGTTAACTAAGTTAAATAATCAGATATTAACAATAATAAGATATTAACAAACACATTTTCAATATCCAAATATAATCTTCAAGTAGTTCATTTAAATTCTTTTTCATTGCTTCTATTCGGAATTACGTTTTATTATTATTTTTTTTTATAGAAAGATGGTAGCATTACTGTTTGGATAATTTGAAGGATTAAAATTTTTTTACAACTTAAGTTTTTCAAAAGAATGATTATTTCGTAAACTCTTTAACATTGCTTTTAACCAAAATTATGATTGTATGCTTTTTATTAAAAAACTGTAGTATTTCCGTTTGGGTAATTTGAAGGATTAAAAAAATTTTTTTTCTTTCAACTTGAGTTGCTCAAAAGAATATATATTTGGAAAGTTCTTCAACATTGCTTCCAGTCAACATTATGCTTGAAAGTATTTTATTCAAACATTGTAGTAATTTCGCTTTGAAGTAATACTTTAGTGCTTTGAAGGATTTAATATTTATTACAACTTAAGTTGCTCAAAAGAAGGAGAATTAATAAACTAAGATGTATAAGTATTTAGTTGAATATTATTTTCGTTTAAAATCTTAATTTTAGCTAATTATAATTTAAAATTAACAAAATTTCCATTTCAAGCTTTAGCCATTAAGCTGTTAACAGCTGTTGCTTAAATTCTCCGACAGTGCATTCAGTTGAAATTAAGTTAAAAAGCATTTTATTCTTAAAAAAAAGTTATTTTTGTTTTGAAATTTGTAGGAATTCAATAATTTTTTACAACTTAAGTTGATTTTCAAAGGAATGAATATTTGAAAATATAGTTGAATAAGCTTTTTATTAAGTATATGAAAATTTGATTTCTACGCAACTCTTACTTTTAAAAATGTCAATTCAATAATTAGCCCAATTATCGCTTTCCCTGACAATTTTTTGCTATGCGTCTTATTCTGTTTTATTAGTAAATCACCCAAGTGATTTACAAATTAATGTATAAGCTAATTTGTAAATTTAATTGTATAATGACGATTTTATAAGTATCAATTTCGTATAAGTATCAATTTAGTGCAAGTATCAAGCCAGTTATAAATGTGTTAGTACAAATTTTGTATGATGTTCAATAGTTGGCAATTATGTGACTAAAAAGTCTAAGCAATCCTAGATATTGTAACACATTTAGCTTAATTCTGTGAATACCCCTTGTATATGATGTATGGGATTCCCCATGGTCATAGATCACAGCAGGTCGGATCACATGATTAGACATACAGTGTAACAAACCAAGACTCGGTTTTAGCGTGGACCAAAATGATTGAATTAAGTAAGTTAAGCTAGATATAGACAGATAGGTGGATCAATTCCCAAGACTGAATTTGAATCAACTCATACTGACTTAATAGTGACCGTTTTCACGATTAGACTTGCAAATCGGAAAAATATTTAATTCAGAATAGAAGAATTGATGGCGAACTGTTATGAAGATGATTTATAAAATTAAATTCTTATGATAATCTCTCAAATATTCCTTCAATTTTATTATTAGGATAACATTTTATTATTTATAGTTTCTAAATCTTATGTTTTCATAAAAAATATTACATTATATTTCCTGATTCGAGGTCTGATTTTCGTAAATTCTAAGTTTCCTTTAGATTTTGTTTGATTTTCGTAGTTTCAATATCTGATCTAGTATCCGTCAGATTTTCGTAGTTACTAAATATAATCAGTGTTCGTACGATCTTCGTAGTTTCTAAATCCAATCTAGTCTTTGTCTAATCTGTGTATGTTTTTTGTTTAATATAGTCTTTGCTTAATTTTTATAGTTGATAAATTTGATCTAATTTTAGTCTTAGTCTTCTTCCTACTCTTAACAATCTTCTTAATTTCTAATCTGATGTAGTCTTGGTCTGATCTCCAAGGTCTTGGCCTGATGATCGAATCTTAGTCTGTTCTTTGTATTTTCAGAATATGATCTAGTCTTTGATATGTCAAATCTAGTTTTTCCTTAATAATCATAGTTTCTAAATTTGATATAATCTTTGCTGATCTTCATAGTTGTTTTTAAATTTCACTTACTTATTGTTTCATCTCCATGCTTTCTAAATTTGATAAACTCTTTGTACTATATCCTTCTTAGTTTCTAAACCTGATCTAGTCTTTGCCTTATCTTCGTAGTTACTATGCTTAATCTAGTTTTGTCTAATATTTAAACTCTCTAAATCTGATCTGGTCTGTGTTTGATCTCCGTATTTTCTAAATCTGATATAGTCTTTGCTTGATTTTCCTAGTTTCTAAATAGTATCTTTATTTAACATAATTTAATTAGTATTTAAATATGATCTAGTCATTGTCCGAACTTTGTAACTTGATTTTGCCTTTGTAGTTTTTTGTTGAATCTTTGTAGCTTCTAATCCTGATCTGCTCTTTACAGTTCTTTGTGGTCCTTAAAGGCCTTGAAATATTTAAATATGAAATTGAAATACTTTATTTTACATATGAGAATTTAAAAACCATGTTACTGAAAATTACAATAAAGTAATTTACTCATTTATTTCGAAACAACATAAAACTAATAAAATGTAATCAAACCCTCTATTTAATTATTATCTTCGACAATAAACTTTCGATAACAAGAGAAGAAAAAAAATCTGGTCAAAAACTCACTGCCTTCTTCATATATTGAGGAAAGATGACAGAAATTCTAAACCATGGGGAAGCTCCCTAGTATAGCAAGGACATGGGTCCCACTTATCTCCAACACTAACCTCTTCCTGAGAAAAGGAGAAACACGAGACTAGGGAAGTGGAGATGCTAAAAGCTAATGCCTGTTCTCTGTAGAAAATTCTGTAGAGCTTGTTTTTCCATAGGTCAATTCGGGCTCCACTACGTCATTTTCGCCCCCATTCTCCAACGAATTATTTCCGTTGTTTTCCATTCAGGCTCTCTTTTCTATGGAAGAGAAGAGTTTTTCGGCTATTAAACTTTTTTTTTCTTTTTGAAGAGTGGCAAATATTTGCGTGTATGTTTCTTACAGAATAAAATGGATGAGTTTATTTTTGGCTCTCATATGCCTCTAATGTGAAACTATTTTGCAAAAAATGTTGATACATCTTTGTTTATTAAAATATTGAAATAATTTATGAAATATTGGGGTAAGCGTGTTAAGTGGAAAAATCAACTAATTAAATCAGAGAATGAAACATTTTGGCAAATGAATTAGTTTTAAATCTAAAACATTGAGTTCATTCAACAATTAAACTCTTTATTTGACCATTTTTGAAAATTAAATTTTCAACTATAAATTTTTTTTGCATTATAAGAAAATAAGAACTAAAACTTCACAACAGTTTATTACGCAGTATAATGCACACAGCTCTTCATTTTATCGTTTTTTGAAACTAAATTTTGAGGGAAAAATTCTATTTTGGAATACAAAAAGAAATAGAAAGTCGAACTTCACGTAAGCTTCTTTTTTTTATGAAATAATTTTCTACTATCAATTATACTTACACCAAATTCCAAAAATTACTATCTTCAAAATCATTAGGTTTAATGCAGCAAATAGAATGCACCATTATTTAGAAAATTCAATAAAAAATGAAATGATCAACAGTTAATGAGTACAAAATCATTGCCAGGAATCGAGGAAGCACTAATTCCTGCATCACCCCGTCATACATTATAGACGGTTTTGAACTTAAGGAAAAAATGTCGCTTTTAGAAATCTTAGAAGGAGTACGACAAATCTCGTGATTTATTGGAGATTTTGCGTTTCGTCAAAAATCAGAAATATTATAATCCTTTTTCCTAAAATCACCACTGGTCTCACTGGCGAGTTTTTTGAGTAAGAATAGATTTTACAGAAAAAAATGATAGAATTTCGACTTTTAGATTCTAACTTTTTAAATCTTTTATACTACAATAATGCTCTAAAAATATAATGTTCTGATGTATGGAATTTACGAATCACATTCGAAATTTTAAGTGAAAAATGATATTTTTGTGAACTTAAAACTTTTATTTTTATAAATATAAAATAGTTCTTATATAATAACTTTTTTTAATTTTTTTTTAATATTTGATTTATTGTTTGAATGCTCTGTTTTTTTTTAATAAACTTAAATCTTTAAAAATGCTAAAAAACCACTAATAAAAAATAAAATTGCTTCATTCAAAAATGAAAGAATAATTTTAGTTTTATAATTTAAATGCTTCCCTTTTGCTTAATAGTAAAAAGGATTTAAACCATTTATTATTATAGTTAGCATTGCGTTCACGGTTTTGGTATGTTGCCTGATAAAAAATTTGACTTACTTTGAAAATTTGATTCATTGAAAAAGATGCATTTATTTTTCCTTAACTTGTTTAGTTTTTTAAATTGTTTTTTTCCTTCTAGTTTAATTGAATAAAAAAAAAGTTAATATTTTTAGGTTTAAAATTACATAATATTTTTATATTTGTAAAATTAAGCTAACTATTTTAAAGATAAGAAAGAAAGCTTTTTATAAACAATTCTGCGTAAACTGAGCTTAAAGTGGAATTTGAGCAATACAAATATAATAGAATTTTAATAAAAGTGTATTATGCTTATATACAAATTTAATTTCCATAAAAAATGCAAAATAAACATTTTTTATTAAATATGTGGTACATTTTTTGTTGTAGAACACATTAGCTTTATATTTTTCAAAAACTTATTTTTATTCTTGAATTCGATAAGTTGAAAAAAAAACTAAAACTTAAAAAGTCTTATTTCTTGCATGTGCGTGGAAATACAAAAATGCTGAGTTTCTAACTTAACTGAATTTCAACTTATGAATACGGGGAATTGTGGTAATTGGAAATGAAATTAGGAAAATGAGAATGGTGCAAATTTTTGAAAATGTCGCAGAGGTATTACTGCTCTATTGGTAATTAAAATTTTTATTTTAACTATATTTTTTTTCATTCAAAGCTATAACGCATCCCATCATATTGAACAGAAACGCACATGCATTATTTTTAGAGTTAATATCATTTAAAAACAGAATACAAAAGATGAGTGAGCGTTTCACACTTGAATTAAGGAATGGAATAACGGTTTGTGTCCGTTGTAGAAAAACCCTGTAAAAGTTGTTTTACCACAAATGTAGTCTTTCGGTTGAGAAGCTATTACTAATATAAAACAACCTGTTTGTACGTGTTTTTTCCCCCTTTAACGCGGAGAGAAACCAGTTTCTTTCTTTTATTTATTTATTTTATAAAAGTTCAAAGCTAAAGTGAGTGCATGAAATGGTTGTTTTCTTATAATAAAATAAGAACGTAATTTAATTTATTAAGATAAATAAGATAAAATATTTATAAACAGTAAAAAATTCCGGATCGAATTACGGTATGAAGTACCAGCATCCGTAAAATCCATTTTCTCTTAAAATCTGTTTTTTCCGTGAAATCCATTTTAAATCTATTTTTATCGAAAAATATATTATACCTTAATTTTTACAGTAATAATTATTTAATGAGAGTGATTCTGTGATTTTACGGTAATTATTGCTGTAAAAATTACGGTACATTATATCTTTTTCCGCAATATGTTCCGGTAGGAATATATTTTACAAAAAAAATTCGGACACCATTTGTACCGGTATTTATTACCGTAACTTGATCCGGAATGTAAATAAAAATATGATTTTATTAGTGTTGTGGCCTAATGCAAAATGGAAATAACTGTTATTGATGTTACTTGCATTATGCTGAAGATTTTATTTTATATTAATCTGATAGGGTTAAATTTTAATGAAACCATGAACACATAGTTCAGTAATGCGTTAAAAGTATTTTTCGAAGATCTTTTGTAAAAGAAAAAAAATGGCTACCAGTTTAACTGTCTTACATTGGAGACAAAGCTTTAATTTTGTAAATATGTATACCAGCTTGCCATGAAGAACTATCTGGAAAATCTTGAATTTAAATCTTTTAAAAATTTTTAAAAATCGCTAATTTGAAGAAAATTTTTCACCCAAATGAAAAGAATAAAAGACAGTGAATAATTCTCAATTTTTTTCAAATTTTTATACGCACAGATAACCCAATAATGAAGTAGCTTTTTAAGTATCAAGAAATTAAATCACAAACGCTTTTCAATTCTTAAAAAAGAAAAAAAAAAAAAAAAAAAAAAAAAAAAAAAAAAAAAACGGCTTTTCTACATACTGACGTTTTGCGTTGTAGTTTAGACGTTTCAGAATTATCCTAGAGGGCGCTGACTATATATAGACTAAACTTAACTTAACAGTTATGAATAACTGTTTTAAACTCCAAGCAGTTATGAAAATTAGCATATCATTCGAGAAACAGCGTTATTTCATGCGATGACAGAACCTCTGAAAAACAGCCTGTAACAATTCCCATTTAGTTTAGAACAATTAGAAACAAAAATGCATAAAAAAACTAAAGATCATCCTTTTTACAGTTTATAAACAATGCTTTATAATAACTTAATGTCACGAATGTTATAACAAATGCCTCTCTAATCAACCAAGTTTAAAACCCCCCGGATTGGAAAAATATCTAACTAATAACGTTTGAGCTGTCAGTAACAGAGATTTCGCAGAAGTCAAACGACCTCGACAGTACATTAGTTAAGGAACGCTTGGCCTGTGGTCACTCATGTAGAAGGTTCGACCAACGGTCCATAGTTGTCGATGTCAGGCTATGTCCAAATAAATGATCACAGGTCAGGAGAAACTGGTGTTCACTTTCCAGAGCCGTACAGATTAATGCCTGATGGCCTGTCCCTCATTCCAGCTCTCATGTAATGTTTTCCTTTCTTTTGTTAAAGCAAATTGTACGATCGTAAAAGCATTGTTTTATTGGATTGGATGAAAGAATTAAACAGTGAAAAGGGTTCTTGTCGCTACATTGTTTTGTCATTACTTGGCGAGCAACTTGTAATTTGATAATAGTTAAGACCACAAAAACAAGCCAATTCTGATGTACATTTGAAATGATGTAAGGGCGTGGTTTCCTAGATTAATTCAATTGGCAGGAAAAATAAGAGAAATAATGTGATAGTTAAGTAAAAATGAATGCAGACTTTTCGTAACACGAGTAATAGTTAATGTCTTACAAATTGAGCACTAATTTTTATCTTTTTGGAAGTTAACGTATGTAATAATAACCTTAACGTAAGCAAAGGGTTTTAATATTACATCATGCTTATCGGTCAATTAATTGATGAAAATAACATTATTTAAACAATACTTTTCAAAAAGGAAGTGAAGCAATTTTATTTTTAATTTGATTTTTGTCTTATAATAACAACTTCTCTTATAATGATTATAATAACAGCAAAACAAGGAAAATGTAAATGAAAAGTTAGAAATATACAGACTCTGTCGTTTAGGCACTGTAACAAGTACTATCATTGGGAGACAGAAGGTGGTACTTTTATTAATACCACGCTTGCCCTCTTTTGTTTTGATGGGTACACAGGTCATCCAGGACCATTTTGTGGTTCAGTGCGTAATTTTTATAGCACCGAACTATCTGTCTTTTTAAAATTGTTTTTTTTGCTATTCATAAATTTTTTTTTGCTATAAATTAAAATTTTTGTTTGCTGTATTATACTCTAACACAGTGATTCTCAACCTTTTTTTTCTCGCGGCACACTTTTAACGATTTCAAAATTTGGCGGCACACAAAGAAAAAGAGAAGTTTAAAAGTTGTTTTCTCACCTATAATACACTGTGTAAAATAGTTCATGATAATAATTTTGAATGTAAAATAATATAATATGTATACTACAAAAACAGCGTTTATTAAGGGATTAATTACAAATGAATAATAAGAATACTTTTAATGAGAAATTTGAGCTTAATGTTTTTTCATAATTTCATTTATATTTGGTCGTAAAAATGATAACGCAACTCTCATATCGTCTTCTACATTCAACAGTCTATCTTTTTCTTCGTTTTTATGCTGGTTAATAATTAATACTGAATATCCAAATTCATGCAAATAAGATGTAGAAAATTGTAATAATAGTTTTAAAGCTTTTTTGGCTAACATGGAATAATCGCATCTAATGTTAATCCAAAATGAATTAATTGATTCTACGGAATATTTTAAAATTAAATCTCGATTGTTAGAAAGCGAAAATAGTTCATTCAAAGTTAATTCAAATACAGAAGTATTCGTTATTACAAATGGATTACGAACCCAATCAAATTTTTTTTATATCTAAATTTGTAAAACAATTAATAATTCTCTCCTCTATTGTTGTCAAATGGTCATTAACAATTTTATGAATAGTTTTATTAAAATCTTTTGGGACTCTACTGGTAATAAGAAAAGCATTATGAATTTTACTAGTATATGCATTTCTAAAATTTGGCGGCACACTTTAAGAATTCGGCGGCACACAAAAGTGCCGCGGCACAATGGTTGAGAATCACTGCTCTAACACAAATAAAAGACTACATTGTTTGAAATTTTGGAAAGTATTGAACAGTTATATCTTTTGAATTTGTTCCAATCTTAAACATGGTGCTAAAGTAAACCGTACATTTTAAATTTGATTAAGCGATGCTATGTTCAATTTGAACGAAATTGTGATTCAATTTAACTTCCTATTAGGGCTGCAATGACTTCACACCATTCAAGGTACCGATATTAGGCTTACCAATTTTTCTGAGAACGCACTTTTTTCATTGGTCAAGAATTATGAACTAGATAAAAGAAAAAATACTTAAATTTTGAAAGTGCAAAATCACAGTGTTTTTTTGGTGCATAAATAATAATATTTGTAATTTTTAGCTTTATATGAAGCTCTCCAAAAGTTTAAATACATTGCCAATTAATGATTGCTTTAGTCATTCCTCATTTAAAAATCTCAATTTATTATTCACGTATTTTCGCTGATATAAAACCTTAAACCGTTAAAAAAAAACCTCATTCTGAATTTGTTTCTTAACATCTACGGAATAAGGAAGTAGCTCGACGATTTTTTTTAAATATAGTATTTATGCAGAGAAACCGAAGGTAAAGCACACATGCTTTGTACACAAAGTTGTTTTTCGACCAAAAATCAAAATAAAGTCTCCTAAAGTTTAGTTTTAAAATATTTTCAAGAAATAAAATAAAATGTATGCACATTTGGGGTAGCAAACTAACGTTTAAGTGAGAATAAAATAAAAGTTCTAACCTCTTCTGAAATCCAAGAAATTACTATTGAAGAAGGCAGGATAAAAAAGATCGAAACCAGTTTTTTTGTTATAAACAAAAGAGTTGATAGATGATTATTAAGAAAACCACGAAATTTAATCCGGCAATCCATATTAGCCTTGGTGAAACTATTTTCATTTGTGGTTTATTCAGATTGCGTCCTTGCTTCTGTCAATATTCAACATGTGTAATTCGATAAACTTCAATAGCGAGTTTGTTTCCTCATCGTTTAAATCTAATTTGCGATCACAAACATTTTTTGACTTAATTTCAGACTTTGACTCTTAAAATATATCTAATCAAGGCGGTTATTACGGAGTACCATGTGAACGCTACCGACGCGTTTCGTTCAAAAATGAGTTTTTACAGACTGGATTATAATGGCTTGGTATGAAAATTTATGGAATGGTACTTGGATGTTGAATGATATATTTCCTAAAACGAAGTAGATCTAATTAATATTTTTATAAGCAATTTAATGTGTCATTTTTTATCTCAAAATACCATTTTGTTTTAAATGCTAATTTTTTTTATAACCAGATTTCATTTACATTTTTGAAGATTTGTATATTTTATATAAACAATTTAATGAGCAATGTTTATTTTATCTCTAATTGGAATATATTTTTGAAGCGTTAATTGTTTTTTTGATAGATTTTTAATGTATTTTTTTTGTAAATCAATTTGTAGTTTTCATTAAGAAATAATGAATATCTACTAGAAGAAGCCTAAAAATATTATTAAAGCCTGGTAAATATAAATTTATTATTTAAATTTCTTTGATTTCTTATTTCTTTATTTTATAACCGTCGCTCCCGACGCTATTTTGAGTTTATTACTACCCACGCGTTTAATTCTGTATCCTTGTAATTCTGAACTCAATCCAGAAGACAGGGGAACTCCTGTATCAAGTATTGGGAGAAAGTTTCTTTCGTGAATGACTTTTTGATGGAATTAATCCCGTTTGCGTTATACAGAGAGGAAAACCTCTCACTTCAGCCTGACGACAAGGAAAGTTTAACCTATGACCTGTCTGACACTGAGAATATTGTACGTCAGCACTTCATACGTTGCGAGTTGGGTGCGGATTTCGTATCGGCTAGTCATCATTAGAAGCTAAGAGCTCCATCCTCTGACATTAAAAAAAAATAGAAATCTGAACTGATAAAAGTTTAAAGAAGCATAAAACCAGTGTAAATTTGGAAAACGATGAAAAAAAAACAATGCTTATTTTATGTTAGATAAAAAAGCATATAATAGGAAAGTCAGATCTTTTATTACTTTTAAGTTAATTAAGTTTTTATTTCATTTAAATTCCTCCTGACCTTAATAAACACTATGAGTGTTAGCACGATTGAGAAAATGAGTGTTAACAATGTCCATTTTTAATCAGTATAACAACTTATGAGAATATTAATGGAGCCACAAGGGATCAAAACAATTTTTGTCTTAGAAAAAAATGGCTTAAAATAGTAAAATTACCCTCAAGATTTCAAGATTCTATGTATTTTCTTATTTTTTTATTCCATTTTGTATACGATGTATTTCTATTTAAAACTGTTTTGTCTTTTGTTAAATCGCAGCATTCAGTGTAAGTGTAAAAATTTCTTTAATTTTTCTAGTTTGTCAAATAGTAAAATAGCAGCAGCAAGTAGTATTTGTACAAACAGTAAAATCATATAAAATGAATGTTTGTTCTTTAAATAAGCTTTAATTATATTGCATTCGTATTTTTTTTTTTTTTATGATCTTGGCATTGGCGACGCATTATATCAATGAGTTTGAATACAATTTATCGTGGATCATTACAACAATTTATGAGGATATCATTAAAGTGACATGGGGCAGCAATACTTTTTACCTTTATTATCATACGCGTTAGGAAGAATGACTGAGAAAAAAAAAATAATAAAATTACTATCAAGATACCGAAAATTCTTTCTTGCTAAATGCCCATTCCATTTATTTGGAAGAGGTAAAGAAAGGCTAAAAAACAATTGGGAAAAAAAAAAGTGTCTTACACAAAAGGTTGGAATTCCATGTCTGTTCCCCAATTGGCTATTTGAGCAAAGATATAGAGCTGGAGTCCACCAATAGTAAAACGAGTTGGTGTTTTTTCCCCCTCTATCAGGCATGTTTCTGAATTGTAGGCGACGATGGCTTCTTTGTCCAACAGATGGCGCTAGCGGACGTCGTTTGTCTTCCGTTGCCATCCAATCAATGACAACTAACACGGAACAGATAAATTCCTCTGATCACCGCTATTGTGTTGAGTTGGAATTTTTCCTTCTTTTTTGTCTTCCTTTTCTCCTTTCGTTTTCATGAGCAAATACAAAAAAAAAAGGGAAGATAAAAATAAAATAAAATATCACAAGTGCTGTGTTAGATGTTTTCTAGGGCTGGGAGTAGATTCGGTGAGAATTAATGATGTACCAAAAGGAGAGCACTTACTTAAGATTTTTTTGTGTATTTTATTGATCAGGAACTCTAGAATAAGAGGGTTGTCGATTTGGCTTCAGTGTTCGGCTGCCTTAATTAAGCTAATTAGTAGCAATCGGTAAAAATTCAAACGCGAAGTTGAAATTTAAAAAAAAAAAAATTGGAACTGACGTTAATAACACACCAAGCTTCATTTGGATTTCTGAACGAAATCTTTCGGCGATGTATATTTTTAAATAAAAATTTTCAAATTCGTTGAACTTTTTTCTTCTTTTAGAGATAAAATCAAACTTTTAAAAAGAGGATTCGGTTTTAATGAAAGCAATTTTCGTATTTTACTTATAATTATGTTTGCGACACTTCTTTCATTAAAACCAATCATTACAAAAGAATTGGGGAAAAGTTTTCATATTTTGAAGAGTGTTTTAATGCACAATTAGTCTATTGTCGGATAAGTGTGAACTAAGAAAATAAATAATAACCCAGCAGAAATTTAAACGTAGGTATATAGTTGCCTTTCACTTAACCTTTGAAAGCCCAATATTTATAAACATTTATTTAATTTAATTTTTCAAATATTTTTCAATTTCCTGAAAAATATCCCATTGATGTATATTCTTTTGTTCGTTTTATTACCGTTCGTTTTATTTCAGCACTCTATACTGCGGTGCATTGAACCAGCGAAATCTAGGTTTGTTACGTCAAAGATTCTATACTCTATTAATAATGGTTTTCGAAGCTTGAAATTTCGCCAAGGGAAATAAGAAAAACTGCAAGATTAAGTATAGTTCATTCACCAGAAGTTGTCACTTAGCTCCACCTCCTCGGATGCAGAGTTCATTTCAGCACGGGAGTAAGAGGCGAAGCATCTCAGCGCTTGAAAATGAGACAACCCTTAATGCGCGTCAAACGCAAACAGTGAATTCTTTTTCAGTCACTTACTGCTACTATATCTTTCGTTACTCTAGATAATTAAATGTATTTTAAATTAAAAAACTGCTGTTTTCCCAACAAAATGTCTTATAAAAGGACAAACTATTCACTCTAAACAGAGGAATATTATCAAATTTATAAAATATTTAATGTTAAAAAAATTTCACTTAAAGATTGCGAAGTAAATATTTTTGTCACACGATCGCCAAATAGCAACCTTGTTCAGGATTGTTCACGTTCTTCTCCCAAAAATGGCGAAATAGTATTGTCGGATACCACGTGATGAAGGCGGAGCCAAGTGCCAACTCTTGGTGAACGAACTATACCTTAGCTGCAATTTTTAATTATTTTGAAGCCACTGATTATACTGGGGAACAGATTTTTTGCTGCATTTATACAAATATTTGATCTTGCTTAATTCGAATGTAAGAAATTTAAAATTGTTTTGCTCCTAAAGTTACAAATTTTCTGAATGACCTTTTTAGTCTATTTTTCGTCGAAATGTACAAATTTAAAACGTTGTACGTAGTAAGTCGTTGTGAAAATAATACGTCAAACTTCTAGGGTTTAGGGAATACCATTAGTTTAAGATTGCATGAAAAACTATCTCTGAAAATGTCGTAATAAGCAGCTAAGAGTTCTTTCCTATTATTGCCTATTCAGAAGCACACGAAGAAACAGTTAACAATAGGGAAGTACCCCTAGCTGCGTATGATGATAAAAATTTATCTAGACTCTCCTAAGCGTTTGCCGCAGCATTTACGCGACCCCTTGTTATATGTATTGTTTATAAACTTGTTCATCTTGACAGAAAATTGAATAAAAACACAAATAAAAATAATAAAAGAAAACTGCGGCTGGCTCTCTCTCTCTTTTTTTTTTTATAGAATGAAATCGGTTGCTGATTTGGAATCAAGGACGTAAAAGTATCCAAAATCCGTTGAAGAATTTCTTGTAACAGAAAAATTAATATTTCCCTGTGTTATCAATTAGGATTTAGAACGAACAAAAAACTTAAATATTTTAAAAGTTATTAAACTGTTTTAAAAATAGCAGAATTAGGGTGATTCCTTGCGCTTGGAGGAAAATGATCAAAATTAGGGCACACTTATCAAATTCTGCGAATTTTAAATGAACCCAGATAATGCAGCGGTGTAACGTATTAAATATTATAAAGTTAAATCACAAACTCTTTTCCTTTTCACAAAAATGCGGCTTTTCTCCATATTGATGATTTGCACCAATTTCCGAATTAGCCTACAGTGGTCCCCTTTTTGTGCGTGACTCAAACTTTGTGCTGATAAGTCCAATATTGCTAGGATCTCTTTAGGCTATGGCTGGTCAATATGATGTTTGGTCGTAATTTTGGCGAGCTGCCACGTTTCGTAAGATCCATTGAAAAGTGAAGATAGCAGCTGTGTGATAGAAACGAGATATTGAATCAAATAACTAAATCGTGCCATCTTTAACGCCTTAAAAATCGTGATTACATACACGTGATTTCGTAATTCTCCCTTAACAGCACTTGTTATCATACATAAAACAAACCTTTCTGACAATAGCAGCCCAAGATAAAAGGGACGTGATGTCGATGCAGTTCGCTCGTATTAGCATGTAATCAGAATTTTTAACAACCCACATTATATCATATTTCGACATTAGTGATTATAGCAATATCTACGTAAACTATGTAGAGTGACAAAGACAAAATAATCTTTTTTAAAAAATATTTAATAATTTTTTTAAGCATACTTATATGTTTTTGAAAATTACTTTCCATTAATAATAATATCAACGTTCCTTTTCAAACGTAAAAACTTTGAAAACTGACTAGAGTGCTCTCCAAAAGATCCTCTTAAATGCAGCTATTAATAATAATATGTAAACAAAAGAAAGCAAAGTCTGAAACCAAAATCAACAGAAGGATACTTTAACGGTAGGCTACACAGAATTTTCTTAACCGCTATATATCAACTTTGCATTCTCAGTGATTATAGCGACACCTGCTCTTTTTATATAGAGGGACAAGGGCAAAATATTTTTTTTTTTAATATTTCATGAACTTCTTTATCCTATGTATATGTTTTTGGAAATTTTGACACCTGTCCTTTTATTTGATACTTATATATCAAGAAATTATAAAAAATCATTAAATTGTCCACCGAATGACTCCCTTAAATGTAGCCATTAATAACAACTTTATAAACAAAAGAAAGCGATGTGCTAAACAGAAATCAGCAATAGGATATCATAAAATATAGGTTACCCAGAATTTATTAACTTGCTTCATATCATATTTGCGACATTGGCGAGTTTAGCAACATCTGTGCTAACTACATAGAGGGACAAATGCAAAATAATTTTTTTTTGAAAATATTTTGTTAATAATTTTTAACATATGCGTAAGTTTTTGGATATTTTGACACCTGTCCTTCAACTCGATATTTACATCAAATTTCTCTTTTCAAAAAAAATTATAAAAGAAATCGTTAAATTGTCCGTCAAATGCATTTAATAATAAATAAAAAATATGTAAAAAAAAAGAAAGAATAGCCTAAAACAAAAATCAGCAGTAGGATACTTTAAGTGCTGGTTACACAGAATTTTCTTAACAGCTATATATCATATTTGAATTCTCAGTGATTATAGAGACATATTCGCTTACTTTATAGAGTGGGAAGGAAAAAAGTAAAAAAAAGTTTTGAGAAAGTTCTGAAAATACTTTTTAGTATATGTATATGTTTTTGGAAATTTTTACACCTATCCTTTCACTTTGTATTAATATCAAAGTTCCCTTTCAAGCCAAAAAATAATAAAACTTTATTAAAATGTTCGCCAAATAACTCCTTTAAATGCAGCTATTAATAACAATAATCAATTTCAGTAACTATAAAATTCGGTATAAGTAAAGATTCAGTAACTTGTAATTCTTTTTCGTTAGACTAAACCCTTCATAGCCTTATACTTCTAAAAAATGAATAAATAAATATTTTTTATGAATCTAATTATGTTAAACGATATGTCATTTGTAAAAAGTACTTACAACTAAAAAGCTTCCGGTTCATCTATCAAATATCGAGCATCAGAAATAGCTGCTTACGTTTCTTTCTTAAACTGCCTTCAATATTAAACTGACACAATACATAAATCTTAATTGCGTAGTTTTGAAAATGCAAATAATGCACGGTAACAGACAAGACATAAACAAGCGGACAGTGTTGTTTTGTCTTTCAAATACTTATATCTTTATTGTTTCATAACTTATTTAAAAAGTAATTTAAAATATTTAACACGAGTTTTAAACTTGATATAGTAGAAATTTTAGTTTTTATGATCGGATAGCTTTTAATTTTAGTTCTCTTTTAACTAATTTGTTAAAAAATATTATTTTTTCTAAAAAATAATGCTGTTTTTTGCTTTGGAAAGCGTCTACCAATGCTCTTGTAAAAAAACATGCTAAGTCTTTTTCATCTGAAAAAAATATTTTTCATTCAGCCGTCATATGGCCCCAAACTCCCACACATAGTTATACAAAAATTGTGTTAATAAATTACAAATATTTCACAAAATATTATAAATGAAAAGGATTACTAGTAATCATTTTATTAATTTGTTAAATTTATGGCAAAAGCACATAGTGAGCAATGCATAGCGTCTAACAAAACAACTCCTTTATTAGTTTGATGCAAGATCTGTGTTATCTTTATGCAACCATAAACAAAATAAACGAGGTTGTTGAACCAGCCATACGTCAAGAAGAAGGCCTTATGAGACTTTTGTCTCAATAACAAAACGAAAGGTATGTCTACGTCATTTATATCAAGCAGAATGTATATAATAAAAAGTTTGTTATCTTTCAGTAATATCTTTACTTCCATACTGAAGAAAATATGCTGAGTTTTGTTCTTTTTTTACAAAAATAACGTTTTCAATTATTTATTACCTGGAGCGAAATATTAAACGGAATAAAATTGGAATAATATGCAATGACAAAAATTTATAGATCTATTATAATATTTTTTGTTTTGTATGAACAATAACATTAAAAAAATGATATACTTGTTTTAAAGTGTTGCATGGCAATTTTTTTATATATGAATAGAAAAATGATTGCTTAAAAGTAAATGATAATCCTTATATTAGGTAGATATTACCAATGTTAAGTTTTCAGCCGTTACAACTTATAGGTGGCATTGTATTCAAAAAATAAATCTTTTTTAAACTTAGGGTTCGATAAGTTCATTGGTTTCTATTCAACTTGATTGATTAAAATAGTTAATAGCTTGATGCTTGTTCAGTTTCCGTAGTAGTTTGCGTTGCATTTAGTTTTTTTTCATTTCCTTCAAAATGTTTGATTAATTAATTATAACATGAAATAAGTGTTTCGAAAAATGCACCATTTTCTACCTATCCTTTTCTTTAAGAAGATTCTGGAAACATAATGGAAATGAAAATTACTGAAATATATATATATACATATATATATATATATATACATATTTTTTTTACAATAAACTAGGCTTAAGTAAACTCTTTTTATGCAGAGATAAATAAATTNTTTTTTTTTTCTAGACCAGCCAAGTCCCTATATATATATATATATATATTTAAAAACTGTTGTTTGTTATTTTTTTATTTATTATTTCCCTTCCCCCCTTTTTTTCTTCTTCATATGTCTATAATTTTTCTTTGTTTTATTCTTCATTTTGATTCAGATGCCTGCCTGTATTGACGAAATGTCATTATCCAGGTGGTGGGCATTGGAAAAATATATATGTATAAAATTACTTATATATTCATATATTGTCTTTCTTCATCGAGCTGTTGTGTTGATGTGATTTGCTTTGGCTGTATCAATGCAATACTGGAGGGAATTCTTTTTTAGCGGATATGGTCGTGTTAGCTGGTGACGAGTTTGTAGAATGTCTTCAGATATGTAAGCATACTTTATACTTGACGCATAAAATATTAACACTGAGAAATTTTATGAAAAACTTAATGAAAGTTTTTTTTACAAATGCTATGAACTTAGTTTTAAGGTATGCTACTGAAATTTTTTTTTGAATGTTTTCAAAGAGTTATTTTATATTTAAGGACAAAATCCCAATGGTAAAAACTGGAATCTCCATCAGATTGTGGTTGGGACCAGTTAGTTAGACCACAGATCAAAAACAATTAAGCTAAATTTTTGTTTTAATGTAGAGAGTTATGACCAGATTAATGATATTTTAAGTATATTTACCAGAATATATAATTGTTAAACTAGTCATTAGGAGGTGACAGGATTCATTACTTAAACAGAAGTGTGAATTTAAAACAAGAAATACACACAAAATTGAAGTAAAAAAACAAGAAGTACATGCATATCAATTTCTGATTTTTACATTGTTAAACGTGTGTGTATTTCTGAATTCGTTTTATGATATTGGCTATAATTTTTCAGTAAATATATTTTCAAATGTACTAAAAATTACGTAAAAGGAAACCTATAAATTTTTTTTAAAAGGGAAAAAAAACAAAGTACGAAGTAACTTAGCCGAAAAATTAAAGATTTGTTGAAACAAATTTCATATTGTTTTATGTCAGGCTGATGCAGCGATTATTTTCCTGCTATTAGCATTAAAACTTAAAATATTTCGTATTTTGCACGCTATTTTTTCAAACTTTTTCGTACGATTCTGAACGCAACAGTATGTAATCTGTTTTAGTTTTATTTTAAATAACATTGAAAGTAAGAAGGAGAAATAGTTAAAATGGAACAATAGCGTTAAAAAAATACAATTAGTTGTTTCTCAGTCGAGAGACTCAAATAGTAGTGAAAAAACTTTTACATGGTTTTATGTCAGGCAGATGTATTGATTATTTTCCTGCTATTAGCAATAAAACTTGCAATTTTTTGTATTTTGCATGCTTTATTTTTTTTCTTCAGAATCTTCTGTATTATTCTGAATGCAATAATATGTGAGCTGTTTTGGTTTTCTTAAAAGAAAATAACAATGAAAAAAGAGAGAGAATTAGTTAAAATGGAACACTAGCGATTAAGAGAAAAGCGAGGTGAAATTAGTTGCTTCTCAGCCGAGAGACTCGAATTGTAGTGAAACAACTTTTACATGGCTTTAAGTCAGGCAGATGTAGCAACTATTTTCTAGCTATTGGCATTAAAACATGCAATATTTCGTATTTTGAATGCTATTTTTTTCAGAATCTTCTGTATTATTTTGAATGTAATAATATGTGAGCTGTTTTGGTTTCCTTCAAAAAAAAAAAAAAAAAAAAAAAAAAAAAAAAAAAAAAAAAAAAAGAAAAATGGAAAAAGAAGAAGAATTAGTTAAAATGGAACACTAGCGATAAAGAGAAAAGCGAGGTGAAATTAGTTGCTTCTCAGCCGAGAGACTCGAATTGTAGTGAAGCAACTTTTACATGGTTTTATGTCAGGCAAGTATAAGGATGATTATCTTCCTATTGGCATTAAAGGGTTAAATGTTATAAAAACTTAGCATTCTATTTTTTCAAAATTATTTACACTATTCTGAACAAAACAATATTTGATACGTTTTAATTTTAAATAAAGATTACATTGAAAAATTTCAACATGGCTACTGAGTTTTTTTTTAAAGAGATTTAAGAAGCGCTAATTTATGCAACAATATTTCACGTATCATTGATTTTTATATTTAAAATTTTCAACTTGAACTTCATTAGTTGACACTTAAACTACTCCAAATGCTTCTTTTTGATCGGAAGTTAATGTTATCAAGAAACTTTTTAGACTGAATCTGTTCTGCATTTTAGTAAACTTAAAAATTTTTTTCATCAAAGCAAAAAAAAAATTGGTTTTTAAATATAATTTTAACTCTTATTAAAAATAACGTTTAAAATCACAAATGAAAATTTTTTTATTATAAATTATTATTAATTCTTCTTCTTCCTATTATTATTATATTTTTATAATTTTATTTTTTATTATTATAAATTCTGGCATTTGTGATTTAAAATCACAAATGAAATTTTTTTTGTTAATAATTATTATTAATTCTTCTTCTTCTTATTATTATATTTTATATTTTTATTTTTCATTATTATAAATTCTAGCATTTGTGATTTAAAATCACAAATGAAATTTTTTTTGTTATTAATTATTATTAATTCTTCGTATTATTATATTTTACAATTTTATTTTTTATTATTACAAAATTCTATCATTTGAGATTTTAAACGCTCTTTTTAATGAAATTTAATATAATCACGAAGAGTTTATCCAGTAATTCTATAACACAATACGAAGATATGTTACATAATGGTAAATAAAGAAGGTAAGATAATTAGACTTCAGTTAATCCTTTTTGCCTGATAAGTTTTAGCTAAAAATAGAACATGCTGTTATTATGATAATAACTATTGTCAGAAGAAAGTTCGAGCAAGAAACGTAATTGTTACTTTACCGAAGTAGTCTGTATGCATGATAATGAATTAGTTCCGAGAGGAGAGAAGCGCAGACAAGAAAAACATGGAAGGTTCTGAGGACCTTCCTGGAAGAACATCATCACGAAGAAGGTATATACACCAAAAAAGGAAAATAGAATCAATTTGATCCAAGGACGTCAAAGAATAATAATCCTTTCCAGACTCTTGATTATGAGCCACTTTCATTGGCGCATGTAGGTACTAGAATTCATCATTGCCTAAATTCTTAAGTTAATAATGTAAGACAAAAGTGGTTTACAAAACTATCGAATGAACTGCTATATGTTTAATCTCTTTTTTCTTTTAACAGAAAATGAAACTGTAAGACATTTTTTTAAAAAGGTTCTGATTGTTAGTTGCAATGTAGTTTGGATTCTTATTTAGAATTTTTATAGGATAAAATAGAACCAATTCGATCGAAAGACGTTAGTAGATAATAATTCTTTTTAGTCACTTCTGTAACTAAACTGGAGGTACTTTCTCTGAGGGGGGGGGTAACTTTGGATATTCCATAAAAAAATGGAAGGTTAAATTCAGTCAATCATTGGCCTTTAGAATGTTGAATCAGGAATGTTGAATAAATAATCTTAAGAAACTGAAGTGGTGAGATATTAATTAATTAAGAACTCCATTCACTTAAAAAATATACAGGTAGAAAATAACAGTCGACATGTTTCAAACTCTCAAAAAGACGTGCCCATTTTCAAGACATTTGACGAGTCTTGTAAATGGTCACCTGCATTTGAGTGCTTCAAATATATCGACTGTTATTTTCTACCTGTATATTTTTGATTTGAATGAAGTTTTTAATAAGTAAATTATGGATGCTGGTTGTAATTTTGAAAAAGATAAAGGCTGTAATCTTTATAAGTGTGAAAATAGTTAGTTTGTAAACTGACAGTTGGGGAAGTGACTGTTGAGAACGTCAGTTACTTTGAGCTTAGAGACCATGAGGAATAGCTGGAAAATTTTTCATATTATTTTTAAATGTGGTACATATAATAACTAATGTATGAGCAGAATTGGAGAATTTCTAATTACTTCCAATTTTTTAGTAGAGCAATGTCATCTTATGATCCCCAGTTTCTTTGCCCACCTTGCATTAACTGTCACCAAGTGTCAAAACAGCTATTATTCAATACTGACCCGAGCATTGACAAAGGAGTTGGCATTTTTATGCATAACTTAACCATTTATGATGAAAGAAGAGCAATGGACGTGAAAAAAAATGTCAAGATAATATTGCTACCAAGAGAAGTCTTCCGAAAAAATTCCAAGCAACTCCATCTCCAAGGTAACAATGAAGCGAATTCCTAATTGAAGAGAATTTATTTTCAAACTGCGTGAGTTACACTATAGTAAAATATATGTGCTATTTCCTTAATTAATCGCAGTTACGATAGATAACATTTGGTGGCCGAAGTTACTTTGGGTTTATGAGTAACAGTTTTATTACCTTTGATCATTGTTTACCTTTTTAATATTACGTGAGATAAATTTAATAATGGATAGCAAAAATATTATAAGTTAATTTCAACTTTTTCTGGTTTTAAGGAATTGAAGCTGTAAAGCAATTTTTAAAAGATTTCAGTTCTGATTAATATTAATGTTTGGATATTTTCTTGGAAGTTTAAGTGGAGAAAAATAAATTCGATCCTAGTATGTACATGAAAAATCTTTTTTCAGTTCTTTTTGAGTAACTTATATCGGTCCTTATCACTTATATTGGAGCTAGTAAGTACAAGTTTTCATCAAAGCCTATCTTCTCAAACAGCAATATATCGGGGGAGAAAATTTTCAAATTATGTTTTACATAAATTTTCTACTTTTACATGTTTTACATATATTTTTTAAATGTTAGTAATTCAAAATTTAAAAAAAATATTTAGTTTTAGTTAAAAAAAATCTGTTTAATCAAAAGTAAACCATGAAATTTCAATCGCTGAAATGTATTTTCAAAATATAAAATTTAAAGAAATTATAGCTTTATAGAAGTAATCCTAACATAATTTTTGTAAATTGGTATTTTGAAAAAAAATCAGCATTTGAAGCTTCAAGGTTTACTTTGGGTTTACCTGAACTTACTTTTTTCTGTATTTTAAATTTGTCATTGAAAATGGAGAAGCTTTGAAGCTTCAAGGTTTAATTTGCGTTTACCTGAACTTACCTTTTTCTGTATTTTAAATTTTACATTAAAAATGGAAAAGCTTTGAAGCTTCAAGGTTCACCTGAACTTACTTTTTCTGTATTTTAAATTTTAAATTCAGAATGGAGAATCTTTGAAGCCTCAAGGTTCACTTTGGGTTCACCTGAACTTACTTTTTTCTGTATTTTAAATTTTACATTAAAAATGGAGAAGCTTTGAAGCTTCAAGGTTTACTTTGGGTTTACCTGAACTTACTTTTTCTGTATTTTAAATTTTAAATTCAGAATGGAGAATCTTTGAAGCTGCAAGGTTCACTTTGGGTTCACCTGAACTTACTTTTTCTGTATTTTAAATTTTAAATTCAGAATGGAGAAGCTTTGAAGCTTCAAAGTTTACTTTGGGTTTACCTGAACTTAAACTTTTCTGTACTTTAAATTTATTAATTGGTCAGCAGGTGTCGCCATTAAAAATTGTTTTGATTTTTAGAAAAAATACATGACGTTAATAAACCTCAAAGCACAATAATCCGACCGAATTCCTTTAAGGGAAATGAAATAGTTTTCTTTTGCTGAATGAATAAATTATGGATCTTATGAACGCATATGACCCGACTACATAGACCATCAATTTTGAAATAAAAAGAATAATTGAACTTTAGGGAATAAAAAAGAAGTGGTATAATTTTTGCACACAATAAAATAGCTTAAAGTTATGATATTTCTTTTTATCTTTGGTATTGTCATAACATATTTTTAAAAATATTTCATAAATATTCTTGTCACCTAGCTGTTTATAATGATTTAACGTACAAATTCGCAGAACTTGATTTGTAGCTGATATTGTCAAACATTGTTCCAAAACGTCCAAAGCCACGATAAACGGAACAGTTTGTGGCAGCAAATTGATCGGAAACCATAACGTGCATGGTATTTGCCATTTTTAAAAGTAGATTTAACCGACTTGTCACAGAATTCAGACTTTCCACCTCACTTATCAGTATCTGAAACTAATTTAAAAATGGAACGACAAGAGAAAAGCACAAGTGCTGTATCTTTTTAAATAAAAGAAAACGAGAGTAAAAGATAGAAAAGGAGAGACAGTATTCTTCAAAGCAACGCGTGGACATAATCTCGAGACCAGGCTCTTTTGACAACTTTCAAAATGGAGTCCATTACCTTTGTTTGTAGGATCGCGCTTCCAACAGAAGATAAATGGCTTCACTAGCAACGACCATTTTGTCCCGTGATTTATACCACGGTGTGCTAGGTGGCGCCGTCTGTCTGCGAAGACGGAAAGCTGCTTACTCGGTCGTTTTCCTGACTTTTGAGTTCTCTATCTCTGTGTGAAAGGGGAAAATAAAAGGGGTTTGGGGGAAAAGGACATGTGATTATGATGCCACTGATGGCGCATCAGGGTTTTGGTGGAAGGGGAAAAATACTCGAAATGGAAAGGGAGAGAGGGATAAGAAGGTGTTGCGGGGGTACAAATGATACTTTTGAGTTTATAGACTCAGAATGCCAGTTTTGAACCGGATTCTTTTTGAGCTTAGATCTAGGTGAGGTCGTTTTTTTCTTCACAAAAAAGTTGTTCATCAAAAAATAAGAAATTGCTGCTTTTAGCTGTGGACAAAGGAGTAACATGTTTTTGCTTTTAGATTGATGAATCCTAATGCAAGTAATGCTTTTCACATAATTTCAGGAATTCCACAAGTATATGTCCCAAACCCGTTTTTCTTTTTTTCCATTTTTCTTTCCTCCATTCTTCTTTTTTTTAAAAAAAATATTTATTTTAAATAATTGTTTGTGGACGAAATCATATATAATTTTGAATAATGAGAAAACAAGATTCTAAAAAAATCGGTTCCTCGTTTAATAACATTGGTTATATGCAACGTTGTATTACTCAAAGTTGTTGCAAAGTTTTTCATCAAAACTGAGCCATAGCATTTTGTAAACAAGTTTAAGAAGGCTTAAGTTAAGCAATAATGTGCTTCTATTTAAAGCTGCTTTCAGGCTGCAGCCATCTTGCATGCTAGCATTATAGTTCAACATAGTTCATACTTTTTAACAGTGAAAAATTGTTAAAGCTGGCTTCTGTAATAAATTTTATTTTGTGCTTTTACAATTCATGCAACAGTCATAAATGAGTCACAGAGACATTTTAAAGAAGCTCAATTGAATAAAGGCTCCATCTCCAAATTTAACCGTAGTATCAAGTTTTAAAGTAGTTTAAGTTGCACGATAATATACTTCATTTTAGCATTGTATTAAGAATGCAGGCATATGGTATTATTGTTCTAACTTTTAACTTTTTAGCAATGCAGAATTCTCACCGTAGTCAGTTTTATTTTGTGACCTTACAAAACTTGCAATGTGATAAAAAAATCAAATAAATTAACGTGATACATTGACTTTAATAATAATTACTTAAAGTCAAATAAATAAATTAAGTGTTAATTTGAATTTATCGGAAATTATATTGGACAAAGTTTCCATCGAAGTTAAACCAAGTGTATCGCGTAATCAAGTTTAAGAGGGCTTAAGCTGCACGATTATTTATTTCAACGTAGCATACTATCGTACAACGTAAGCCATCAGTGTATTAGAGTATCCATAAGCTTGCACAGTTTTATGGTTTAGCATGGTTTCAAATATCTAACAGTGTCAAATTTCTGTTAAAATTAATTCCATTTTGCTGTCTTTTAAAACTTTCTTTTTAATGGCGGGCACTTGGGACGAAGGCCCATTGACCTCAGAAAATGCCAGAACTGCTACTCTTTTCTCGTTACCCAGTGGGCACCTGTGGCCAAGCCATGGCAGTGGAGCAGCGTCGCCCACGTCACCAACCACAAACTCGTTTATAGGGCGGGTCACATTCACACACAAAGGAGAAAGGACATAGAACACAGAGAAAAAGAAACATCCATGCCCTGAGCAGGGTTCGAACCTGCAACCATTGGCTCCGCAGTCAGGCACGATAGCCACTCAGCCACCTGGTAGGCTCTTTTAAAAACTTGAAACAGTGATAAATGAGTTACATGGATGTTTAATCCTACAACTAATAACCGTGAATTCATTTTGGGAACATTACTTATGGTTGCTTTTCCATGCACTAAACACTCCATTCAGTATTATTCAAAAGATAAACTAGGGTACGGTTTGTGCAACTACGATAAGTACGTTCTCAAGTACGATGACAACTAAAAAAGATTTAAAAAGCCATTTACATGAATTTAGTTTGCGTACAATAAATAATCACATAGATTTTCGCTACAGGAAATTGTTAGCGTATTTCAATATTTTCCTGATATTCTCTATATTAATAATTTACTTCATATTCAACAATAATGTAAAATAATGAATTTTTTTAATCAATTATCTGCCATTGTGTGCGCTTGTTCTAAAGTTTATTAAAGTTCAAATGTTTTTACGACTTATTTAATTCATTTATCAGCATTTTAATTAAAATTCAAAGGATATTAATTTAAGAAAATATAAGATGCTCGAGAAGATCTGGAGAATTCAGTAAATATAAAATATTTACGTTGTGATAAAATAATATATGAAACAACACATATGTGTTAACGGATTTACCATCCGCATTTAACGCAAACAATTTGAGGTAAATTTCGGGTTGGAGGCATTACTGGATCAAAGGACCATACGTGCACACCTGATGGATTCGAGGTCTCAAATTTAATCCATTTCGTTCAATATACAACCGGTGTATACGCAGCAAGCAGCACGTTAAGTCTGACATGGCTTAAAGCCCTCTTGTAAGTGTTGAGGAGGATTTTTAAAGAACGATGTATTAGCTCAAACATTGTTTACCTCGTGTGACTGGGTCAAAATTGCGTGATTTTTTTACCATTGTCATTAAAAGATAGAATATTAAAAATTGGGAAAGGTACTTGGTCACTGTTGGGTGATGTGTGCTTGAATAATCAACCAATAATCTCTCCAATATGAATATTTTTAACAATTATTTTATGCAAATGTTTATCTTAAACACCTTAATGCAATATTGAGTTAATAAATATGTTAATAAATATGTTATAACAGTGTATTTTTTAAGATAAAATTTAGATGCATCGCAGGGAAAACTGGAGATCAATAGAGGGGACATCACATATTACATCATCAATAGGTCAAACAAGAAACTGCTTGTTGACAAAAATATTTTGCATTTTCGAATTTATAATAGAACATTTATTAATTTTCAGCAATAATTTTTTTTTCTTCTGTCGGAAATTCGAAAAAAAAAATTGGCAACTTGATATATGAACTATAATTTGTCATATGAACCAAGGTTTTGCTAATTTAATTGCTATTTATGTGCAGTTCAAATACCTAAGTTAACAAAATGTATGAAAAATTTCAGCTGATAAAGAATCATCATTGGTTGAGTTAAAGCTTGAGTTACGGTCATTTTGTTCAGAATTGCGTTTGCCACAAGAAAAGAGAATGAAGAGAGAATTAACTCACTTCTTCGAAATTGAAGAAAAGAAGAAAGAATTAAGTCTCTGGCAACATCAATAGTGAATTGACTTGTAGAGCAAAACGTCTGCCAATTATTGCAATTATTTTATAAAATAAATATAGACAACTACGAACAAACAGTTTAATTATTAAATTTTAATCGCGCTTCTCAATATGTTTATTTTAAAAACGTTACTTTTTCAGATTATCACTTGTATTTTTATATTTTATTTGATATTTTTCAGAAACTGCATTTTTACTTAGAAACTATTACTTTAATTTAAAGTTTTTGTACTCGAAAAAGGAACGTCTTCATATATGTTTATTAGTTGATTTTATGAATGCAGTATTTGATATATACGCGTTTAAGTTACTATTATCGGGTTGTTTTAAAACTTTATGCATGATCTTTGATAACAAAAAAGGGTGTGTTATATATAAATCACGAGTAAAATCACAGAGAAATGAAAGCAGCGAGTAATTTTAGAGAAGTATTGCGAATTATTAACTAACTTAACTTGATATTAGTATAAAAAAAGTCAGGCTTGATCAATGGAAAAAAGAGTTTTTCACCCCATGTTGCAAAATTATCATTTGGTCACAACACTGATTAAACATAGTTTTAAATTGTGAAATATGTCATATACATCTGAATTTGTGCATTGCTTTCCTATTTTCATAAATTCTGTTATTGGCAAAATAATTTGAATGACAAATCCTTGCAGATTTTGTTATGAAAATAATAGTAATAAAAAAAACACTTACGTAATTTATACGTAATCTACGTAAAACTTACGTAGATTTAAAAAATGTATAGAACGTTGAAAGATAATCATTGAAAAAACTGAAAAATATTATTTTAAAAATAAATAGTAATTTTTTTTATTACTTCATCGATATATTCTTGCATTCAAATTTAAACTACTGGTACAAGCAACCTTCTAAATTTGTCTTTATACGTAACATATTTATGAATAACATAACTAAACATATTTATGGATATATAATATAGCAAACAAATTTATGAATAATTATAAATACTGATATGATTTAAATTAAATATTTAATACAAAATTTTAATTGACTTCTCTAAATATTTATTGTACATACATTTACATTTTGTAGTGTATATGGCTAATACTTTTAAATATTAATAAGAAAGATATTTTTTTATTATTATTAATAAATTTGGCAACAACAACATATAATATAGTTTTTAGAATATTTTCCTTAAAAGGAATTAATGAGAAAATAAACTTGTTTGAAAAAATGAGACGAATTTTATTTGGTTTTAAATCGATCACCAACATCTGCCATTACGTTATAGATATATTCACGGATTCAAACTTGAACTAATGATACAGGTAATTTTTTTAAAATCACCATTAAGCATTTTTATGAATGCTAATATGATTTAAACTGAATGATTAAAATCTATATTGAACTGACTTCTATAAATATTTATTATTTATGCATTTACTTTTTGCAGCGTTTATAGCAACTGCCTTTTAATATTGATGGGAAAGATATTTTCCTATTATTAATAATCAATTTAGCTAGAACAATAGATGATACTTTTTTTAGAAGATTTTCCCTATAAGGAATGAATGAGAAAATAAAAAAAAAGGAAGCCCTGCGCATTATTTCGTAACAATGACTTCAGAGGTCCCTTTCGAAATCTATTCTGATTAAGATTGAAAAGAATTCGCTAGAAGCCAAGAATTGAAGTAAAAGTAAGAAAGAATTGATTGTGGCAGACGATATATAAAGGCAAGGGAAAATCTCGGCTTCAGTGTGATGGGAGTTAAAAAAAAATATAAAATAAATGAGGGAAAAGGTTACGAAGGATGTGAAGAGTTTTGATTAAAGCAAAGTTTTTTTTCTCATCAACTAAACGGAAAGAAAGACCGATAAAGCAACTATTCATAGCCTGCTGCGCGACTCGAAGTAATTATGATGGACAGCGATAATTAGTATTTATGGTAAAAGAGCTGGCAACATTTGTTTTGCCAAACGATCTTAGATTTCGCTTCAGTTTTCGTCTTCCGCAATTTTTTCTTCGTTTTGAACAATTCCGGGTAATTTTTCGAGAAAAGTTTTCGCCTGTATGTGTGAAAGTAAACATTAATTTTAAGACCCGAGATAAAGCATTGCATATCAAATATAATGACACCTTTTCTGATTGATTTGGTAATGAGCATTGGAACAATTTTTCTTTGGAAAATACGAACGAGTTTCTGAGTACGAATAACTGTTAAAACTAATTCTTTTTCATCAACTATTGGTTTTCAGCACTTCCTCTGCAGTTTCAAGAATAAAAAGTCATTTTAAGGGTAATAATGTTTCCTATATTTGAAGTAATTTAATTTAGCAAACGAATATTTAGTTTAACATGTCTGACAGTCTTTAGCGTCTCATTTTTCTTAGCTATTTCATTCTTTTTTTTAAAGAACAATTTTCAGTTCTGTATTGTAATACATGTCAACAACATTTATTTAAAAATTATGTGACAGATATATTACTTTGGTATTTTTAAAATGCAAGGACATCCATTAAAATAGTTGTACCTATTAAAAATTTTACTCTAAATGAAATGTATAAAAAAACTCCGCCTCTGTTTGCATTTTAGTGATAGTATTTATATCTTTACAATGAAAACCTTTTTAATTCATTATTTTATAGCAAATATTTTTAGATCAGATTACAAAAATTTAGATTGTACAATTTTAATTTTTTGATAGTAATGATACTCTCTATTTATTGGTATGATGTCAATGAAATTACTAGATAAATATAAAAATATTAATACATTCTGAGGAAAAAATAAATATTTTTAATCATATTCAAGAAAATATTTGAAATATATGTAAAACTATATGTTTTAGATTCTTTTTTTTTCGTAATTTAATAAAAATTCGTATATTTAGAACATTTCTAGAAATATTCAAGAAATACTATTTGTTTAAACTTATCTCCTAAATTTTGTGTGAATTATGCATTTTTTTATTAAACTTAGAAACTTTATAATTTTTGAAAGCATAACATTCGATAAAGAACAAATTGTAATTATTTTTTTCATATGGTAGCATTCGTATTGTTCCATTCTCTATATATTAATTCTTGGTATTTTTAATTTAAAATTTTGAAAAGGTTTATTGTTCATTTTCTTATATAACATGCCACGAAAGAAATATTTAAGCAATGTATCCCTTCAGAACAGATATGATAAAAATTATTAAATAAGCTTATCATATAAAAATTATGGCGGCAAAAATATCATTAATATCTTGTCATTAGAACAAAAAAGATCATTTTTCACTATACTGTTATGATTCAGAAAAATATTTATTTTTTTAATATCAAATCGGAATCTAGGTCAATAATTCTATTTTAAGATTTGAAAATAATTCGATTAAAACACACTTGTTTTACTTTATTAAAATTTAGATTATAACACCAGCAAAGGATAAGTCGCTACACCTTTTTAATTACAATTCATAAATTCGACGGCATTTGATTTTAGTTCTCTCCAAATCCATGAGAATAAGTCATGCATCATCTATGGTACTGGCAGACATTAAGGGCTCCGTAATGTCATTATGTCATGAGTACTCCATTTTGTCATTAATCAGAAAGTACAGGAAATAGCGTGCATGTTACAGAGCAAAGATAATGCACATTGGTAACAAAATCATTAAATATATCATCAACACAGATGAAATAAGTATTTTCCCAGAACATTTAAAAACATAAAAGCACTTTTTTATACCTTTTAATTAGAATTTGATTCTATATCAATGCTATACCATTATTAGAAAGTGATTTTATTTAAACATTAAGTTGATTTTATAGCGTCAAAATTCAAATTTTACCGGCAAGAACAAAAAATAAGAATACAATAGAAACAAAATCATTAAATGTATCGTCAGAAGAGACGTTAAATGTATCGTCAAAGTATTTTTCTTAGAACTTATTTCATGTAAGAAACAAATTTTTGTAACTATTTAGCATTTTCTATTATTTTATTTAATAATAATAGTTGGGCAGTTCCACGGAAGTGTCAACTTTTAAGTGAAATTTTTTTTTATGAATTGCATATTTTAATTTTAAAAATATATTCAAAAATAGCCAAAGTCTACATATTGCCGTTTCATTTTTGATAATTTTAAATTTTTTGAATCTGGCAGCATTCTAAAGTAATCACATGACTGACAAGTGAATTGTTCACATTTGAGCTCAAATTGTTTTCTTGAAAAATGCTTTTAAAATAAAAGAAATGTATCTTTCTTTTGCAATATTTTGATAAAAATATGCATATAGAACAAAATTTAAACATTTTAAGTTTAATATATAAAATAAAAGTAACTTCTTTTACGTCATTCCGTCACATGTCTTAATAATGTATAAATTTCCTGAGAACGAAGATAAGATGTGACATTGGCAAGTTAGATATAAAACCTCTTCAGAGACAACCTAATTTTCAAAATGTTGAAATTTTTACTAATTCTTACATAAATATTAATCCTGTTTATCTGTTACATTCTGTTTATTATTTACATATTAATAAAACATTTTTTAAATGAAGGCTTTCTTCTACTAAACTTTTCGTCATTCCGTCACGGTCATTCGGTCACAGCAAATAGATGTTAATAACTGCTAGCCAACCTGAGGTTAATTTTCCAAATTCACATTTTACATTGCTTACACATTATACTAAAAGTATAAAATAGTCCAGAAAAATAATAGCTGCAAAATTCGCAGAAACTACCAGTTCTAAGTGGCATGCCAAAAGCTTGGTTGCCAAAATGTCATTCCGTCACGCAAATAAAAAGTTCGTAAAATTAAAAATAAAAAAGATAGAAAATCCTGCTTTTTTAGTTTATGAAGCGCATTATGCCAATAATAATGATATGCGCGAGAATTTTTTATTTATTTGAAATTGGATACATAGAAACTTCAATTAATTGTTATTTTGCAAGTCAAAATGTCATTCCGTCACATATGGAATTGCCCAGAAACAAATTGAATTCTAAGATATAAAATTGTTTGCATCACATTAAATTTGTTAATTTTATGAGGCAGAATGTAAAATGTTAGCAAAATTAGTCTCAGGAACTATTTAACCGATTTTGACTGAATTTTTTGTTGTGCCATCTAAAATTATGAACTTTAAAATGATGCAAAAAATGTATACCTTGTAATTCAAAATTCTTTCGACCTATACTAAATAAAATAATTAAAAAAAATAAATATTTGCTACAAGTTATTTTTTGCACGGAATTATCTTTGGATAAGATAATTTTATAATTGTGCTCAAAAATATTTCGATTTGCTTAAAAAGTTCTCGAGATCTAGCGAAATACGCAAAAATTAGACCAAACTTTGGAAAGTTCCCCTGACAATACTGTTGGGATCATATCTCCCAGATTGCGGTTACCCTCCATATTTTAAGGGTCAATGACCCAAATCCACCGAAAAAAAACGTATGTTTATTCAGAGAAAGTACGTTTTTGTGTCTGATTTTGTAATTTAAATTATCGTCTGCGCTTATTAATTAACATATTTGAGATCACCCCTTTAAACCATTAAGATTGAGTCCTAGAACTTGAAGATCCGACCATTAGATCAAAAGTTATTAAGGGTGGTCCGTTTATTTTTTTCGCACAGTGTACAATGGTAACACATTCATTATATGCATCATCATAAGAGATAAAAAAAAACAAATTATAGCGAAAAATAGTACTTTAAATTGGAACATAATAACAAAATCAGAAATTAATTCAATTAAAAACAAACAATTAATTTCACTGTATTCAAATTTTAATTATCAAGAAGAGCAAAGGAAATACTCTTTTGTAATTACAGTTTACAAATAATATTGCCTTTGATTCACTTCAAGTCTATGAGAATAAGTCATGCAGCATCTATGGTACCGGCAGCCAGTGAATAATTTAGAGCGCCCAGTGACGTCAATAATTAGAAAACGTTGGAGATAAGCGCCTCGCTTGAGACTCTGGAGACTCTTTAATCATGGACCTTAGACAGGCGAATAATTCCGTCTGTTATTCAGGAATTTCAGAAACCATAATCACATAGAGTTTTGGTATTGAAGACAGATTTGTCGGTTCAGAGTTCCTCGGTAATAGTATTAATGTTCACTCATTCTCTCCTCTTGTCCGTCGGCGTTTTACAATGATTAGTCAACAGGCTGCTTCCTCTTATAGTTGAGACTAATAACGATATAAAATCAGTGTAGATTCCGCTTTAATTACACTCAGAAGAATGTGAATCTGGGAGCCTACCTATAATATAATAATATAATTATATAAAAGCTGAACAAAAATAACACATATGCACATAAATATATATATACATATAAATATTTCAAGCCGACAAGGATGTGGCTTCGCGCTGGAAACTATGTCTAAACTGACTGCTACTTCGTCGCCGTGGAACTCCCTTTTTCACCCCCTTGGTTTGAAGTCCAATGAAAAAATTCATTGGACTCCTGAGATTAAAAAGTTTTCGATTGTGGGGAAAAAATGAAAAGACTTCCCGTCCTTGACACCCGGAAGAAATCGCCTAATGCCGTTCTGAAGGATTCCTCATCCCTTCACTCACCAACTTGGCCCCCACCCGGGAGAAAAATTGCTTCATCGGTGATTTTACGGTACCAGTTCCGGTACATTCACCGCTACTAGAATGCTGAAAGTGATTGATGATTTTGTGTCACAGCCATGAAAGCGTTTGTGTCTACAATGCCTGTTAGTGCCCAAGAAACAATGGAAGTGTGCGATTAGTGTTTTAGAAAAGTCCTAATCATGATGTTGTGAAAAAAAAAGAAGAAAGTGTAGTGAGTCGGCACCGAGTGATAAAGAAAGTGTTGTGAAATCAAAACATAGAAGAAGAAAACCAATTATGTGCGCGTTTTTTATTCGAAAAATTAGAGGAGCTTTTGCTCCTTTAAAGAAAATTCCTTCATAGGAAAAAGATTTATTTTCTCCTTCGAAGTGCTTTTTTTTAAGTAACAAAAATGAATCCCGTGAACATCCGTATATTTTTTTTTTCCCTCAATAATGAATAATTTTTACTTCATATTTTAGTAATCTAATTTTTTTTTATTTTATTACGAATCTTTGGAAGAGTGAAATATGAAGTGCATTTTTGTGTTTATATTGTTTTTTTTTATGATATAGTGCATTTATACTGCTTTTAAAATGTTTTTAAAAGAAATAGATGTGGTTCAAACGTCAATTAAAGTAACGAAGGCAAACAAAATTAAATTATTATTTAAACTTTTATTTCCAAATGATTTGTCTAGATCAGGGTTTCTTAACCTGTGGTTCATGGACCCCTTAGGGGTCCATGGGTCATATTTTGGGGGTTAACCGACTGCTCCTAATTTTTAAATCGTTTGGATCAATAATATTTAAATAACATTGATCATTTTTTCTTTCTAAAAGGTGAAAATACATACATATTTGAAACTAGGTGATCGAGATACCCCAAATTCAGTACGGATTGCACACAGCCCTCTAATATCCCTGTCATATTTTCAACATCCTCCACTAACCGGCTTTCAGTTTGCACCATCAGGGGCAATCCCCTGATGACGGCCGCTGTACTATTTTTATCATCCCCAATCAAGCTACGTACATTTGACACCTTGTT
>NC_092209.1:34782919-34788368 GCF_043381705.1 Parasteatoda tepidariorum | reverse complement strand
ATAATTTTACTTGCTACTTTCAAGTATTCCGTTTTATTAATTATTTGATTTAAAATTGTTTTATATGTAGATATATTAGAAAAATCAAATCCTTTAAAGATATTGATTTCATTCCACGGTCCGAAAAATGTCGCTTAAAAAATTTTGTGTTTTATCACAGATACTCTTTGTAAGGTAAATTTAAACTCAAATTTAATTACAGAATCTAGACCAAAGCAGATACTTAAGTTTAAGACGAAATTTTATACTATAGAAAATCAAACTAACTTTAAAACTTTTGTTCAATGGTCCGTAAGAGTACGACTGGTCGAAGAAAACATGTTCAAAGGTCTAGCACTATGTTAAACATTATACAATAGAAAAAAGCACAAAACAGTGCTCTGAAGTACAATTCTTTTTCAATAAATCGATTACCAGTGGGCGTGATTCTCGATTTAGTGTTACATTTGTAGTGTAAATGAGCGGAAAATGTTGAAATCGTGACAGATAATGTTCTAGATTGCGTAATCAACGAACACCCTCCAGTGGCTGAATACAATTGATTTCCAATAGATGGCGGGCCAAGTTCCATTGCCCTACGTCGTTGCCATTCCAGTTATCATAAAAGTTACGGTGAACGTATCATTGGAACGCACATTTTAGACGCCAGATTCTTGACACCTTTTATAAAGGCAAAAGATTAAAACGAGATTTCAGATATTGTGAGATGTTTGTTTTCAATGGAACGCTTATGGGTAGATTTTTTTTTCCGTCATCCCATTGACTGAATTCAATTTTCTATGTGATCTTTTGAAAGGAAAATGGGACATTTTATTCTTTTCATTTAAGTAGAAGTGATAGAGGAAAATATTTTTTGTTTTCAAATAAAATAAATAAAATATATTCTTATATATAGAACAAGTAATGTTGTTTTTCAGCGAGATTTCAGAATTAGATAAAACTAGGAATTTATATATATATTCACGATTACAAGTAATTGATTACTTGTTTATTACGTGATTACAAGTAATTGATTACATAGCTGTAACTATCTGTAATCAATTACAGTTGTAATCGATTACTGTAATCAACGGCCAAATCTGATATATATATATATATATGTAGATAGATTGATAACTCGAATTGATTAGTCTATTATATATCTTATTTAAGAAATAAACTATAAATAAAAAAAAAATTGAAAACTACGTTTTTCGATATTTCGAAACTACGTGGTTTGATAATTATTACATCAAAAACAAAAAACGTTCACTGCAACGTACACCGAATCAAATTACGGTAAAAAGTTCTGACACTCAGGGTGCTGGCATATATTACTGTTAGATCCATTTTACGGGAACATGTTGCGGAGCAAAAAATCTGATATGCCATAGTTTTTACAGTAATAATTGCCTCAAAATTACTGAATTACTCTAATTAAATAAATATTACTGTAAAAATTATAGTGAAATGGTTACACCCAAAGTACAGCCACTTTAAACCGTAATTTGATCCTGAATTATTTACAGTGTAGGTAGCATTGCTTTCAGAAGACACAGAAGGATTTTCGTTCGTAATAGAAGATTGCAGCATGTCATTTCGTTTTAAGTGAGACAAAATAGAATTCTTTTCTTTTTGATCCACATGAAAAAAGTAATTTTTAAACATTTTATTATTATTCCGTTCTTTACCTGCCATTACATAGGTTAATTCAACCGTACTTTTAAAACTAAAATGTTTATATTTTATAAGAGAGTCTCAGGCATAGAACTATGAGGAATTTTGTTTTGACAAAATTTAGGAACTTTTTGAATAATTTTAAGTTAAATTTTAATATCAATTCAAATATCGATCACAAATTCTTTCCAATGACTTCAAATTATTCATTCTTACTATCTTGATTCCATTTCTCCAAATGTCTTTTTTTGTAGAGTGTAAGGAAACAAATAGGTTGAATGGGGGAGGGGGGGAGAAAAAGTAATTGTTGGCCACGTTAGTCAAAATGTAATTGATTAAAAATCAGGTTCCATGTGGATCAGTTCATTTAATCATGATTACAAGTAATCTTAATCATCCATGACAAGGAAATATGATATCAATATTAATTATTTAGAGAGATGCATGGTTTCAAGCAATCAATTAATCCTTAGTAAGTTTCATTTATTACACGTCTTTCCAAAAAGTAGTCGATATAATGAATTTTTATCAATATATTTTTCAAGTTAGCAGAAGAAAAAAAAACTTTAATGTAACGTAATAAATTTTTCCTACAGAAATCTTTGTGCTAAGTGAAATGACAATTAATTGACTTAAGTGTAATTGTATTAGGATATCTCGCAATCACGAACTCCTTTAATCGTTGATCCAGATTACTAATAATAAGTTGTAACCATGATACCAGGTGCTTTTTCATTTCACTCGTTCGGTATTGTTTTCCTGTTAGTTCCTTTTTTAGTTGGTTAAGTTTTCCGGCGTAAACTTCACACTGAGATGACAAAAGTCATAGGATAGCAAAAGGCAAATATACAGATGGCTGAAGTATCCCGTACAAAATCTGTGTATGAGTAGTGCTCTCACAAGACTTTTATTTCTGTACAAGTTATTTATTCATCCGATAATGTGTTATGACCACGGGACGAAAATTAAAAGACTTTGAACGTGGGATGATAGTTGAAGATAGAAGTATGGGACATCTTATTTTGGAAATTGTGAGGCATTTCAACATTCTTAGATTTACAGTGTCAGAAGTGTGACGGGACTATCTAATTTCAGGAATGACCTCCCATCATGGACAACGTAGTGGGCAACCACCAGCACTTAATGACCGAGATCGCTGACTAGTGCATAGAATTGACAGTGTTAACAGACAAGTAGCATTGGCGGGAAATAACCCCAAGCAATGGATGGGGTGAAATGAACGTGTTTGTCAGAACAGTGTGAGATAGTTTGGCTGTAATGGGATATGGTAGTAGAAGACCGACTCGAGTGCCTTTATTAGCAGCACGACATCACGTCCAGTGCCTCTCCTGAGCTCGTGACCATATTAGTTAGACCTTAAATGATTGGAAAACTTTAACTTGGTCAGATGAAGGATGATTTCAGCTGATTGGAGCTGATGGACGAGTTCGAGTATGGTTCAAACCCCACGAGGCTGCAAACCCAAGCTATTAAACAAATCACTGTGCAATCTGATTGTGCTTCACGCCATGGACTGGGTTCCACCTATAACTGACTGTAAAATGTTGTGTTCAGCTAGATGGAAACCACTTGCAATCATTCATGGACGTCATGTACCCAAACAACAATGTAATTTTTATGGATGATAATGCACCATATCACTGGCCCTTAATTGATAGCGATTGGTTTGAAGAACATTCTGGACAATTCCAGCGAATGAATTGGCCACTTAGATTGCTTGACATGAATTCCTTCGAACATTTATGGGATATAATTGAAAATTCAGTTCGTACACAAAATCCTGCACCCGCAACCTTTTAGCAATTATGTACATGAATTGAGGCGACATAGGTAAATATTCATGCAAGGGACTACTTGTTGAGTCCATGCAACGTCGAGTTACTGCCTTTAACAGAGTTAATGGAGGTCCAAGACGATATTGAGGGGTATCCCATGACTTTTATTACTTCAGTGTATTTAGTAAACTACATCTAGTAATTCTACAATATTTCTGTATTTCTCTTTACTGTCAGTGTCTTGGTATTGATGTTGGTGCAGTGAGTCAAAACATCACCCTTAATAACTTTCATTTTAATTGTCGAATAGTTTCTGTGTTATGAAGTTTAAAATAAGGTCATATTTTTATTTATTAGCCTTATTCTTACGGCTGGTGCAACTGATTGTTCAGAATAGCGGGTGCTATCACGCGCCGTAATCAAAAAGTTGAGAACTAGTTGACTGATTTTGATAAAACGCTAATTTTTTTTTCATTAAACGCTAATTTTTTTTTCATTTAAATTTACATAGTTTAAAATTATGTAAAAACTTGCATATCTTTCAAATTTAAATTTACTGAGCAAAATAAAATAAATATAAATAAATTAATTAAAATAAATAAAAATAAAAATAATATAAAAAATAAAAAATAAAAAATAAAAAATAAAATAAAATAAAATAAATAAAATAAATAAAATAAATAAAATAAATAAAATAAAATAAATAAAATAAGTAAAAATAAAATAAATAAAATAAGTAAAAATAAAATAAATAAAATAAATAAAATAAGTAAAAATAAAATAAATTAAATAATATAAATAAAAATAATAAATTATTAAAAATTATTTCTTGCATCGAATTATCTTTGGATAAAGAAGTTTTACAAGCAAGTGCAAAACGTTTTCGATATGCTTAAAAATTTCAGTGATTTGGCAAAATATGAGAAAAGAGAAATTAACAAAACAGGCTCAAACTTTTGACCGCAGCCCTAACTAAGCTATTCAGATCATATCTCTCAGATAGATGCTATACCCTATTTTGATGGTCAAAAAGCTAGTAGTTGATGCGAATTAATTAGCATATTTAAATATATCCGTATGAATAATTCAAATTGCCATTTACTTGAATATCCGATTATTAGAACAAAAGTTATTCAAGGTGTTTTTCCTCAATGTTTGTGTTTAAAGAACAGAAAGAAGCCAACTTTAATTATTTGCATTTGTGCTAATTTTATTGTTTTTCGATTTACTAGTATGAGTGGGGTCTAAAGAGAAAATAATTAAGTAATCATTTCCTCTTTAAACCTACTATATTTACTATTAAATATTTATGACCTGCGATATGTGCAGATAATCATAATTCTATTGATGACAAACAGTTTAAACCTCATTTGATAGACAGATTTTACCAATTCTAAAGTTTATTTTATTGAATTAGAAACGGGATATTTTTCTTTAATGAAAGTGCTTAATCGATCTTAATGAATTGTCTAATATCCTATTTATTGTTCATCAAAATTAATATAAGAAACGAGTATTTATAATTTTACTTGCTACTTTCAAGTATTCTGTTTTATAAATTATATTTACTATATTTACTGTTAAATATTTATGACCTGCGATGCGTAGATAATCATAATTTTATTAATGACAAACTTTTTTAACCTCATATGATAGACAGATTTTACCAATTTTTAAGTTTATTTTATTGAATTAGAAACGGGATATTTTTCTTTAATTAAAGGGCTTAATCGATCTTAATGAATTGTCTAATATCCTATTTATTGTTCATCAAAATTAATATAAGAAACGAGTATTTATAATTTTACTTGCTACTTTCAAGTATTCTGTTTTATAAATTATATTTACTATATTTACTGTTAAATATTTATGACCTGCGATGCGTAGATAATCATAATTTTATTAATGACAAACTTTTTTAACCTCATATGATAGACAGATTTTACCAATTTTTAAGTTTATTTTATTGAATTAGAAACGGGATATTTTTCTTTAAT
>NC_092209.1:34770962-34781250 GCF_043381705.1 Parasteatoda tepidariorum | reverse complement strand
ATACAGTCGAACTCGTTTATAACGAGCACAAAGGGACCGTAACATTTACTCGTTAAATCCGAGTGCTCGTAATAAACGGGTCCTTAAGGCAGGCGTGCAACCAGAAGAGGGGGGGGGGTTGGGAGGTCAAATTATTGAGTTTACACAAAATTTAATTAATACTTACTTACTTTAATTAATTTAATGAAATACTTTTCCTAATTTATTGACAACTATCCCCCCCCCCCCCNCCAACCAGCAAAAAATTTCTAGTTGCGCTACAGTCTTAAAGGAAAGAAGCAATAAACGGAAAGAAAAATGAAGGAAAAGATTCTTACCAAAACATTTATTTTTTTCATTAATCTACATATTTGAAATAGTAGTTTGTTAGCTTACTTTGAAGTTTCAGTTCACGGTTTTTTTTTTTATTTCGCGCGCATTTCTTATCATTTTGAAAAAAAGATTGCAAGACAGAAAAATATTGCTCGCTAAAACCGGGTCTTGCTCGTTAAAAGCGACTTCTGTTCCATAGACTTAACACTAGTCCAACCAAATATTCTCGTTTCCCTCGGTAAATCCGAGTTCTCGGTAAATCCGAGTTCTCGGTAAATCCGAGTTCTCGTTAAATCCGAGCTCGTTATAAACGAGTTCGACTGTATATTAATCAGACAAACGATTAGATATTGAATACATTGTCAAATTATAAACCGGATTTCTAATTGTTCTTTTTTAATTGGATAAATAAACAGGATCAATAACCGGATAAAGTAAAATTTGTGTTTCATAAAAACTATTAGCTTATTTAATGAAGACAAGTTTGTTTTTCCGTGGTTGGCAAAGCAGTAATCGATATATATATATATTTTTTTAAAAAAGGCGATAAAAATTCTTCGTGTTTTGCATTCTCAAATCTATGCTATCATACTTTATCTAGAGAGAAATTACCATTGATAATACTTAAATGAGGTCTATAATAATTCTCATGTTTTATACATTGCCTAAAAACTCTAGGTAGTGTAGATAGTTCTTGTCCTGCTTTTCTGGAAACATAAAAAAAATGCATAAAGACATGTAATGTATATAGTTGTTGGTGGTTGGGTGTGGTATTGCATTGGTGGCTATATAGCTACTTTAGTTAGTAATGCTATTATGATCAGTGACTACATATTTATAAAATAAATAATTTAAATTGAAGTATAAAAGCTACTCTGTTAAAAAGTGTACTGGGGCAAAAAAAGTTCCATATTTAAAATTAAATTTCTCAGAAACTATTCAGTCGATTTCGCTTAAATTTTGTATTTTGCTATATAAAAGTTATCTAATTTAGAATGACGTAAAAAATGTATATGATACTTTTCAAAATGTTATCGATTGTTATTAAATAAAGTAATAAAAAAATTAAGCATATTTTTTAAAGTTTACTGTAAATATCTTTGGATAAACAAATTTTTTCAAAGCTCCCGAGTTAAATTGGTTAAAAAGCTCCCGAGATATGGCGAAATACTCAAAAGTAAAATTAACATTAAGGGGTTCAAACTTTGGATTGCACTCATGACCAAACTATGGGAAACATACTTCCCAGATTCCACCTACGCCCTACATTTTGAGGGTCGGAAATCCGAATCCATCAAAAAAAGGTAGGTTTATTCAGAGAAAGTGCATTTTTGTGCCTGATTTTGTAACTGAAATATCGTCTGCACTAATTAATAAGCATATTTAAGGTCACCCCTTCGAACCATTAGGATTGAGTTCCAGAACGTGAAGATCCGATCACTATATCAAAAGTTATTCAGGGTGATCCGTTTATTTTTTTGCACACTGTACATTATAATAGGTTGTATTACACAACTAACTTACAAGCAATTGTAATAAATACTGAAATATGTATTTATGTTGAAAATCGATTCTGGATAAAACATATTAGATAAAATGCAATGGGATACTTAAATTAAGTCCAATTTCTTATCGAATAAATTGAGAAATGAAATCTGAAGAAAAAACAAACAAACAAACAGATATAACGATATAAATAGTGATAAAATATCCTCAAAGATGTAAATAAAAAACAAAGTTTTATATTTACAGACTGATTTCGAAACTCTCGAAAGACGTACCGAAATGTCAAAGATTCTGTCTGTTCCCAAAATAGTCGTATTTTTCGAAATCTTTAATGTTGAAATCTATTTCCCTCGAAACTAATAATAGATTATAATGATCTCTGAGAGGTTTTAGTCCTTAAATAATATATTGCTTTTAAAAGCTGTTTAAAATTATGTATTTAAACTTTTGAACACATTTTTAATTATCTGTCTATGAAAACATGTGATTTGTGTGCTGCTAATATAGAAAAACTGTATACGATATCTGATGTTAAAAATACATTCCGTTATTTTTATGGTGATAATTTTTTTTTATAAAGATGAGGTAAGTCAAGTGTCTATGCTTGATAAAGTGGTTACTTCTGAGTTTTAATCCTTTTTTATAGTGCCGCCAAACCACTGTAACAGAGAAAAATAGTTAACATCAATGCTGATTGTGATTTTGAATGAATGGCACTATTTTAAAAACCAATTTTAATATTTTGTTGCTTGTCTGAAATGCAATTGGAACAAAATGTTGATTATAGATCACTAAAAATAATAAGTGTTATTAATATCTGCTGGGGAAATATTTGATTAACTTGTGATTTAATTTGAAATAATAGTATTTGTTAGGAGCATCTACGTATTTATACTGACTGGAAGAAAAACAAAATGATATGGCAAGTAAAACATGGATATGGGTGTGTAATTTTTTGAGGGTATTTTTATTATTATGAACTTGGTACGCTCCAAAATTTTAAACTAGCATGTTTACTTTAAATTTCCGGATGAACATATGTTGTCTTTCAATTAATATCCTAATGATTAACATGATGTTGATTCATCTATTTATCAAGAACACGACAGTAAAGTTCATTGTGTTAAAAGAATGTGTTACTGGTTTTATGAGCACTTCCACACCTTATTACATCTTGATACGTCAGCAAACTCCCCTGGTTTGAACACCCATGGAAAGTTTTTGGGACGAGTTAGAACAGCCGCCAAATCACCGAAATCCACCAATGGTTTGGATTTCCGTGACCAAATACAGAGAGAGAGTCATTAATTGAATGTGATATACTCTCTGCCAGAGCCGTGATGGCACATGGGATTGAGCGTTTGCCTTCCAATGAGGTGAACCGGGTTCGAATCCCAGCGATGGCTGTTCGATATGAATTCCACATCCGGCTTGCACTGACCACAGTGTTGACGTGAAATATCTTCAGTGGTAGACGGATCATGGGTTAGAGTCCCCTTGTCGTCAGGCTAACTGTGGGAGATTCTATTGGTTTTCCTCTCCATGTAATGCGGGTAAGTTCCATTAAAAAGTCCTCCATGAAGGCTAATTTCTCCCGATACTTTATCCAGGAGTTCCCTTGTATTCTTGATTGGGTTCAAAATTACAAGGCTACTGAGTTGAACATTAGTAGTCGTAAACCCAAAAACTGGGTCGGCTGTTAAAAGACGGTTATAAAATATAAAAAATTATAAGAAATACTCTCTGCCAAATTTCAATTCAAACTGTTATCAAATATAGAGGCGGAGTTACATGGTATTTATTGTTTTGTTCATCGCACTTATTAAAGATAACGTAAAATGTCACCAAAAATTTAGTGATCCATATTTAATACTTCTCTCTACGAGCGCTTTTGAAGTTTTATTAGTTGACAGACAGTAAGTTGATCAAAAGACAAGTTGGATCCTAAGGTAAGATTTGTGCAAAAAAAAAAAAATTGAGTTGACGAATTTAGGCACCTGTCAATGCAAGAGTTTACAGTTTTGCATCAACATTGGGAAAAAGTTGTATAATCAGAATTCATGTGGTGCGGAATTGTTTTTTACGCAACGACTTGCACCTATGAGATTTTATTCATATGATATTTTCTCGCCTTCAGTACTTTATAGAAATGAAATTTGTTTTCAGGAGAATAAGGGCATCTGAATTTAATTATCCACAATTTTGACACATTAAACCAGACTTATGGACTTGTGATTCAGAGGTTTTGATTTAATGGCTAATTCACGTAACAGATATAATAACGTAACGGTAAATTACGTATAATTTCATAATGGTCAATTTACGTAAACATTTATAAGCCATCGTTGCTTCTATTACGAACAGAAAATAGGATGTAAATCAGTTTAAACTGCTAAAATTTAAAACTGTCAAAATTAACCGGTCATCTATGTGAGAAACAATCGCTCAATTTCTGGATTATTTAAGATGTATATCAATACTTTACTTTCTCTAGTGAAGTAAGGAAAGTAAAATAAATTGAATAAATATCTGATAGAAGAATTAGAAAGTTTGATTTCGAAAACTTTTTAAAGCAGAAAAATGGAATTAGCTGCACCACAGTTCTGATATCTTATCTTCATTAGTTAGCGGTTTTATGTAAATGTATTTCCCTTTTGCATTTGGCCCTCTGAGCGTTAGTTATGTTTTTTTTTCGTAGCTATTTAGCAATTTTAGTGTAAAAAGGGGTTTTTGTGTTTAATATAGTTACGGGGAGTGGCAACGCTGGTGATATTCAAATTTATCTAATGAGTTAGGGTAAAGATGAATAATAAATTTTAGACGCCTCATAATTATGAAGTAAAAATGATTAGCAGTTTTAAATTATGTACTTTTTAGAGATAAGGTCACCTCATACCATAGTTTTTAAAAGACTAGTGATAACCTTTATTAAAGTGGTTTTTTAATTACTATCCATAGCTAAAACTTATCCAGAAAAAAACCAATCTGAATAATAATTTTTTTTTTCTCTTTTAATATTTTATAGCATTTTTTCACTGATCAATTAGAAAAAAAAAGCTCAGATGATACATAATACATGCCTTTTGATTATTTTTTAAATGAATATTTCATCCCTGCGTAAGTTCTTTCAACACATAAGATAATTCAATACAATGTCTTTATAATTTATTAAAAAAGGCATCGACTGAATTTTAAATAATTTGAAATTAATTACCATTTCTTACAAAAGGTTCCGTCCTTCGATTTACAACATGAAAGAATGGGAATGATTGATTATGCAAAAAGTGAAAAAGAACGCGCATTTTCTGGCATCTACATTTCCACACCAAAATCCAATAGAACAAGGCATCAGAAAGCCGGCTTGAAGTGACCTAAATTTATCCTGGGCTACTCTCGATCACAGAAGCGAGCGATGGGTGTGTTTAGAGCTAATTAATCTCGTCCCGTGAATTGCTTCTGCCACTTGCAGCGGACTAAATTCCCGAAAACTTAACGGAGGTCGACCATTTGCATATTAAGTTGGCTCCTCTTCAGATATATCATACCGGGGAAGCTCTCTGCCTAGAACATCACAAGTCGCAAGGGAGTGTGTGTGGTGTTGGGACGGTTTGAAATCACAACACCATGAGATGTGGGTGTATTCTTCAAGCTTCTTTCCATAACCGCCATTTTTGTTCTCATCAGCTTTAATTTGCTTCGGTATTAACTCGTGAAAGGAAATTAAATTAAGCATGCTTACTATGTGTTTGTGTATGGATCCCACTGCTTGCAATAAGCCATGGACTGATATTGATAATTGCAAAACTTTCACAAAGAACAAAGACCCATTAATTGATAAAAAAAATACATAGGTTATGCCAATATATTTACTAGAATGTTTATAGACTGTTTAAGCAAAGTTATATAATCCTATATTATCAACAGAAAAGAACTGTTTTCTCTACAAAATGTTTAGATAATGTAATCGGTTACTTTCTTAAAAAAAACTCTTCGTTGGTTGGTTGGTGTCGTATCCTCTATTGAATCATATTTCATGGTGCGCTTAAATAGTTTTTGTTATTTCTATGGCATTAAATAAATACAAATCCTCTTCTGTGGGTAGCTTAAGAGGTGAAGGCCTGCAGCGACTGCAGGGCAGTTAAAAACATGATATGGTATCAGTTCCACATTAAGACAGTTGCCACAGTTTTGATATTTCCCAGTCCCATCTGTAGAAATTTTCATGTTTTTATGATGTTTTGTTCTTAGTCTGACGAGAGTAGTGGCTGTCTTCCTATGGATGTCAAGATGAGTTATTTGATCGTGGGCTTTGATTTTTAAAGGGGTGAACAGTCTTGACTTTGCAAAAAAAAAACTTTTCGTAATATGATCATATAATTCCTTATAAGGACATGTTTCTACATATTAAACACGAAAGTTTGAACGTGAAATAAGCTTGCTATAAAATGAACTGTTAAAATTCCGATTATGCAAGCATGGTATTGCTTATTTGAGGAACTGTGTTTTTATCATCTTAATTGATTATCTTATATTATAATGTTGTGATGTTATGTACCTAACATCATACAGCGTTTAATATTGGTCTTATTAGCACATATATCATATGATAAAACGAAGACGATTCTCCTTTGCTGATTGGAAATTTGGCTTGAAAAAGACTAGTAAGCATTTTTAAAAATAATAAACTGCACTGTTGTTGCAGAAAGCTTGGTGCAATTAAAATAAGGTGACTCGATGATGCAACTTTATTAAGGTATTACTTTGATATATAACATTGTAAAAAAATTGTTTTGATCTTAATAAAGTGTCATTCAATCATGACAGCGTGTAAGTTGGATGCAATCTTATTTTGATGCTACGTTTTCAAAATTTGCTGCAACATTAATGTGTTTTTGAATTAAAGCTGTGTGCAAAATATAACATTCTTAGTAAAATATCACTCTGAATTACGGGGCTTGTAAAATGTTTTGGCTTCTTTTATTCGCTTAAGTTATCACAATTTAAACAACTTAAATTTTTATTGGCATTATTTTTATTTTATCGTAAACCGATTTCTGCAGTGATGAGATAAGCCTCTCAGGATAATTCAAATTTGTAATATTTTAAAAGTTCCTTTTAGCTTTTTCCAACGGTTTCAGTTCTGCTACAGTGTATTCACAATGTATATATATGTATGCAGTAAATTTTAACTTGCAATTGATTAAATTTTTTCAATTACCATATTGTTTAGACATAAAAAAGGCAGGCAAAAGTGAATTTCTTGATCTCGGGTAAAATTGTTTGTGTGTTTAAAATAGTACAGATGGAGCAAATGATATTGAGATTTTAGAGAAATTGTAAAACTTGAATATTTCATTATAGAGCTCTAACAATCATTTGGAACATTTTTTTAAAAGTTTTCAGATTACGAACATCCCTTTCTTTATTTAGAGGACTAAAAATTTAAATCCACCCTTCAAAAATGTATTGATTCAAAAAAAGCATGCATTGCATTGATTCATAAAAATATAATATGTATTATATGATTACTTCATTTACTTACGTCTGAACTAAACTAGAATATATTATGCGAATCTCTCAAATGACAGAATCTGTATTTTAGTAAGTAAATGCGTAACCAATAAGTCAAATGTCAATTATGTTGTAATGTTTTCTAACTTGTTGTAAGACTCTGAGTTAAGCATAAGTTATTCTAAAAAATTCGTATTACAATATTTTATGTTAAGTCTAAAATAAATTTTGCAAAGCCTGTATAATTTGATTAATACCTTTAATAAATAAGAAATTTAATGAAGCTGTAAGATATTACTTTATTAAAAACACGTGCTTTAAGCGCTCAAAAACAGGCACCCATTTTCAAGATTTTGCCAGGCGGGAATTAGGGTATTTTTGGAGCTAATCAAATTTTTAATCATGTAATGTTCTAGTAAGGTACATTTTCTTTATTTGGACAAGTGTCTGTAGTAAGATATATTGAATTTTCTGTAAGTTTAGGAAATACCCAGTCTATTATTTTTAACTATAATACAGCCATTTTCAAAATTATAAAAACATTTACCTTATAGGTAAAAAAAATAAATCCCCCTTTTCAGAAAATAACGTATAACATATATAAACTTGAAACCGTAGGCGGGTCAGGGTTATTAGGGCTGATTTCTTTTCATGGTTTGGGTCGTCTGTATTATTACATCTGCATAGTTTTGATAATGTAAAATTGATTATGAGTCTAATAAAATAACTTGACCCTTATTTGTCTGGGTAAAACGTGATACAATTTAATGTAGACTGATTTGGGAAAAATTGGAGGGTAAAAAATTTTCTCGAAATGAAAAAAATAAAATAAAAATAGCATTAGAACCTGGTTAAATTACAAGTTGTTTTTATATAAGTATTAATATATATATCAAATAAATTGAGATAAAAATAAATTTCTTAAGGTTATTATTATAGGGTATTATTATAGGGTATGGACAAATTATGGGGAAGATGAGTATTGTAAAAGGGAAAGATGGGTACCTACATAAATCACAACTTAAGTACCTAACATCAAACTCAACTTGCATATCAAATATCTATCTGAACATCCATGCCTAGCCCGGGATTCGAACCCAGAACTTTTTTGATGCAAGGACAGTTCCCTAATCCCTACACAGGCCGGTCGGCTGGTGAAACTTAAATGGTTGTAAGATATTACAATGAAGAATCTGTAATAAGCGAATGAATCAATATATGTAATAAGAAATTTTTCGAATAAAAATTGCTTAAAAAATGAATCTAAAATCCTAACAAATTAAGCTTTAAATTGAATTATGGTTCTGCCTCAGCACTGCAAAATAAATTGCTGTAAAAAAATACTGGTACACCGAGTGTAGTAACCGAAAAATTTATTCTACTGTAAAATCCACTTTCACTATAAAATTTTATAGCGTATTTTATACCGTATTTCTTATAGCAATATTTATTTAACAGTGATTTTGCAGTAAATATTACTGTAAAAATTGAATTACGTAAAATATTTTGCTCCCTAAAATTTTGCGTTAATGATGGATTTTATGTTTAAAAGTACTGGCAATCTAACGGTCGAAACTTTTTACCATAACTTGATCCGAAATTCTTTAAAAGTGCAGGGTAAAGACCAAACACTTCATTTACTAAACGTATTTACTATCTTTACAATATGTGGTTAAAAATGGCACCCACCAGCAAAGCTCAGTCTTTGGGTATTATTGGGCGGGGAATATCTTTTAAACGAGGGGAGTGCAATTGATTTCCCCTATGGCTGTATCTGATATACAAATATGTATACACAATGGACGAGACAACTAGAAACGTTCTGTTCTGGCTTGATTTTAATTACAAAGATAGTTTCCCCTCTATCCATTAGAAGAAGAAAGACACCGTTAATTTATTTATTAGATGGGGGAACATACAGAGACAGAAATTGAATGTTGGAAAGAAAAAGATTCAAAGTCAACAGTTTTTGTTGTAATGAAAGCTTTGATAAAAGTAGTCAACCAAAGTCGAGATTCACTAGTTTAGGAGAGCATGTTATGAACTTAATATTTTAGAAATAAACACTGGGTTGAATAAATTAACTCTGAGAATGATTTATACAATGTTGGTCGGTTTTAATTGGTTTGTTTATTTAAGGATTCTAAATAAACAGTTAGAATTGAGTTGCTTAAATGAGTGGTTAACATTTGATTATTCTTGCAATAGCAGGGCTATTTGCTTTTATAATTACAGTTGAGAATAAATGAACGATATTCTGTTAATTACTTCGCAAATTAAAAAAAATATTTTATAATGATAGTTTTAATCGGATGGACAACAGTTGAATGTCAACTTAAATAAACAGAACTGAAGTGCTTAAAATGAGTGATTTACAAATTTAATATTATTTGATTACACTGGGGAACGATTTTGTTTGGTTTTACTGTTGCATGAATTTTCTTTTAACAGATGAGATTTTTCTGTGCAATTTTGAAAACGTTATATATATATATATATATATATATATACACTGGTTATCATAAATTAAGGAAAAATCACAAAAATAGCGATAACTCTTTCAAAAGTAAGCCAAACCGTGCAAAATTTGCATATGTTGTCCACTAAGAGTAGCTGAGTAAAATTGCAATATGCAAATTAGTGGCGCTGCACTCGGCTTACGTCATCTGCCTGGAGCATAAAAGTCCAAGTTTGAGAGAAAGCACACAAATTTTACTGTGATTGCGACATTGAAAATCTGAGATAGCCAATTCGTAATAATGACCTCTAGGCATCATTTGCCTGAAGAACTACGATGGAGAGCCATCGGGAGACTAGAGGCAGGGCAGAGTCAATCAGAAGTGGCCAGATGGCTAAATGTGAGTCCATCTGTGGTTCATAGACTTTGGAGGCAATTTCAAACCACAGATTCGGCATCTAGGAGGTTCAGTCAAGGACGGCCAACTGTTACGACCAGTGC
>NC_092209.1:34764238-34768942 GCF_043381705.1 Parasteatoda tepidariorum | reverse complement strand
AATTGGATACACCGGAAATTTTCTAAATTTCTTCCGGTTTAAGGACGCTTGTTATTGTTTACATTAGACCACCCATCCATAATAAAGACTTTCTTAAAAGCAATCAAAGTAACTGATGTCAATGGATTCGCCAATTTGTGATCTTAATATTTCAGAAATAAACTATAAACAGTAAGTAAAATAACTAAGCTTTAAGCTAAATATATAATCTTGGACAATCAGACCTGGAAATTAATTTTTATTAAAAATAGCAGAGCGAATGATTTTAATTGGTCAGCTTTCCTAAAGCTTCAGAATAAGTATTTAAAACAAAATTGCGAATTGGAATTGAATCCATAAATTAATTTTTAAAAAAGTTCATATTCTCAAATTACATATTTCTTCCTTCTTTTACCAATTTTCCAAATGACACTGAATTATGAAGTGACCCAAAGTAAAAAATAAAAAAAAAGCTTACACGAGTGAACTAATCGAGTACATGTAGGGGAATTTAAACTGAACTTGTGGTATAAAATGCTTATGCGCATGATTAAGGGCAACACTGTAGCCCGCCCTTACATCTCACCCTTAGTCCATTAAGCCTTAAAGTAAGCAATGTAAGACTACGTAAAAAGTAAAGATATATACTACGTACTAAGTAAAGGTATACCTCGTGAGAATTAATCTACAAGAAAGCGCAATTGGAAGCTAAGATATATAGTGAAGTTTAAAACTGAAAGCAGCCGAGCAAAACTGAACAAAAGATATACCTCATGAGAATTAATTTACAAAAAAGCGGAATTGGAAGCCTAGAAATGTAGTGAAGTTTAAAATTGAAAACAACTTAACAAAAGATATATTCATGAGAATTAATCAACAAAAAGCGCAATTGGAAGCTAAGAAACATAGATTAAAATGAAAACAACTGAGCAAAAGATATGCCTCATAAGTATTAATCTACAAAAAAGCGGAATTGGAAGCTAAGAAATATAGTGAAGCTTAAAGCTGAAAACAACTGAGCAAAAGATATACCTCATGAGAATTAATCTACAAAAAAGCGCAGTTGGAAGCTAAGAAATATAGTGAAACTTAAAACTGAAAACAAATGAGCAAAAGATATACTTCATGAGAATGAATTTACAAAAAAGCGCAATTGGAAGCTAAAAAATGTAGATTAAAATGAAAACAACTGAACAAAAGATATGCCTCATGAGTATTGATCTACAAAAAAGCGGAATTGGAAGCTAAGAAATATAATGAAGCTTAAAACTGAAAACAAGTGAGCAAAAGATATACCTCAATGAGAATTAATCTACAAAAAAGCGCAGTTGGAAGCTAAGAAATATAGTGAAACTTAAAACTGAAAACAAATGAGCAAAAGATATACTTCATGAGAATGAATCTACAAAAAGCGCAATTGGAAGCTAAGAAATGTAGTGAAGCTTAAAACTGAAAACAAATGAACAAAACTAAACAAAATGTATACCTTGTGAGAATTAACCTACAAAAAAGCGCAATTGGAAGCTAAGAAATGTAGTGAAGTTTAAAACTGAAAACAACTTAACAAAAGATATATTCATAAGAATTAATCTACAAAAAGCGCAATTAGAAGTAAAGAAATGTAGATAAAAATGAAAACAACTGCACAAACGATATATTCATGAGAATTAATCTACAAAAAGCGCAATTGGAAGCTAAGAAATGTAGATTAAAATGAAAACAACTGAACAAAAGATATGCCTCATGAGTATTAATCTACAAAAAAGCGGAATTGGAAGCTAAGAAATATAGTGAAACTTAAAACTGAAAACAAATGAGCAAAAGATATACTTCATGAGAATGAATTTACAAAAAAGCGGAATTGGAAGCTAAGAAATATAGTGAAGCTTAAAACTGAAAACAACTGAGCAAAAGATATACTTCATGAGAATGAATTTACAAAAAAGCGCAATCGGAAGCTAAGGAACATAGTGAAGCTTAAAACTGATGATGCATAATTAATTTATGAAGTCAAAGCATACAGAAGTGAAAGCATACAGAGACTGAATCATTCAATTCACATAACAAATAATATAAAGACTATTTCTTTTCCTTTTTATATATAAAATTTATTCTTAACAAAAAAACTAAAATCAAGTTGTTTCATCTATGAACAAACGCAAATTAAAATCGAAATATGTTATAAATTTTAAAACAATAATATATAATATATTTCATCAAAATATTACATAAATTGAATCTTAGAAGTTTTATAGTATTAAATAGAAAGCATTTCTCAGAACAATAAGGAAACCTTTATATAACTTTCAAACTCTAGAGAATTTGTTCATAAATAAGCGAAAATTAAAATTAAAGCCTAAAAGTACTTTAAAACATAAAAATTTTATTACATAAAAATAACCTATATTTATAAAAATTACGCAAATAAATTAAAATACTGAATCCTAGAAGTTTAAAGATAACAAATAAAAAGCATTTCCCTCTATTTTTACAGAATATTAAATAGAATTATAATGTAAACAAAAGATCAAATTCAAGAGAAAAACTTATTAGAAATAAACTTGCATACCCCCCTTGGAGACATTCTACCAGACGATAAATTACCATCGGGAAAAGTTCTAATCTAACAGGATAATCATAAATAAATCAACAAACTAAGATAAATTCCTACACTAAGGTAACAAGAAACTTATATCATATAGTTTATTCACAAAAATTCGCAGCGTTAACGTAAAATATTTTAGCATCATAACGGCTACTGAATCTTAATATATATTTATTCAGCCCTGGTACCAAAAGTATTGATATAGTACCTCGTTATATTTTAAATTTAGGACAAAAGTCGTTTGCCTCGAGTTATGAATCGAATATATTTCACATTTTTTTCCGCTATACAACAACCCCAAGAGAATTTGTAGATCATGATCAAACAAGAGAAATTGTTCGAATTTTTTTTATATATATCTTTGGTGTACACTTGTTTATTCTATCCCTGAGGGATGCTGGGTAAGATAGCGCACGTTTATTGCAGAATCATCAAAGCGGAAGTTATCGATATTTTTGTGTGTTTCTTCTCTTTATCGTATCATATCCCTTAAGGGTAAGAATCGATAATTAAAGGAAACTTTGCTATTTATTAGTAAAGGATTTTTGCGTGCTTAGAACTTTTTTTTTTGTGGCAGCAGAAATTGAAAGGGAAAAGGAGAACAATTTATACTGTAGTTACAGAGATAAACACATGATCAAGTATTATAAAAACTATTTGGAATGAATTCATTTCGTTGAAATATGGTTTCCAGTGGGTTGAGTTGTGATAAGGTTCAAGGCGTTTATTTTATGGTTTTGTTTTATGATACTTCATTCAAGAATTCTTTAGAAACTATTCAAATTGGTTCTGAATATATTAATTTTTTTGTAAAATTAAAAGAAGTTTCTTTCGTTACTTTTATGTTTAAATGCGGACTTTGAGTAAAAAGAAATATTTTCAAAGTATTTAAAAAAAGAAAGTTCCTTACAATATTAAAATAAATGTATGCGCATGATATTTTAAACTAAAGAAATAATTTATAATGATTAGGTGTCAAGTTCCTGGAAAACTAATAGATATTGTTCCGCGAGATGCTATTGCTATATCATATTGTTTTAAACATATTAAACTTTCATTTAAATTTCTGCACGTCACATTTTCACATTGTCCGCATACATCACAAGCATTTTATTGCTGTAGCTTTAAATATCTATCCCGATTGCAGTAATATCAATAATATCATTTGTGATATTTCCATGTTTATGAGTTTCATTTAATTCTTAAATTTATATTTAATCCTTTTCTCAGTGTAAATAGCTTTAACATTTTTTGATGTAAAGGCTCAAATCAGCGAAATCTAATTCTAAAACTAGATATTTGTCCTCTAACTTCTAATATATTTGCCTAAAAATTCAAGTCCGTCAAAACCTTGGCTTTGTAAATAATGTTTTCTTTCGTTAAATTATTCAAACATAAACACATAAAAATTAAACAATTAAGTCGAAATTTGAATAGAAACTTTCGTTAATTTAAATTTAATGCGTAAGGAATAAATTTAATGCATAAGGAAAGTATCAACTTAAAAATATTGGATTGCTTTGATAACTGATTAATTCGATTTACGCGAAATTTTATGCTAAGAATTCTAAAACTTAAAAAAGAGGAAAGGAAAAAAATATTTATATCCTATTGACCAAGAGCATCCCGAGTTTCTATCAACTTTTTCGAACAAAGAAATGCTCGAAGTTTCCATGAAAACAATTCAATCAGTGTCTCTCCCTGCATGTTTGAGCTTGCCGGAGCGCGAATGCGATAACGTCAAATCGACGTCGAGTCGTAACGTTACTTTTGAGTGGTATATCTACGTCAGTGCCAAAGAGAATGGATATTTGAATCACTCTCGGCTATCCGAACACAGGGTAACGCCACGAGTCATTTAACAGCTTTCTCCTGACGCGTTCCATTACTGAGTTGGATTTAATGTCTCGTAGAAGGAATCGCTTAGCTAAACGTTACTATTATAGACTTATGCATTTTGCATATAGCAGAGTATTCTGAAGAGCTTATAAACATATTTTCTATTGTTTGTATAAAGTTTCTTTAAAAAATAAATATCTCATGTTGATATAAATATCTCATAATATTTCTGGTTTGAGCAGGTTTCTCACAGTAATATATATTTAATTATATATATATAT
>NC_092209.1:34753040-34762119 GCF_043381705.1 Parasteatoda tepidariorum | reverse complement strand
AAACATTATTTTCATATACGTTCATACATACATTGTCTATGTATACAAAGATACAAAACATTGCCTTTTTGTACAAACTAACATACATTTGTACATGTATCATAAATGCATAATTATATGTACTAAGCATATGCGCATTGCATTAAGTATATTACAATATAATTATGAATATTGAACGTAGAAACAACGTTTGTGCATACATTGTATGTATAGGAATCGCAAATTGTACGTTCATGCATACGAACATTCTATGTACTCAAAAATATGTAAACACATGAATACTTACATAAAAAGTTTGACTATAGTATACAATCGTAATAACTTGTAATCGTATAGTTTGATTACAAGTAATCACAATTACATGTAATAATGATTACATGTAATCATATATTTTGATTACTTGTAATCATAATTACTCGTAATTGCTTTTGTTGTGATTACTTGTAATCGCAATTACTTGGAATCATGATTACAAGTAATTGATTACCGTAATCAAAATTGTAATCATGATCACAGGTGTAATCAAAATTTTTTGAAAGTTGTAATCACGATTACAAGTAATTGATTACTTGTAATCGTGATTACAAGTAATTGATTACATAGCTGTAATTATCTGTAATCAATTACAGTTGTATAATCGATTACTGTAATCAACGGCCAACTCTGATATATATATATAATATAAGTAATCAGATATATATCATCAGTAATAGATCAGTAATAGATAATATATATATAAGTAATCAGATTAATTAATGTTTACTCCATATTTCATCTTAAATTATTCAAATTGAGAAAGCACAATCAATAAAATACTCCATAAAATTGATATTTTTCTTGTTTGAATTTAAATGATGTAACAAGACCAAATACGTGTCTAACAATGTACGTTAAGCATAATTTAAACGTCATACTCAGTATAATTTCTACCGAAATTTAAAAATCACGAATTAATTAGTATCTTTTTGATTGAGTTTAAATGGTGTATTGAAGTCAAATATATGTCAAACAAAGTGAATTAAAAAATCTCCCGATCTAATTTTTACCGAAAAGTAAAAATAGTAGATTACTATCCTCCTGATTAAGTACAAATGTTGTACCAAAATCAAATAAGTGTCTAACAATGTGAATTAATTAAAGTAAAATGACTTATCCTGCTGCATTATTACCCTGCAAGATACTGTCTTCCTAATTGAGTTTAAATGGAGTATCGAATTCGAATATACGTCAAACAATGAGAATAAAGTAAAGAAAAATACTTTCCCTGCCTAATTTCAAATACAATTTATAATTCGTAAAATTCTATCTTTCTGATTAAGTTTAAATGAAGTTCCAAAATCATATATGTATCTAACATCGTACGGTGAGTCGAAAAAAACGGACCACCCTGAATAACTTTTGATCCTAATGATCGGATTTTCACGTTTTAGCACTTATTCTTAATGGCTCGAGACTGTGACTTCAAATAGGCTAATTATTTCGTGCAAACGACATTTCAAGTTCACACAAAAACGTACTTCCACTGAATAAATATAACTATTTTTCGACGGATTTGGATTTCTGACCCCCAAAATATAGGATGTAGCCGAAATTTGGGAAATATGGTCCAAATTGAAAATTGCTATATTTTTTTTCAGATGAAATTATGAACCGAATTCAAACATTTTTCCAACATAGGAATTAATGAATTAATAGGAATTACTTATATATCTTCTTTTGTGTAGCCTTCACCTTAATCGCATTATAATATCTGTTTATCATAGTTTAAATTATGTAATTAAAAAAAAATTTGGCCAATAATATTAATTAAACACAAATTAAATTTTACTGTGATTTAATAACCGAAAAATACTGTTTCCTTGTTTATGTAGACATTATGTAACAAAATATTAAACACTTGACCAACATGATACATTAAATATTTCATTTTAAAAGAAATATCAAAAAGTGAGCCATCAGTCAGAAGAAATGATTAATGTTGGAAAACAATCGGCAGGATGCATCGTTACTCGAGACAGATTATCATATCCTGTTAATTCATGGTATTCAGTTGCACTTTGCATTTACATGTCTTTTGCGTTCAAATGCAAGAAGATTAATTACGCAGCTTGCAACTTCTCAGGGGATAAGGAATACTTAAAACCAACTATTCAGGCAGAAAAATATCGCATAACCCAAAATTTCGTCCTAAAGATCTTACCTATTTTAATTTAAAAGAAATGAAATGTTGCGAAGCATTCGGAAGTATATTATTCATTAACGCAGATAACATCGCCATCTCTAGTTTTATATCATCTTCAAATTCCGAGACATTGAAATTCCAGGAAAAATGTCTAAGTTTTGACTCCTCTGAGAAAGAATTCAGCTGAATACATGAATTTGAATTTATTTCTAAGCATAATTTTTAAAGAAATACCAACTCGTAACTTTTCTGCATTCAGGATATTTTGGAATATGCTCGTTATACCTTTCCAGATAAAAGTCTTTCATCTTTTCATTATACCTTTTTATGTAAAGTTTTTACATCTTTTCATGTAAATGTCTTATCATTTTTCATTGTATTTTCCACGTGTAAGTCTTTATGTCTTTTCATATCTATGTCGTATCACTTTTCGTTGTATTTTCCATGTGTAAGTCTTTATGTCCTTTCATATATATGCCTTATCACTTTTCATTGTATTTTCCATGTGTAAGTCTTTATATCTTTTCATATATATGTCTTATCACTTTTCATTGTATTTTTCATGGGTAAGTCTTTATATCTTTTCATATATATGTCTTATCACTTTTCATTGTATTTTCCATGTGTAAGTCTTTATGTCTTTTCATATTTATGTCTTATCACTTTTTACTGTATTTTCCACGTGTAAGCCTTTACATCTTTTCATGGTCTTCACATAAATTGATTTCACATTCCTCCTAATAATTAACTTAACATTTATATATTCTGGTATAGTAATCCATATATCTGGTATAGTATAATATATCTGGTATGGTTATAGTAATCTAGCAAATATAGTAAAATCCAGTAAAATATCATTAATCTGGTCATAACTCTCTATATTAAAACAAAAATTTATCTTCATTGTTTTCGATCTTTGGTCCAACTAACTGGACCCAACCACCCTCTAATGGATATATATATATATATATATATATATATATATATATATATATATATATATATATATATATATATATATATATATATATATATATATATATATATATATATATATATATATNATTAGAATTTCAGACCCGTAGCGCATGCGTATGCTGAGCAGCGCCCTCTGAACGGCGGATGGATCCGAATAAATAGACGGCTGTAGCCAAGCGAGTATGGTTATCGGTGGTTATCTGCTAGTGGTAAACGTTAGCTTAGTCATTACTTATGCCTATTCGACGAAAGAGAGCGAGATTTCAACAACTTACGGAGTTTAAACGGGGGAGAATCAGCGGCCTTCGTGAAGCTGGATTATCTTATCGTACAGTAGCCACTCGTGTGCAGCGTAACAGCAGCACAGTGATGCGTGTTTGAAAGCAGTGGACGGACGAGTGTCGGACAACTCGAAAATCCGGGAGTGGACCCCGAAATGTGACGTCAGCTAGCGATGACACACACCTGATCCGCATGGTGCTGACGGACCGTACGGCTCCCTCTCAACAACTGACAGCACAGTGGTCAATAGCTACAGGTGTTTCATTGTGTGCTTCATTAATTCGTAGACGTCTGCTGCAGTGTAGACTGCGTGCAAGGACTCCTTTATGCAGGATCCCCCTCACGCTAAACCATCGCCGCCTGCGGCTACAATGTGCCAATCAGAATAGTAACTGGCTGGCTTATTGGCAGCATGTCGTGTTTTCTGACAAATACCGCTTTAATTTGTGGTACCATGATGGCCGCATTCGTATCAGGCGTTATGCCGGTGAACGCCGCCTTCCGAAGTGCATTATCGAAAGCCACAGTGGACGAACACCCAGAGTTATGGTCTGGGGGCCATAGCATATCATGGACGATCTCAATTGCTACGAATTGTGGGTAATCTGAACAGCAACCGGTGCATCAGGGAAGTTCTGAAGCCCCAAGCTGTTCCTTTCCTTCAAGCCTTGCCAGGCGCTGTATTTCAACAGGATAATGGCCGCCCTCATATTGCTAGGACTGTTCAATCCTTCCTTGCATCGCGGCAGGAACAGCTTCTTCCTTGGCCAGCGTATTTCCCGGATATGACGCCGATTGAACATATGTGGGACTTCGTTGATCGGCGTCTCACTCGTGATCCTCGTCCTGTTGCTTCTTCAGACGAACTTTGGGTACGCATACAAACGATATGGCATGCTTTTCCTCGGACAGACATTCAAAATTTGCTTGACTCCATGCCACGTCGTGTAGCAGCACTTATTGCGGCGCTTGGTGGCTACACAAAATACTGATTTCGATCTCTTGTTATTGTTTGTTTGCTTTGAAAGTTTAATCATTTATTTGTACCACTACCACTCAACTGTGTATTAAATTTCATTCAATTATGACGATTCCTTCATGGTGTTGCAATTTTCCCAAACATGAGTTTATACATATATCAACAATTATAATCTATTCAAAGCATCGCAGGACTATCAGAGCCTCATTAAGATGGTTTTCAAGTTGAAATAATTTTTTAAGCAATTTTTTGGCAGCTTATTTTTTCTAGTTAATAAATTCCATGCCCCCCTCCCCCACCGTCAGATTATGCACCGGATTTGCTTGATCAATAGAAATCACTAGAAATTCATTAATAATACGTCTTGCTTTAAAAAATAATTTTTTTCGTTTCTCAGATAATGAGAAATGGCAAATTTTGTACAAAGCATTAAAAAAAAATTAATTTTAAAAAATTAGAGCGTAATTCCTAAGAACACTTTATAAACTTAGTTATAAAAATAGTTTTTAATTGGTGCTTCAACAATAATCACATTAATTAGTTTTGCATCTTTAAAAGTTTGAACTCGTAATTTTTCGAATGTGCATACCTTTTCCGAGCTTTAAAAATCCATATAAGTCAAGTTTGCTGATGGAAAAGATTAATCAATACTCTTTAAAGAAAATATGCCACGGGGACACTTTTTTAATTACTTTTTGTTGAAAAGTAAAGTTAAGCTTCTAATTAATTTCATTAATTAGAAGGATTAGCATCTTGGAAGGAAAATCAAATTTTAATTTAATGACTTTTTCCAAGTGACATCTTTTGAATTTGATTAATTTCCCCGAGCTGCTTGTTTATAATTCGCATGTCACAATTGTTATGATTGCTTAAAATTAGCATGTCACAATCGCTATGATTTTCGATTATTGACATGTCACAATTGCTATGTAACAAATCTTTATAGTATAAAACGCTACTCTATACCTAGAAATTAAAAAAAACGATAAAGTTTCTTTTTCTCGTTGGTAACAAAAAATTGAAAATAAAGCGAGTGAGATGTCAAATGTGAAACTTATTATTCTAATCAACTTAGCAGATCAATTAAAAAATTAATATANATAATCCTACTAGTTATATATATATATATACACCGAAGAGCCATTACATTATGACCACCCTGCTAATAACGTGAAGGACCACCTTTAGCCCTCAAGACTGCTAGCACCCGCCTTGGCATTGATTCTACAATGTGCTGATAGGTAGTCGGAGGTATCTGGTACCAAGAGCTCACCAACTGGTCCTGCAATTCCCTCACATTGCGAGGGGGTAGCGTGGCAGCACGAATTTGGTTTTCCAAGTAGGACCACAAATGCTCTATTGGATTAAGGTAAGTTGAATTTGGGGGCCAAGACATGACTCGAAAGTCACTGGAATGTTCCTCGAACCAATCCATGACGATTCGACCCTTACGATCACAGCTGTAATCATGATTGCAATTTTGATTACAGTAATCAATTACTTATAATCATGATTCCAAGTAATTGAAATTACAAGTAATCACAACGAAAACGATAACGGGTAATTATGATTACAAGTAATCAAAACATATGATTACATGTAATCATGATTACATGTAATTTTATTACATGTAATTGTGATGACTTGTAATCAAACTCTGCGATTACAAGTTACTACGATTGTATACTATATGCAAATTCATTATGTAAGTATGCATGAGTTTACATATTTTTATGTACATAGAATGTACGAACTCATGAACGTACAATTTCCGATTCCTATATATACAATGTATGCACAAACGTTGTTTGTGCGTACAATATTCCTAATTATATTGTAATATACTTAATGCAATATGCATATGCTTAGTACATATAATTATACATTTATGATAAATGTACGAATGTATGTTAGTTCTTACAAAAAGGCAATGTTTTGTATCTTTGTATTCATAGACAATATATGTATAACGTATATGAAAATAATGTTTATGCGTTTGCATGCTTTTATGTACTTAAGAGCATACATTGTATAAATTTACGATAATAGCACGTGTATACAATGTACGTATGTATATAAAATTGTACGTATTCACGTACAATATGTGAGAATGTTATTTAAAGGTGCAATATATGCACATAGTTGCGTAAATAAAATGCGTACATGTATACTTGCACATTTATGTGAACATCGATATATGTACATGCAAAGTATGTACTTATGTACAACGTACGCATGTACTTGTATAACTACATACTTTGTTAATATTTATGCGCATGTAATGTATGGAGGTACAAAAAAATAGCTACATACACAATGTACGCAAGTACATATAACGTATACATGTACATATAACGTATACATGTACATAATTACAAGTAATGTACAAATACATGCGTACATTTAAATATATGTAATTATAATACACACATACATTGTGCATACATTAAAAAGTTTTATATAAGTTATTGAAGTTTGTTTTAAAATTTATTCTAAGGCATATAAAACTCGACCTCATATCTTTTAGAAAGTAAACGATAATTTTATTTTAAATTTCTAAATATTATTTCCACACATAAAATTTACCGTTTTTTTTTTAACCATTTAAATATTTTCTATGTATCATGCATTATGTTATAAAAAAAAATCTTTATTGTCAAACATTTCATGAAAATACTTAAAAATAATTTTTTATTCAAAGAATTTCAAAATGATATAGAACAATTAAAGCTGAAAACTAAATTTAAATATCGTTTGATTCTGTTATTTAACTTGCTTGGGTCATTAAAAGTTAACTTACATGCATTTTATTTATTGCATTGTACACATATTTAGACGTAAATGTAGTGTGGATATGTATACATGTAATGTATGTACGCATGTACATGCGTTCATGTATTGTACATGCATATATAGTACATATGGATATGCATACATGGAACATACGTGCATTGTACATGTGTGGATACATTCATTGGACATATATATTGCACCATATGCATAGATAGGGATAGCATGCATGTACACATGTATTAATGTACGCATGTATGCATGTATACATGTATGAAAAAATTCTGCCCTATATATTTATGCACATATGTACTGTATATGTACACACATATGCACATTATATGAACATTATATGCTCATATCATCATATATACATTATATGAATGTACATCTGTACGCTGTATGTATATACATCTGTACAATATATACAACTGTACAATATATGCATCTCAAATGTGTGTATGTACATACGTTATGCATGTCGAATGTATGTATGAATATATGTAAAATATAAATACGCCCAATGTACGTACAATCGTCCACAAATGTATTATGCATATTTGGATACATACATTGAACATGAACATATTGTGTATATATACATTAATACATTGGACATGCATATCGTGTACATGTATGCATACATATATTGTGCATACTACATATATACCTTTATTGTGCATGCATACATATATTATACTGTTCAGAAATAAATTGCACATGCATGCATGGGACATACATTGTACAGACAATGTATGTATGTTCGTGCAAACAACAAGTACTTGTATATACATGCGTACATGAACATAGATATACATTTTGCATACAAAAATATTTGCATGAAATGCATATATTTATTGTGTATAAATGTAGTACATGTCTACATTGTTTGCACATACATACGTAATTATTATCTATATACATACGTACATATGTTTTATACTTACAATATAAGTGTATGTACATGTGTGTGAAACTAAGATGTCTGAACATATGCACTAGATAAAATCATATGCACATACATTTTAGTTACATTCAGTTGTACGTATACAAATACGTACAAAATGCAGTACATGTTAATACGTGCAAAATGTATCATTATAAAATACATTCTACTATCTACTGTAAAATATAATCATTTATAAGAATAAGTCTTGTAATCGTGTATTCAGATCACATGTAATCATAATTACATGTAATCAAATTGCATGTAATCAAATTACATGTAATCATATATTTTGATTACTTGTAATCATAATTACCCGTAATCGTTTTTGTTGCGATTACTTGTAATCGCAATTGCTTGGAATCATGATTACAAGTAATTGATTACTGTAATCAAAATTGTAATCATGATTACAGCTGCGATCAAATTTCTTGAAAGTTGTAATCATGATTACAAGTAATTGATTACTGTAATCGACTATGTATTCATGATTACAGCTGTAATCAAACTTTGTAATCACGATTACAAGTAATTGATTACCGTAATTAATATTGTAATCATGATAACAGCTGTAATCAAAATTTTTGAAAATTGCAATCATGATTACAAGTAATTGATTACTGTAATCAAAAAATGTAATCGATTGCATTCTTGGCCAACTCTGAATAATACAATAGTGTGAGGAGCACTCAAAATGTTTTTTTTTACAAAAATTACAACAAATAAAATAGAACACAATAAGTAAAAATAACACGTAAAAACAGAAAATAAAATAAAATAAAGAGAAAAAACAGTATAAAACAAAAACAATGAAGCGAGTAGGGATATCAGATGCATTTACATGAACGGGAAATTTTTCAAGAATGACTTAAAAATGCTTTTGCAACAAGATTGCCAGATTACAAAATATATATATATATAT
>NC_092209.1:34728903-34753017 GCF_043381705.1 Parasteatoda tepidariorum | reverse complement strand
TTATGCACTTTTATATATATATATATATATATAATTAGGCTTGGATTGTATACGTTTCGTTTCAGTCAGATCATAATGAATACGGAATTGTCATTTATTTCCGACGAAAATGAAAGTTTAGGGGTGCAAATACGGAGAAAAAATTCCGGTAAATTTACCTCACTGTATGGTAATGACATTTCTGGTTAAAAAAACAATAATTCTGGTTAATAAAACCAAAACATACTGTATTTAAATCATTCATTTATTAATTTCTTCATTCACATGATAATGGTTTACTGGAAGTTCAGGGTTTTAAAATTATGGTTCTCATTACCATAAATTTAGTAACAAATAAAAAACTGTAAATAAATTCTACCCAAAAAATGTGTTTCATGCCATTGCTTTAAGGTATCTTGATAAAATTACCAAATTTTATTGTTATTTTTATCAAAATAAATACCAAAGCGCTTCTATAAAAGCTACTCTGCTTTTTTTCTGTTTTCATAGAACAGCAAATATGATAAATGTTTGCATATTCTGGTAGTTTTAGCTATACTTTTTCTCAGTGCAGTGCTTAATGATTTATTTACGATTAAAATAATTTATTACGTCTTTTATATGCTTTCAAATTTAATTATATCTTGTTTTTTTGTTTAAAATAACATTCTGTAACGTTTGAAATATTTGTGGGTATTCTTTCCTTGAAAAAAATTTAAATTTAGTGTCAATTGCAATATTTCTAATATTTGATAATAAACGGCACAAAGTAATCATGGTCATAATAATTAGTAATCATCATAATATACCATATCATTTTATGAAGACAAAAAAGAAAATATTATAAGTCTTTTACTATATAATATTCATTGAAAAAAAAATTCATGAAAGAATATAAAACTGATTTAAAGCAACTCGAATACCATATTGCGATTTCATATGATTTGCCAATCTATATGAAACTTTTTATTGTTTTTTGGAGTTGAAAATAAATGTCGCAAAAAATATCATTCAAAAATGTATCAAAGGGCTATGTGAAAAATGTAAGAAAATATGATAAATGACAGAAATAGGATATAAAAAATGTCTCGACGAATTTATATGTGAATATTTCGTTATGGTCTCGGAAATGGCATACAAATATGACATTTTAGTATCTTATATATTTTTTACTTTAAATATTTTTTTTAATATTTTATTTTAAATGTAATTTTATAAATAATGCTTTCTTTTATTTTCTTTTATATTTCATTTTATAAATTAATGAGTAAATACTTCACTATGATGGCTTTTTTTTTAAAAAAGCAAAGTAAAAAATTGTTATTAATATTCATTCAAAGCTTATAATTTTTGTTTTTAATTAGGGCGTAAATAAATAGTAACATCGAATTAAATAAACAATTTTTTCTTTTGCATTTTATGCATACATTATTTTTATACTATGTTCAATGAGTTAGTTTTAATTTTAAAATTGTCATACTCAAAATCGTAGCATGTATAATTTCTGTTTAATAAATATTCTTAGGATTTTTTTAAAAAAAAATTACTTATTTCAGATATCTACACTGTAAAAAATTCAGGATCAAATCACAGTGTATAGTATCAGCAGTTTGGGTGCATCATCGGTAAAATTAATTTTCATCGTAAAATATTATACCATAATTTATACTGTAATATATATAGTAAATTCGAGTGATTCAGGGATTTTAAGTTAAATATCATTGTCAACATTACGATATAACAGATTCTTCGTTTCATTACAAGTTCCGGTAAAAATAGAGTTTACTGTAAAAAGTATCAAGCTCATTACTGTCGGTACTTTTTACCGTATTTTGATCCAGAACTGTACAATCACCAACTTTCTGATCAATGCGGACGAAATATCATCTATCCTAATTTTTATATGCCTGAAAATGCTAGAGTGAGGTAACTCGGAAATATAACATTTTCGAAAAATATTAAATGTTTCAGTATCGTTTCCCATGAAATAGACGTGTGAGACGAATATGTGTTATTTAGACGTGTTTAAATAATTGGGAAGAAAATGTATTCAATATACAGTCAAACCCCGCTATAGTGAACCTTCAAGGGACCGAAATTTCGGTTCACTATAACCGGGAGTTCACTATATCCGTTACGCAGGCAATTTCACTAATGGTTCCCAAACTCCTTCCTTTTATTACATTATATTGATATAAATGACTGAAAAATATTATGTAGTGGCAAATAATGTGTTATTTTTAATCACTCTTTGTCTTCCGTACAAAAAAAACTAGTAATCTTTAGCTGATGAGCAATCTTCAACATCAGATATGGAAACACTTCCCGATTCTCAGATAATTTTTCCTGAATTTCTGTTTGAACCTGTCTAACCTGCCATTCGAGCACATAAAAGTAGTTTCTATAGATGGTTTTAAAAATCGGTATATGTATTTATTTTGAAGTAGAAATTTCAAAATTATTACAAAGAAAATGGGGGGGGGGGAATCTGTCGAAGACAGAAAAAAGTTCATTATATCCAACTTCCTCACTTTTTTGATTCACTATATCCACTAAAAATAACATTATACGTGTATAGCAAGGCACGGGACCGAGCATTTCGTTCACTATATCTGGGAGTTCACTATAAGCCGTGTTCACTAAAGCGGGGTTTGACTGTATTTCGTTAGTATTGCATGATGTGCGTATCATTAAACAAAGCTTACGAGAACTGACCACTAGAATGGTCAATGGTCATGGATATGGAATAGTTAATTAACATAAAGAGTGTTGATGTAATGATTTCATTGTTTTAGCAAAGTATGAAAAATATGATTGTCTCGTATTCTCTCTGATGCATTTGCTACATAAAAAATTTATAGAAACAAATAATTTCCTACATCGTAGCACTATATGTAATTTGAAAAATATTCACTATTTGAAGGCGTTGTTGAATGGTAAAAAAAAACATCTTTAGTGCAAAAAAAGTGAATTTTTTTTAGTAATGCCAAAAATAGTGATTTTTTCAAATTAATTAATAATGAACAAAAGTAAACACTAGCAAAAAATGCAATAGATAGAATAAATAAAACGTGTTTTGAGACATTTTTTGATTGTTTTGTTTACTGTAGCTCTTAAAATACTTTTCCTTTTTTAAAATACTGTTCCTTTCTTACGGGTCATATGTGGTAATGTATTTTTTAAAAATTAGAATTTATTATTACAATTTTTAAAATCACGGAATGTATTAATTTTAAATTATTTTAGTCCGATTACGAAATTATATTAAACGAAAAATTCTTCTTATTACAGTATAAAGTTAAATAACGTATAGGAGTATGTTATGCAAAACTATTAAAATTAAATGTAATATTCGAGTATATCGTGCATAATTTTTAAATATAATATACGGTATATAATGCAAAACAGTAAAATATAATACACGAGTAGATTAAATAAAATTATTAAATTTAAATATCATTTACGATAATATTAAGCAAGCACGATTATATCATGCAAAATGAAGGTTGAATATAATTAACGAGTATATCATACTAAAGCATTAAAGCTAAATATACACTAATGGGTGTGAAAAGTGTAACATCATAAAGGAATCGTTACGCTGTTCAAAAATATGATCAAAACTACTAGAATATAGTAAAACTTAGCATGTTTTTGGCTCTATGAAACATCAAGAAGTTCGATAATTCTTACCGAAGCACTTTCGGTACAATTGACAATAAATATGGTTTTGTAATGTGTGATGAAATTTTGCAACCATAGTAAAAATTGGTAATTTTATCATGATACCTTAGAGCATGGCATAAAATCCTTTTACTCAGTTAAATTTACTTCATAATTCATTCATGGTGTTGCAGTTTTCACAAACATGAGAGTAATAGACGAGTAATATCTCATTACAAGTTATACCTTATTAATTATTAATAAGTACAGATCCAAGAATAAAAATTCTGTATTTGTTTTCCTTTTTTTATAAGTCTAAATATAAATAAAAAAATACATTTAGTTTAAAGATGTCATTAATTTAAAATGTTTGAACAAATAGTTTTACACTTTTTTTTACTGTTTCATTATTAAAATATAAGTTTATTTCTTTTAAACAAGTTTAAATTTAGATATTCAAAAAAGGTTTTTCTATTAACTGCAATGAAATTATATATAAAAAAGAACACGCTAAAAAATTCAGAGTTTTTCTTTGCAGAGAATGAAAAAAACATGCATGGTGAAATCTACTGAGGAGTGTAAATAAAAATTTGCATTGTTAATTATTAATTGAATCGTCTAGTCGTCTGGATTAAGCAATTTCCTGAAACTTAAGTTGAAGTTTAAATTAAACAATAAAAGCAAACTTATGAGAACTTTACATAAGATTTAACATTATTTTAACAATTAGGGTAATGTTTATATCATGAAAAATTTTTAATATTAAGATTAAGTTTAATTATTAGATGATTAAATAATTTTTAAATGAACTATTTTCTTGCTAATGGTTTTTATGTAGTTTTATTAAATACTTTTTAAACAAACGAGATTTTGGTTAAATAAAGTAACTAAACTGGGGAGCTTGTATATATATATATATATATACATGATATTTATGTACTGTCTTATGATGATTGTTTCTGTTCCTGTAAAAAGTTGTTTACGTTCACATACGCTTTCTTTTAATACTTTTTCTTTTAAGTACAAATTAAAGGTATCACAAGTATTAAAGAAAATTCAAAAGCAAAATAATCCAAGTTTTGAAAGGGTCTAACCATTATTTTGAAAATAATAATTTATAGATTTTTAAAAAATTTTTTATAGTGGGATTTGAGATGCAGTCTCGTATCTGGGGTTAGCTGAGTTAATTTTGGTGGGAAACTACAATAAAACAATATTAGCAGGTCAAATAGACCCCTCTTGTTTTTATGGAAAATTTGTTGAAATCTTGTGAAGAATTAATCTAGATGTGAACACTATTAAAAACAGTATATGCTTATGTTTTGTTTCAGTTGACCCATAGAGCTATAATAAAATTGGAGCAAGAACGCTGAAATAAATTTCAATTGAAATAAATTTGCGTTTTCCATCCAAATTTCTTCCACCGACAGAATAAGGAGAAACGGAAGGTAGAAAATTTCCATCTTCATTTGCCCTCCAGTCAAGTGGTTTTATTCTGAAGATGAAAATTATATTAACCTGCGCGCTTTACTTACATTACTCGTCTATGGATTGACCACGTTTCTTAGTTGGAACTTCTTTGTTAAATTTTTTTAAGATTCTAAAGTGACAAATGCATTATTTTACGTTTTAAATTCTCAAAATGGCAAAAAGCGGTTAAAGTAAATATTTCTACGCTTTCGGTCATAATAAAATACTATAATCAAGAATTTTTCATTGTAAATATTTCAAACATAATTTATTTGAGACATCGTTCTATGATAATTCGTTTTGTACAGATTTCTACTGGATAAAGCCTGCGTAGTTTAGAGTGCCCATGTACAAAGTAGTATTTTCATACCCAAAAAAATAAGCAGTTTCCACATTTGTTACATTTCTTACTCGCGCTATCTTATAAGGTTGACAAAAGCAAGCTACGTTTCATTTTGATTTTTTTTATCATCCGCTGGACACGTCAAACTTCATAAAAGATGAGTAAATTGCTGAATTCCTGATGCAGATTTTTAAATAAAGACGCAATATTTTGTTTTTAGTTTTTTTGTGAAATGTTCTAAATGCAACTTTTTAGCAAGAAAAATAATGCTTCATCAGAAAATTAACAGCTCTTTCGGATAATAATAACGTAAATAACCTTATAGAAGTACTAAGCTCAGCAATCATTAATTTTTTAAAGCTAATTTTTTCATAAAGTTGTAGCTTATTTTTTGCATGTTTCTAATTTTATGATTTTCTGATATGATTTATGATTTTCTGATAATTATAATTTTCTGAGTTTAGGACTGATAAAGTTCAACTCCTTAGCTTTGTAATTTTAGACCCAATCTAGAAAGCAAGGAATCTTCTGCATCAAGTATTGGTACAAATTAGCGTTCATGTAGTAGGACTTTTTGATGGAACTCACATTTGCGTTACTTGGTAAAGTAAACCACGAGAACCTCCCAGGGCTAACCCGATGGCAAAGGGAATAATAAGTATTAGGGATGTATTTTATGGCAGTACCAATAATTTTATTTTATTTTACAACCGGGGGTGAATCGCTGACCCAATGTTGAGTTTACTACTATCAATGTGCAATTCCGTAACCTTGCAAGTTTGAACCCAACCCAGATGACAAGGGAACTCCTTGAACAGGTATTGAGAAGAATTTGCTTTCGTGGAGGACTTTTGAAGGAACTAACCCGAATTTACTTTCCACGGAGATTAAAATCACGAGAACCTCCCCCGGTCAGTATGACGACAAGGGGACTCTGACCCGTAATCCGTCTATCATTGAGGAGATTGTCTATCATTGAGGAGGCACTGTGGTCGGTGTAAGCTGGGATCAGAATTCGTATCAAACAGTAACAACTGGGATTCAAACCTGGGTTACCTCGTTGGGAGGTGAATGATCAATCCATAGGCCACAGCAGCTCAATTACGTTTTTAATTGATACTTTGAAGAGTTGATATTAATTAAGTAAGTGAGAAAAGCAAGAAAAAAAAGAATGCTTGTCAATAATTCTCTGATTCTGTCCGAAAAAAAATTCTTCCCCTTCAAATTAACACCCATTTTTGCTTCGTTTTCTTAAAATCAAATTTTAATAAATTTTGGGTCTCTTCTAATTACATATTAGCTCTTCTATGTTATGATTCGCTAAATTTTTAGACATAAAAACACTGGTTTAAACCGTATACAAAATATAAACTGGCGCATAAAAAATTTCGATTTTTTTTCTCTCTGCACATTCATGTAAGCATCAAATGTTACTTAATCGTGAACTACATAAATTTTTGTATATGAAATTTCGATTTTTTTTTCTCTCTCTATACATTTATGTGAGCATCAAATGTTACTTTATCGTGTATGATCCACATTTTTATTTCTCAGATTAAAATACTAAATCTGCCTATCGAATAGGTAAAGCAAATAGCATTAATTCAATTATCTTTTATATACTTTGTGTTTCTTCCTTATCTTGATTTGCATGCATGCATTGGCGGAAATTGTTTGAATTCAAGTCATGAATAAATTCAGTTTAGCATAAAACCCCCTCGAAGCCACATCCAAATGTCAGTTACGTATAATGAAATGGCGACGATCACGTGACAGTTGTTCCGAGTAATAACATATTTAAGCAGATGATCTCTGTTAAATTCCCAAAGATATGCGAAACATGCCCATCGGTAATCCGTATGTCACGGAGTTCAAATGGGTCCCGTGACTATTACGCATCCTTCCTTGATTGGAGAAATCTAAGAGAGGAAGTCAAGAGTTCCCATAGCTGTCACGTGGTGGGGAACTAAAAGGAACACAAAGAGATACGAAGACATTCATCTGTTGTTTCAAGAAGTGTATTTCCGGATAGGTGGAGATGGAACAAAAGAGTTGGAACACTCCAAGCAAGGAAACATTCTTTTGCAAAACTTCAGAAAATCCCCTCATTAATAATCATTAGTTTTGTGTAAGTTTAACGGCCGTGTCTGCTTACTTAAAGATATCAGGACGTTACATTAGCAATTTATGACCTGGATTTATAAATTGATTTATGGCAGAAATAATTTTGCATTAAAAATTACTAATGAAGTTTTAAATTTAAGATTTTTCACAAGTGTCTTTCTGTACTAAAATAAATGCTCGATTTTAAAATTTTCTTTAAATAATTGAAATGGAAATTCATAAAAAATTTAAACTTCAGTCCTAGATAGCATTGTTAGATTGATTTCAATGTAGTTTGAGGAATAATGTAGAGAATAGTGTCAAGAATAAATTAGTTTCAAGAATAACTCCATAAAATTTTTAAATAATAAACAGTCCTAGATAGCATTGTGAGATTGATTTCAATATAGTTTGAGGAGTAATGTAGAGAATAATGTCAAGAATGAAGTTTCAAGAATAACTCCATAAAAATTTTAAATAATAAATAATCTTAGATAGCATTGCAAGATTGATTTGGATAAAATTCTGGTTGTTTAACCGTATTAGGTAAAAACCATCAATCTAAATTTTTTTTTCGCAGTTAACAGTTTGAATTGTGTGAACAGTTTGATTACTTTTTTTATGGTTATTTGACTGTTATGGTTGAAGACTATAAAATAACAATTACATAAATTGTTATTTAAAGACTTTTTCCCAAAAATTTTTTAACAGTATAAACATAAAAAAAGAAAAAAATTAGTTCAAAAATAAGGTTTTCAATAAAAGCTAAGAAATTATGTTTTCTTTGTAGAGGTTTATGCATGCTTTTACTCAGTTTTTAAAAAAAATAATATTGGCACTGTAACATCTCTGCTTTGTGAGAATGACGATTAATCAGTAAATTTACTACATTAATCAAAAGAAGCTACAAATAAAACGTTTGTTCGTTATCTGGGAATAATTTCAAAACAAACGGAAATTATATTTTTCTTTATTAATTTTTCATTTTCACCATCCAATAAGTAATTAATAGAGAGATAGAGAGTGAGAAAGAGATCATTATTGTCACTACGTCTGACCATTATTGTCTGACCCGTCATACGAGATTTCTAGACCAATTATAAGAGATTTTTAGACCAATCATACGAGATCATTAGACAAATTTTCTCAAACATGCTCTTTTTTAACGTATTTAAATTATGGTATCAAAATACTGGAATCTGAGGAATTAAAAACGTAATTTGAATGCAATTTTAAAGTTCATTACTTATTTGAAATGTTATTGCTTAACTGAGTGTAGCAATAGTAACTAAATTTTAAAATGCCTGAAATTTGGCAGAAGTGGTTCAATATTACTGCAATAATATTTATATAATAGACAGATTAGAAACATAAAAATTACCCTTGAGGTCACATGAAGTTTTTTCACTTATTTCAAAAATAAATCTTTTGTTTTAATTGTTTATTCTGGGGAAAAATTTTAACCTCGAATTCAGTATAAACTAATTAAATATATTTTATTATAAGTGTTGAATTAGTTTATGTTGAGAAAAGTCTTCAGTGGAAAAAATAATCTTTATCTCTAATTCAGTGTAATATAATTCAATATTTTGTTATAGCAGTTTATTCTGTAGAAAATATCTAATTTATCATAAATGATAAAACTAAAAAAAATCATTAGTTTGTCCATTTTCTTATACTTCCCATTTCATTTTATAGCAACCATTAGTGTTTTTCATAGTATTTACATAAAATATAAATTAGGAACAGATAAAATAATTTTGAAAATATATAGATTTTCGCTTACGTAATTTTCAAAACATTTATTTTACTCTAAATACTTATTTCTTCTTAAAGTTAGATTTCTGATTTAAAAGAAATAATAAAATAGTGCAAAAAAAATCAGACTTTACAAATCTAAAAGTTAATGGCCTTTAAAAGTCACAACTAGTTAAAGAAATCTAGTAACGTATTAAAAATGTACATTTTCGCTTTAACTCGTTTTCTCAGTTAAAATAATTCATTTTCTGCTTTTTTCAATTCTTATACCTAAGACACCAGATAACGAATTTCTCTTTTCCTTTTGTTAGAAGAAAGGAAATAAAGTGAAGACAGGAAAAATTCAGATATATTTTGCTCTTCATTTTGAATCTCTTCCTTTTCACTCTTGAACGGAATGTAAGAAGATGCAGTGACATTTTGTAGGCGACGATAGATGAACAGAAGGAAAAAAAATGGCGCAAAAACAAAACGAAAGTGGTTCTTAGAACTAGTAAGTAGAAGTTGTAGTATATATTGGAGATAGTGAAATCTTTAGGGGTAGAGTGGGGATAATATAGAGAAAGAGATAGAAAGTGGGGAGGGAGAGAAGAAGGGTGAGCGTTAACGTGTATTAAGAGAGTTTTACCGAATTCGAAGATCTTGAAAAAGCTTCTCTTTTAGATCTGATTTGATGACTATGCTGTTATAAATCACAAGAGTTAGACGATAAGGGACTCTTCACTTATTTTAAAGTATTGAGAAGTTCACAAAAAGCACAGAAATTCAAATAATGAGTATTTATATTTTTATTCTTTCAAAAAAATAAAATCTAAAATGATTTCAAAGTAATATAACAAGTAAATAAATTCTCATATTTGTTTTTAAGATAAGCTAAATATGATACATTATCATATTTAGATACATTATCTCTTAAATATATCATATGATACATTATCTCTTAAAGAGTCAGAAAATAAGGTCATTTAAAGTCTCTAAAGAGTCAGAAAATAAGGTCATTTAAAATATTTTTAATTGTTTAAAGATATATTGATCTGGATTCTAAATTGCAAAACTGCGATTGCAAGGTACATCTTTACACCGCGATACTAGAAATCATTATAAATTTTAGTTCGTTTACCAGGCGGGGGGGGGGGCGTATGAAAAATTAATTTCTCTCATTACCTTTAGTTCGTTTAGCATTGAGCATTGTTGCAATTAAAATATTTTATGATTCTTTTTTCCTTCAGTTATTTTAAAAATAATATCACTGATGTTTGTTGACGTATAGCTCTATTTAATTAAAAACTAGTTTCACTAACAGTTTATTGCTCACTCTTTAATAATTATGCACATTTGATTCTTTATGTTAGGTAATCACAAGTAATATTGGCATGCTAAGGAGACTCGTAGGAATTACTATCTTGTAAGCTATCTAAAACAAGGAAATTCTTTTGTTAACATTTACGCTTTTGTTACTTGTATCTTCAAGCCAAACTAATGCAAATTCTATGGTTTTGAAATAAATAAATAAGATACCAAAGTACCAATTCACCGAGACATTGATTGTTCATGATCAGCCTATCAATTAAATAATTTATAGCATTCCTCAAAAATGATCAAAAATACAAACTAAGCATTTTTAAATTTCGCTGTAAAATATTAAATAATAACTTGATCAGTTAGTGTGTCATTATTTCCTTCGGCATGCATGTAGACAACATTTGTCCATAATTTCAAAAAATTAAATAAATAAATAAATAAATAAATAAATAAATAAATAAATAAATAAATAAATATCGCATTTAAGAAACGAGAAAATATGTTTTCAGATATAAGGTTAAATCGGTTAACCGTTCTCTGGTGGCCAATGGGAAAAATTTTGTTTGAAATACCATAAATTCAAATCTGTTTAAGATAGTAATACGATTCAAATAGTTTTGGAAAAATGAAAATAATTTCTTCATTGCTCAATTTATTTATATCCCGAAAATTTTTGCTTTATAACGGACACACGTATTTACATGATTTTAAACTGTTTAATTTTAAATGGCAAATTTTAAAGTATTAATTATTGCAGTTTTTGAGAAAAAGAAAGTTCAAAAATATGACTATTTTGTAATTATTTGGTTTAATGTGGATTTAGTCCTTTTAATCACGTTTTTTAAAATAGAAAAAAATTCGCGGGCCTTACAATCGTAATTTTTTTTTAAAATTACATAACTCATCAAAGAGAAATTGTCGCTGAGGGGTATAAGCTTTTGATCATTCTCTTGTCTAAACCAAGTCATTCTTAGTCATTAGATAGCGTCAAAACCGTAAATTTAAACATCAATTATCTAAATACGTCAAAAAAGCAAATACATACTCAATTAGAAAAAATTATATTTTCATGTCTGATTTTGTAATATGAAGTATGTTTTGAATTAATAAGCATATTTGAGGTTAACTTTTCCAATCTGTAGGATTTATCATTATGTGAAAATTCAGTTATTTGATAAAAAAATTATTACGATATTGTACCTCCAACTTTTAAAACATGTTTTTTAAATATTTATAAAATGCTCATTGTACATAGTTCTCATTCAAATTTTAAGAAACGTAGAATAATATCTCTACGCATAAAAACAGAAAAATATTTGCTTCACAAAAATAATAAGAAATTCTTTAAAGGAATAAAATAAATTGAAAAAATGATCAGAATTTCGATAAAACACAGGGAACGTTTCGTTCTTTGGCATAATTTTGATAATAAAAAAAAGGTTATAGACATTCTGGGGAAAAAATATACATATTTTCTTAGTAAACATCTCAGAATAAAAAGTAACGATGAAATTAAAGGAAAAAAAAATTGAAGCTCAAGATATATTACAAGTTTAATATGTTATTTAAGTTTAAAGATTTATTGAGTGAATTTTTAGACAATGAAGTTAATAATTAAATGAAAATAATTAATAGAACTTTAACGAATGTTTTCCAACTATCGCCATATTATCAAGAGATAAATGCAATAAGATAAAGGAAAGGGAAACTGCTTTAATATTTTATGTTAGAAACAGGTTGAAAAATGATCTAAACATATTGAATGATCTTACTTAAACCACGTTAACCTTTGTTGAAGAATTGGCTGTTGCTAGCGTATTGTAGGGCTTGAAACAATGTAATGATTAGACACATTTTCGAATTCTCTAAGAGTGTATTTTTAAGAAAATGCCATGATGTGCATATATTTGGAACACAGTATGTTTCTATATATTTTGCTTTTATTTAGAGCAGCCGGTAACTTGTAAGGTATCTTTTTTGAAGCAAATTAATAGAGCAATTAAAATTGCTCTAAGCCTTTGAATTGTTAAAGTAATAAATAACAAAAAAATGATAATATCATAAATTTTTTTCAATATTTTTACTACCTTTTTTTACTACCCATACAATCTTACTCCCTGCTCACCTAATCACGCTACATTAGCAGTTAAGAACCAAAGCTCATGTTATAGATCATATTTAAAATTTTATTTTTAAACTTTTTTAAACTGAAATTTTTGAGGACAACAACAATAATAGTTAAATGTGTATTTAATTTGTTGTGAAATAGGAAAAAAATATACCAACTAATTCTGTAAAAAATATTCACCTGCTGATTTAAAATAATTTAAGATTATCTAAGATGTGTGATATCTAATTTCTACTTCGTTTACTACAAATTATCACAGTTTTAAGACACCCCTCCAAATGGGACATCATTTAAGGACGGATCCAAATTAGGAATTCACTTGATAATTTTTACGTTCATATAGTAGCGGTTTGCCGTAAATTCTGGTTTTTAAATAGTTCTTATTACTACATATTTAGTAAAAACGGAAAAGTAAATTTAACCGAATTAAAGGTTTTTATGCCATGCTCTTAAGTATCATGATAAAATTACCAAATTTTTACCTCATTACCCAAATTTTATCGTTTATTATGAAACTTAATTTTATTAATTTAACCAAAGCCATTACCAAAGCGGTTCAGCAAAAAATTGCCAAAATCTTTTGTGTTTCCATATAGGGCATACAGTAAATTTGACCGTAATTTGATAGTTCTGACCATACTTTTCTTCCATAACGGCAATATAAGATTTTTCTTGAAAATTGAATAGATACGAAATTTTTACTTAATTACTAAAATTATTAAAAATTGTAGAGTTTTTGTCGATTTTTTTTAGGATTAACTTCCTATAAATTTAAAAAGAGTACTCAATACATCAAAGTTTTAATTAAACATATAGATTTCTCAACTTTTTTTAGGAGAGTGCTTTATCGTTCTTGATTACAGGTCCTAAAAATATAGGTAAATAGAGTTAACTGCAAAAGGTTTTACCAATTGATAAATGTAGTGTCAATGTTTTTGACAAATTTGCAAACTTAAGAAAAAAAGAACCTAGGTGACTTCAGGAGATAGAATGCTTGTTACCCATCTAAACGGCACAGGTTTAAATTCCAGTAATGGGGTTGGATCAAAACAAATAATTCTGTTGGGAAAATGTATGATTCATCTCATGAATTTAATTCAAGAATTGTTTTCTTTTAACTTTAAGTAGTTTAATAATGTGAATTTTTGAATACCATCAATCTAGTTCAGAAAACCCTAGATCAATTAAAAGTACATACTTATCCTTTCAATATAAAAAAGTCTTTTTAAAAAATATTTTATTTTTATTTGTGTATTTAAATAAAAATAAATAATGTGAACGGCGATTTTGATGGAGCACCCTTCAAAACTTCTAATAGTGTCTACTGACAAAAAAGAAATTATTTGGGTATGAGCGACTAATGCATTTTCTAATTTTTCTCATATTTGAAATACATGAAATACAAGTCATCAGTTTAGAATTAAATATATGAAGAGCCCCTATTTTCGGAAGCCGGAGAAATACACAGACAGATCGACTGATATCTTTTCCCGGAAAAATCAACGACAAACTGAGCTCTCACTTCCAAAAGGCTGGGAAGTATAGATTAACTCAGTTCTGCCCCTCCTATCTTCAATCCGGTCATTCCATCTCCCGAATGTCTGGAAAAGTAAAATAAAATCAACATAAGTTTCAGCTGCAATGAGATAAAAAAAATCGTCTGCCATTCACGGTCAGAATTTCGTCGTAGAAATACTCCTACTTTTTTCCCCCCTTCTCCTTTTTTCTAAATGTCAGATGCCGAATTCCTTTTCCTTTTTTTCCTGCATAGGTTGAAGGCCTATTTATTCTTCGACAAAAAACGAAGAAGTTACGACCGAGATTCGATCTAGTCCTCAATGAAGACAGAATTCATCTTCAATCCATTTATTTCCAGTTTTCTTTTTTTATCCTTCATTTTTGCATCATCGTAAAGCTTATGATCAACTCATAAAATACCGAGTAAGAATGAGATGGAGAGATTTCTTCGAGTTGAGTTGTGCATTTATTAAGACTTCGTTTTATATGTCCGCCAAATTATTATTGAAATACTCATGCTTTATGACAGACGATAGTTTAAAAATCTTTTGCACCGTATTAAGGATATTTTATTATTGTCGTCTGGCAACAACTCATGTTATATAATAATGTAGTAAATTTGTGTTTATACAAAACAGAAGCAATCGACTTTTTCAAAAGAAAGTTTCTTCTTTAAAAGAATCATGATTTATATTTCTAGTGAGTTACCAAAATATTGATTTAATACATATCATTCTGCAATTCTATGGCTGCATGAGGAAAATAATCCTCAGTGTTATAAGGTAATTTTATAAATGTTCTTATACGTTTGGAAGAAATTTACTCGATATCAAATATTGGAATGATAAGAAAAGTAAATTTGCTCTTTAATCTTACATTCATAAGCATGGATATTTTAGGAGAAAATGTAAAATTTATTATGTTTAAGTTTTACTACGGTACATAGAAAAAAAGTATTCGATGATTATTTCTCTGGTTATAACATAACAATAACACTAGTGATAAGAGTCTAACAATAAGACTCGGATACTATGCATTTATAACAAGACAATAAGACTGAATAAATATCTGCCACAAATATTTGATTATGATTTTATAGTTAAGAGTCATTGGTATTTTTATGGATGTAAAAGTTCTTAAAAAATATAATGAATTCATTATAACGCATTTACAAATAAGTTTAAAAAGGAGTTAGACGCTGAGTTATTAAGGAGAGATTGAATAGGGTTTCCGTAATCAATACCCTTTATACATTTTTAGAAACCTCATCAAAAATGAACATACAAGTTAGCAAATAATATTGAAGAAAGAAAAAGCAAAGAAGAGAAACCTTCCAATTCAAAGAATTACTATTTAGGGCTTATATCATTATTTTAAAACATTGACATTGATATCACTATTTAAAAACACTAACATCATTATTTAAAAACAGTAATATCACTATTTAAAAACGTTACCGGAACATCTGCTCTTGCACCCCAGAGCCCAAGGTCAAGAAAACTGAGATGGGCGCAGTAGCCCTTGGCTCTCAATGGGCTGTCGAGGCGCTGACTTTTTATATATACTAAACAGACAAGTGAGGTATTGTTTTCATTGTATTTTTTCTTGCTTAATCGAAAAGATCAAACGTAATAACAATAGGACTTGCATTGCACGTAATGCTGTAAATTTAACAAAATCATCGCAATTTCGTGAAATATAAGTTACATTCGATTAATCAAGAAAAAGTACAATGAAAATAATACTTCACTTGTCTGTTAGGCTATTTATGACATGTAGATAGGTATAAGTGTAAAATTGTACTTTTTTTGGATATATCTTTTATCATACCTTTTATCTGTTTGTCCGATCGTTCTGAAATTGATCTCATTCGCGTCAGTATAAAATACTGCACCGGAAATAATATCTTATCTGTCTAAATACAATTATATCCATGAATTAAGGATCATTCAGAAGCACACCGAAATTGAACTCCAAAATAAAATTTCACCTATAGAATTATTATCGAGATCTTTAAGAATAATATTCAAATAATAGGAAGACCTTAGATTACTCCACCTGTACACCACAATAAAGAGAGCATAACATAGTAGTATATAAGGATTGATAGCAAAGAGGTAAATTTGTTCACAAGTTTTCGGTAAGGCTACTCAGTGTCATAATCGTACAGTTACGACACAGTAGACGCATGCAGAAGATTTTTTACGTGGTAGAATAATCGGCAGTCTGGAGCGTAAGGGCTCTCATATGGAAATATGCAAGGGGTTTTTAATTGCTCAAATTGTCATCTCTAGGGTTTGGAAATGATTCCAAGATAATGGAAATGTCAGTAGACGTTACAGAACAGATTGTGTTCTAGTTACAATGCCGAACGAAGACCAGTAATCTGCAGTAACTGCCAAAAGAAGCAGACGGAGTACAGCACCAGACATATCTCGTCAACCAGATGCAGCCATTGGTACCACAGTTTCAAGACAAACCATGTACCGACGTTTGTAGAATATTGGTCTATACAGTCGCAGGATTGCCAGATGTGTTCCGTTAATGGTAACTCACTGTCGTCAGTAATTTAGCCTGAAGTAGTGAACATGCAATGTGAACATCGTCACAGTGGGCTTGAGTGATGTTCTCGACGAGTCCTGGCTTAGCTTGCAATCTGATTCTGGTCAGACTTTCATATGGAGAGCGCCAGGTACCCGTTACTTCTAAAGACCTGGTTTCTAAAGACAAGCACTTTCTCTGGGCCAACTTCCAGCTGATACTGTTTTGTTAGCTTAGCGTGAGTAGTCGTAAGCAAATATTTATTTTGAATGTGTATTGATTTTGTTATTGTCGACCAGTGCTTTAGAGAACAAATAATGACTTTGTCTTAGTAAAAACGCATTATAGCTTAGCTAAATGAAGAAGAAGAGGAAGAAGAAGCTATGTTTAATGTTAAAATCAAAATCTTGGCTGATTTCAATGCAGTGTTGGATGTTGTCCGCCATTGCTTCCGTCGTTAACGTTACGTTGTAATCCAACTGCAGTTGATTCGGACGTCAGTCGTCGTTTAAGCTGAGCGTTCGATGACATATGCTGTCTAACTCATAAATTGACCAATCAGGGGTTAGCGCTAGCTTCAAGCTGGCGTTTTGTAACGCCGACCTTTCCTAAGAAACCAGGACTTAAGACAGCATCATTAAACGACATCGTTATGGTGGTAGTACTCGTTTGGGGTTGGAATTATCCTAGGCTCCAGAACATGCATGCTCAAGTTGGAACAATGACAGCCCAAATTTATCGGGATATACTTCTGGAACAACATGTACATTGATTTAGGGGTACTATAATAGCAGAATTTGTGCTTATGAATGGCAACTTCCGTCCGTCAGGAGCAAACATCGTAAACGAATGCATTTAATCGGAGGATATCACCCGTATGGTATAGCCAGCATTTTCCTTTGACTTCAACCAATATAGCATGTGTGAAACATGCTTGGCAGACGAGTTGCAGGCCGTTAACTTTTCTTTTGGAATTCGTATCTTTCTTAAATTATTGACATGATGTAATAGTATGTTCTCCTTTACTCTTTTAGTCCTTCGTTTTTTACCACTCATTTTGTGATGGATATTTAATATTTTTGTCAAGAGCATAAAGTATTCTTATTTTATGCCAGTTAAAGAAATTTATTTGACTCTACAAAACAACTGGATCACTGCAGATTTTCTTTTTTAATAGTTATAACGTATGTTTACTTATACAGCAGTGTATTTTAAACTTGATTTCTCTCAACACCATATCACATAGTAGAAGCTCGAACCGTTGAAAACGTTAACATTTTTTAAACGAATTGAGGCTCTCAAAATTTCAGTAACTGCAACAAGATAAAAGGCTTTTCATAACTGATGCGGTAAATTTCTGGCGGCAAATCGTCTGAATAGACGTCATTCGTTAAACTTTTCCTTTAAATTATGCATGGCAGCTGCCTGCTCAAATGATATATTATAATCTAAGCAAGAAGACGAAGACGGATTACCCTAATTCTTTATAAGTGTATAATAACGCTTTTATGCATGGCGTTGAATATTTTTGTTTCCCCTTTTCCTTAATCAATCACGAACGAAAAGGATAAGCTATTATCTAATAAGAAAAGATGTAGTTTTAATATCCTGAAATAGAAAAGCTTGAAGGCTAATCTTGCACACTTTTTGCACACAAGAAATTGCTTTTGCTTTGGCGAAGGAAGAAAAAATGGATAAATGGAGTGCATGGCTTGGCTGTAATTAAAGTCTTTCATTTTTAGACGCACAATGAACAATTTTTGTCAAGAATGAAGTCACAATTTTGGATTTCTTCAGCTTTGGAGGTTTTAAATTAAAAACAGAGTAATATTAAAAACTCTGAATTGCTTTCGGAATGATAGATTAAAAAACAAATTTTAAAATAGAGATGCATCTTAATTATTTTTTTTCTTCTATTTATTAAGAACGACCTGTGATTTTTTGAGTTGCTTTTTGTATATTTTTTAAAGTCACTTCTTATATTTTTACTAACATTTGATATTAGCAAATAACAATGCATAATTCATTTATTTATACTTTATGGATGGAAGAAGTATGCGAAGATTAGCATGAGAAAAAAAAATTAATAGTTTTTTGTATTAGAGACATGACACCTTCGTGCCGTCGAGAAAAACGTGGGAGGTTTTCATGGCCTTCCTCTCAATGTTGCGCAAATACGATAAATTCCATCGATAAGTCATCCACGGATGCAGATTTCTCCCAAAACTTGATCCAGAAGTTCCCTTGTCTTCTGGATTAGATTCAAAATTGCAAGGGGTTGAACATTAGTAGTCTTGAATGCAAAAATTCGCTCGGTTGTGCAACGACGGTTATAAAATAAAATAAAATAAAATAATAGTCACAGAGCCATGGTGGCTCAGGGGATAGAGTGCTCGGCTCCCAATGAGGTGACCCGGGTTCGAATCCCAGCTAAGGCTCGTATGTGCACACCCGGATCACTCTAACCACAGTGGTGACGTTAAATAGCATTAGTGGTAGACGGATCATGGGATAGAATTATCTTGCTGCCAGGAGTTTGTCGTGGCTTAACCTTCCATCTAACGCAAATGCGGGTTAGTTACATTAAAAAAGTACTCCACGAAGATTTTTACCAATGCTTCATTTAGAAGTTCTCTTGCCTTTTTGGTTGTGTTCAAAATTATAAGGCTACATTGGTAGTGGTAAACTCAAAAATTGGGTCGGCTGTTTAACGATGTTATAAAAAAATAATAATCGTTACAATTTTGGATTTCGTTAGCATTAGAAGCTTTAAATTAAGAACAGAGTCGGATAATCAGGGATTAGTTGGTCTAATCTTCAATTTTTATTTTTTTATCATTAAAAATCATATTTATGATTTGGTTTTTCTTTACCTGACAAATTGCATGCTTCTCACCATACACTATTTTTTTAAAGAAATAATATCAATTTTTCTTGTAAAAAAACCTTGAACAGTGGACAAATGTGACCCGAGGCTGAGGGCCAAAGTTCAACTTTTTGAAACAGAAAAGGTATACCAAAGTGTATCCTTTTTATTTAAAAAGTTGAACTTTGAAAGTCTGTTTGCTTTTAACAATGATGCCTTCGTAGCTTTGTAACTAGAGTTGTGTTAAGTGAATCTTTCACAGGATTTGTAGTAATAAGTTGTGCAAAAATTAAGGAAAAATGGACAAAAATATTTAATAACATCAGAATAATTAAACCAGGTACCATTACCCGTTTCTTAGGTTAAAGTTATCCCGTATTTTCGTAATTTCAAAACCCCAAATTATTTGTAAATCCTCATTTTGAATAGATTCAAAAACAATTTGTTGGAGGAGAATGAATCTGAATTATTCTTTTCTTCTTTTTATGACAGCATTTGATATTTTGTACTTACTTCTTATTTACTTCAAAAATTACATTTTATTTTTATCAGCATTTCCTGTTTGCGAATAAATATTATTATGTGGATGTCCTTATGTTTCTGATTTTAAAAAATACGTCACAGAATAAATGTAGTTGAATAAATGTCAAACGAAAACTTAAAAGCCTAGTCCTAGTCGTTCCGGTTGGCCGTGGTGCCTGAGGCCGAAGTTCCCCTTCACCCCTTTATCGAGTGGTGAGGATCATTGAGGTGGAAACCTTTTGGTCCTTGTATCCTAGAAATAAAAGCAAGGATTAATAAATGGCCACATTACCCGAGTTAATTTCATCTTATATGATGAAGATTGAACATACATAAAAATAATTACATAAATATAAAAATGAGTACATAAATAAGGATAATAATAAAAATGATAGTAAAAATATAAATATGCAAATACATATTATGTAAGTATAAATATACATGAATATATAGATATACAAATAATCAAAATTAAACTTTCCTGCACGAAGTTTGTCAGTATATCAAGACCGCGCAAGCACGTTTCAATTATACATCACATCACAAGAAACATCACATCTCCATGCACCACATAACGCATATTTATCAATCAAAAGCTTAGTCTTTTTTCTTAGTGCCATTCAAAACAAACTGATTTCAGTCAACGCATTATAAATAATAACTTAAAATAACATTCACAAAAATATTTTTATAATATTTTCTAAGAATGATAAAAACTTTCCCCCCAATATTTCAAAGTTTTGAGACATGTTCTTTTTATATTTAGCTTTAGCTTACAACTAGGCCAGCTAAATAACTTTTCTTGCTTATGGAACTGGTGCATTAAATAAATAATTCAATTTATGAAACTGTTATACTGAAACATTTCTTCGTGCATTTAATGGTGGTAAAAATAGTTTCATTACACCGAAATTAAAATCCAAGAATTGTTCCTGGTGCTATGTAAATTATGTTCCTGGTAAATTAGGTAATTAGGTTACATGCAAACATTAATTCCTAAAATAAAATGAGTTCTTAAATCAAACGTACGATAGCAGAGAAATTTTTTTCCTAATGGCAGGTTCACTTTGGAAGATGCCGGAAGTGTTGCTCATTAAACGTTACCCAGTGGGCACCTGTGAACATAAGTCACGGAGGTGAGCAACATTACCCACACCACACTGCCACAGATACCGGCTCATAGGGTGGGTCACATTCACACAACAGACGACAACACACACAGCGAGAAACATCCATGCCCAGGGCGGGATTCGAACCAGCAGCCATTGGCTTCGTAGTCAGGCACGCTAATCGCTCGGCCACCTAACCGGCATAGCAGAGAAATTATTAAAATGAGTTCGAACTAGACTTAGTAGAGCAAGGGCGGATGGACAGAAATTATACATTATAAAATTGCTTAATACTTAAAAACGCAAATATAATTATCCTTATTACAAAACTAAAAACATACATATATATTTTTGACGGCCAGCTTTAGTTTCTGCAGATGAAAATCCACATTGAAGACAGTTGCGAACTCGCTATAGATTGTAAGCAATGAGATACCTGCAAGTGACGTAGTGTGGGTATCTCGATCCTGATTGGTTGTTGAAGCGTGGCATCTGTTTATGTTAACAACTATTCTTTCCATTCTATTTCGAGTAAGCCAAGCCGTGAAAGTATCAATTCTCTTAAGTGACACATATTACATTCTTTTAAAAAAAATGTCAATTCTTTATCTTTATATTTCGAATTTAACACAAAGACCTGCACGATGCCATGCGGAACATAAACAAACAAATTATGCATCAAAGTTGCCAGGTACACTATCTAATAATATAACTATTAAAATATATAAAATGCATAATATAAAATATATAACTAAGTAAAATATATCAATAGAATAAAGTTAGGAGCACTAAAATTACAACACATTAAGTAAAAAATATAATGAAATAAAACATATCAAGAAAAAGACAAAAAATAAAATGTAAAGTGAATACAGAACAAAACACAGCACGAAATTTGTAAAGCTAGTAGTAAATTCAAATGAAGTTACACGGACCGGAATTTTTCAAGAATGATTTAAAATCGAAGAATGAGAAATAGAATAATCAAGAATAAATCAAAAGTCGCAATAGAAGTATTTCTTTTGTGACTTCCAGGATCTCTTCAATAGCATTCCCCTTTCTAAACTATAAGATCTTTTTCTGAGTTATTAATATGATTTTAAAAATATCCTTAATTGCGACTTTGATTATTGGGAAATTCTAATTAATTTTTGTCTTTTTAATGATTACATATTTTTATTCAATTTGACGGACTATCACAATGATCTAATTTTTCATCTGTCTTAGCTTACTCATTTTTACACGATTCTGAAAAAAAAATTATACTCTTAATATTAAATTTGTTTTTAGATTTATTGATGATTTAATTATCTTCAATTTTCAAGATGATACAATTTTGTTAAATAACATATGTAACGAGGATTTAATCTTGCTTCGTGATCATAATGATAATATTAATTTTAATCTTTTGGATTTAAGTATTAAAAAAGAAAAAAAATATCTGCTTTGTTGATTCATACGATAAAAGAAATGATTTTAATTCTAAACTGATTATTTAGAATTCTAACGTTTCTAAAAACCTTTATTTAACCCACTGACGGTTATGCACATAAAAAGTCGTATAGCGTAAAAAGTCTGCATAGCATAACCGGTTTTTCCATGTTAAGGAAAAACCGGTATAAGGGAGAAACATTCTTTTCTTTCCCAATTTTTGCTTAACAGCCAGAGGGTGAATCAAATTATTCCATTTTTAATCAAATGAATGGAATTAAAAGGATATGTAGTAATGTTTATTTTTCCAAAAAACAAATAGAAAAAGTCTTTAAAAAATTTGATAAAAAACAATGGATGCCCAACTAATGTAATTAAGTTCTAAATAAAATCATTGAGTTAATTATATGTTATTATTAATAAATTTACGAAACACCTCCTTGTTAATTTATATTTTTACCGTGCTCAAATACAATTAGGGAAATCCGTGGTTAAAAATCTGGGAAAAATGGGTAAATCATGGTTCTTTTTTCAAATAAATATAAATTTTTCAAAATTATTAAAATTGTATAATTGAAAATCTACCTTAATAATCATAAACTTTAAATTATCCAGTATAATATTATTACTTGGCACTTAACCATTTTCAGGCCAATCTAAGGTAACTAACAAATCAAACTTGCTTCAGTACAGCAGTAAGAACGTGCTATAAAAGATCTCTCCATTTACACTTCTAACCTTTATTTGCGCTTCTGCTTTCATATTTTACAATCTGGCAGTCTTATTAGGAAAATATTTGAAATAATTTCTGAAAGATTTCGGTACGTGTAAGTTCATTTAAATTTGCTGCTTCTTGAAAGATTTTGTTTTGTGTTTTGTTCCGTATTTTCCTTACATTTTACTTTCAGTTTTTTGCTTGATATGTTTCATTTCGTTTATACTTTTTACTTAATGAGTTCTATTTTTGTTTCAATTTTTTGAGTGCTCCTCCCACTGTTGTATTGATACATTTTGATTTGGCTATATTGATACAATATTAGAAAGCACTCCATTTTACGGCTATAATCGTGCGAGCTGATGAAAAGATTATATCTTTTCATTATTTTGTTTTACTATTTAATATTACTTATTTATTTTTTAAATTGCTTTTAAACTAAATTTAGAAAAAGAAATGATTTTAAAAATGTTTTATTTTAATAATTTTTTCTTCTCTTCATTAATCTTTAATATTTTCTTTTTTTTCTCTAGATTTTTAACTTATTATATGAGTTTTATATATTTGTAGCTCATGCGCAGTAAATACAACTTATTCATTTTCGTCGCTTTTCTCTCTTTTCTTTCTATCCCTCCTATGGTGTATATATATATAAAATATATATAT
>NC_092209.1:34720036-34728582 GCF_043381705.1 Parasteatoda tepidariorum | reverse complement strand
GTTTTCTTTTCTTTCTTTCTTTCTATATATATATATATATATACTTTGAAAAGCTTTTATTTTGAGAAGCCAGTATTGTACAAAATTTGCCGTATCCTTCCTTCTAAGGAATGAAACGTTCTCAAATAAAATAAATCCAATAAAACAACAATATTGTACCATAAAAAAAAACAGGAAAAAGAAAATTTGATACTCGCTGAAGCAGAAGAAATAGCAGTTAAGTAGAGAAGCACATCCTATTTATTAAATAATTGCTTATCACAAAATAAAGAATAACCAATATATTTCCAGAAAATATCTCACACTGCTGTTTTTGAAAAGATATTTTGGAAAACAAATCGATTAACTAGTCCTATCAAGAAAGGCCGATTCATCGATTTTCGAAAAATAGCTTCATCGGAATTTTAAAACAAACTATCGAAACACGTTTTTAATTACAAGGGCCTGATAAGTACTGTTTTTTTTTGCAATCTCTCTCCTCCGATATAAGAGAAATATTTGGTATGCAAGTGAGTAAGAAATTTTAATTATACGTCAATCGATTTTCATCAAAACAACTCTTAACGTATCTAAACAAAAGTCATTACAGACTATGAATATATTTTTTTTTGTGTGCATATTTTACTTGGATAAAAATTTATTCATGCAAGTTTGTGCATTGATTATTTATCTTGGAGAAAATTGTTGGATTGTGTTCAGTGTACGAGGTTTCATTATTTCACCCCCACCAGATCAGTGTTTTAATGGATTAAACTTTGCATTTTTTGTTGGCAGAGTTTTTTAATCATGTTTTACGGCCTAGAGAGTAATTCACTTTTAAAGTTTTATTTTCGAAGAAGACTAGCGTTCAAAGTTTTTATTGTTTTTTTCTTAATATAATTACTGAATAAACCTGATATAATTTGAATAAACCATTACTTTATACGTATATATAATATATTGTATGCATAATATATTTTGAATACTTGGTATATTTTGATTCCCCCATATTCTTCAAATGTTTGAAATAATTCGTTAAAAAAATTCGTTCTCTCTCTCTCTCTCTCGTTCTCTCTTAAGGCAGCGGGGTGTGACTGTTCCTGTTTTCCAGTGGCGCTATCTATGGCCAAGAATTCGATTTCTGCCACACCCGTACGTCACGCTCGTTTATTAGGCTGACACATTTATACATCCATCCATTCATCACACAGATCGTAACTTTGACCTGAATTAGAGAACGACCAATTTCCAATTCAGTATCCCCAGAGGTACTAATTTGTTATGGAAACATGGAGGACTTTGCGACTCGACTGATTTAACGTGCATCAGTCACCATTTTACTACACTGGGAGTCTTCGGCCGGCGGGGTTCGAACCCACGAACTCTCGGACATGAACCCAGCTCCCTACCGACCAAACTACCCCTGACCAATAAATTCGTTGGATTCGTTTTATAAAAGCTGTCGTGTAGTCCCCATTTTTGAATATATGTATTGTAAAATCCTTGTCAAAATTGAATTTGTAAAAGAAATCGGGTTGCCAATACACCAATTATTTGCCAATACACCATAAACAATTGTCTTTACCAATACATCATTCACAATTGGGGTCGCCAATTAATATCTAAACAAAAAAAAAATGAAAAACTGCAACTTATACTGACAATATTTTAATGAGACTAAAATCATCAGAACCAGTTTGATTGCTGGAAAAAAACAGACAGGTGAAAGGTAACTATTAGAAACACTTTTTAGTTCATTCGGGCAAATCAAATTTGTATTGAAACCTTAATTTCAATTTCGTTCCAGTTAATTCTCCAGATTTTCATAAAGTTTTTTATGTTGTCTTTTAAATATTTATCTGCGACCTCCAATATTTTTCTCGACTTCATTTTTGACGAGGGTTCTGAAAATATTAATCAAGAGTAGTGATTCATTAAGTCGTGATATATTAAAAATAGCAATGAAGCATGGTTAAACTAAATATATATTCCACGCATTTATTGACTCTCGTTTGCGAGGGTTATGGCATAGAGGTATAGGCGTAATTAAGATAATTAAATAAATCTTTATTTGTATAAGTTATAAACCAACTCTGCAATGTCAACAAAATGTCATCTTTGAAGATCTAATACCAATATATTCTGCGTGCCAGTCACTTTTAATCATTTTGCAGTATAAATTATCGAACTTCTATCTATTTTTCAGACAAGGAGCTTATATATTAGTGAGAAAAAAAACCAGAATAATTGCTATTAAATCGCAGTCCATCTAATGAGTCATTAATCCGTTTTATTTGTTAAATTTTCGCACACTCTTGCAATGTTACTTTACGTAAACACACTACGCGTTTCTACTGTAACCGTTAATCACAGATGTGACACTGGTGTTCTTTTAATAAATTTTATTTCTGACATCCTAATTACAAACAAAAATATATTTTTGAATTTTTTGATTATAAAATAAGTCTAATAATTACTAAAAAATCTAGTAGATTATCGGAATTATATTTGATTTAGAATTTAAAATCCAAATAATGTAGTTGGAAATTCTTTTTCTCATTCATCTTCAATCAATAAATAATTTTGTAAACTAAAGGAATTTCAATGATGAATAGTTGTTTCTCTTAGATCTAAATAACTAAAACAATCTAATAACTCTTAGATCTAAATAACTGCAAATAATTGCAAATTAGTAAAACTATTGTTTGGCAGCAATAAGTGTTTGGAAGATTTTATCTTAAACGCAAAAAAAGACACTGATGTGTCACGCTGTATTTCAAAAACATAAGTTATTAAAATGCTAAATATGATTTCCTTTATTTTGATCTAACATACTTATTTTTGACGCAAAATAATAAAAGAATACAAAATTATGTTTAATAAAAATTCTGCTTTAATCTTCAATCAATAATTGACTTTGTAAACTAAAGGAATTTCAATGATGAATAGTTGTTCCATTAAGATATGAATAACTTAAAATAAGTGCAAGTTCGTAAAACTATTGTTTGGGAGCACAGCTTTTACCTTAAACACAGAAAAAGACATTTGTGTGTTCTGCTGTATTTCAAAGACATAAGTTATTAAAATGCTAAATATAATATTTTTCACTAATTTGAATCTACAATACTTATTTCGATGCAAAATAATAAAAGATTATAAAAATTTGTTTAATAAAAATTCTACGTTTAAAGGTTAAGTCTTACTGTAGACAACTGCGAACTTATTATAACTAAAGACCAGAGACAACTACTTTATTTTAAGTTTCTAATCATACATCATGTCTCAAATATACTTTATGCAGTGCCTTAAACATGTATAGATAAAGTACAAAACAAAGAAAATCCTCATTGAATCATTCAATGCATTATTGGGAAGTTATAGTTCCAAAATAACTGAAATAATGCATTTTTGAAATCATATCGAAGCTATGATATATTTTTTAATGGATTACAAGTATTCCTCAGTCATTATTAGACTAAATTATCCCAAATGCGACGTTTTATGCTGTTTTGGTTTTAGCAATACAATTTTTATTAGTACTAAATATTTATTAAGCAAAATTAACGTATGTGAAAATAATTAAATGCAAGCTTCGACCTCTAAATAGAGGGGGAAAATCAAATACCCACTTTCCGTGAACGTTTGAAAATTTTAAAATGCGATTTTTCTTCTTCATTTTTAACTTCAGTAAGACAAACTACTTTTATAGAAGTGCAACAGACCGTTAATTCAAAATGGCGAGAATTCTCGAACCACTGATGCGAAAACTATTGATATTAGTGTTGCCAAATTTCAAACTCGAATAAGTTTTATCTTTCAAAACCCAAACTGTGGAACAACCATCACTCATTTCTGAAGATTATGGGGAGCTTATCAAGAGTTTGAAATATGGACGCAGCCAATCAGACCAAACGAACGCCATGAATCTCGTCTGTGTTCTAATCAGAACATTCGAACTAGCATATTTATACAAATTACAGACTGCAAACGATTCAGCAGCCAGTTCCCTCAACTCCTTTCTGCTCCATATTACAGCTCTGTTATCTGAACTGTGATTGGCTGAAGCAAACATGTCACATCGTTTGATTTTATAGGTGATAGTGACTGATCAGATTGATGGCAGCCTTCTCTTATTCTGACAGACCTTAAAATTTATGATTAGAATCTGGATTAAACAAACGATAATTTGCAGAATCCCCTACAATGAATGTATTATGGAAACATTCTGGCACTATTTTAACATAACAAGTGTGATTATTAAGGTTATAATATGTAATTTATTTAAGAAAGCTTTCGTATGTAATTTCAACAACAACACAGGTATTTTTTAGAGCTGAGAAAAAAATGTAGATGCTTCTGTAATGTTAAAAATATTAAAATTATTGACGTATGGCATGTAATGAATACATTTTGGGATTATTTAAACAGTCTTTAAGCGTAATAAATATCAAGTATGCGTATTAAATTTAAAATAACGTTTTATAAATCAAATTTTTTTTCTTTACTCTGGAATGCTGGAAAATAAAATTATAGATACTTCTATATTGCTAATGCTGAAAATGTTGAATCATTGTCATTGAATCATATTTGAATAACAACTTGCAATAAATCTAACCCTTACATCAAATAAACTATAGAAATATTTAATCACAATTTAAAAAAAAAGCATGAATATAAAAATTTTAATATATAATTTATTAGAAAAAAAGAACTTATTTAACAATAATCTTGAAGTCTTAGACAGCTAAATATTCTAAAAAATATTGAAGAACATAATTTGTCCAAATCTTTTACAATGACTGTATAATGAAATTATTTAATCTCTTATCCGACATTTTCATAAAATTTTCTCTATTTAGGAAACTTCATTAGGGCTTACATTTACTATTCTCTACAAAAATGAAATGTTTAATTCAAAGCAATTGATTGCTTATTTTTTAAATATTTCTTCGAATTCTTTTTAGTTACAAAGAAAGTAAAACAGCTAAGTATAAAGACTAAAAAGCTTTTTAAGAAAAATAAAATCCTTTACAAAATGTTTTGTAAAGAAAATCCTTAAGGGATCAAAAAGAGCAAAATTTTCAAAAAATTCCAATTTGAAATTTAGACCTTATACCCTTTAAATTAAAAAAAAAGATTCTATGGATACCGCAATTTTTTTACAAGGTTTTCAAGTCTTTTTTTTTTTTACGCACTAAATTTTTTTTTTTTACAACCGAAACATAGAATTGCAGACTACTTTCTTATCAACCGAATCTTAATACCGAATCTCATGTATGAGTGATAAAAAAATATTAAAAACCATATGCATACTGCTCCATATTCCGATAATTCTGGGTTTATTTATTTCGTGTTACATTTAATAAGATAAATCACAACTATAGTATTTACAATAATATGCCTTTCATCAGTACGCGTTAAAATTTCTTGAAGTAAACAATTCATTGCCTTCGATGCAGGATATATTCTGCTTTGATCAACATTAACTACCAATAAAAATGAGTTTATTGAGCTTATTTAGACTACATTTTTGTTTTTAGTGAGCTAAATTGATATAGTTTTAGAATTAAAATTTCTCTAAATAAACGCCAAAATTTTGGAAAAGATTATTGCTGCCAAATATCTTTACTAATTTACTAAAAAATTTTTCAAAATTTTTAACATTTTAAAAATATTTAAACTTTTTTTAAAATAATCTGCAAGTTTATAAAAAAAATACGTGTACAGGCAGAATTTATAATTTTTTTAAAAAATTTTTGAATTTAATTTACAATAATAATTTCAAAATAAGATGATAGCAATTTTATTGTTAAAAGATTTTGTTTAAAATTTAAATTTCAACGTCCCCTCTATCCTTAATTATGTTGCCTTGAAAAGGGAGAATTAAATTAATTTCCCTTGGGAAATATAATAAACGAAAACTATATTTGCTTTTAACTCCTGAAATAAAAGCACAGAATAGAATTTACAAACATTATTTTTGAAATGATTCACAAAAACATATTATTTTTTGATAAGCTTTTCTGCAGTCTCTGAAGGAATTATTATGTAAAAAATTAGATGTTAATTAATTTTTAAATTATTACCCAGTTGATTTTTCAATTTATTACATATGAAAGCATAGAAATGCATGAAACAAAAGACGAAGAAAGCCCGTGAAAAATTTACCCTTATTTATCCTTATTTTATTATTAAAAATTTATAATTATTTATATCATTATGTTTTTTTTACGTAGAAATGTAGAAAATGAAGCCTTTGAATTAGAGGTATGTAATAATTCGAATTTGTTTTACTTCTTGCTCATAATTGACCCTTGCTAAATTTAAGATTCTAATTTTTTGATGCAATATTAAATAGAGAATATAGCTTTGCATTTGTCGAAAAATAGATTGGCGCAGATAAAGCGTATGCTAGGAAAAAAACAAGGTATTTTACGTCTTTTAAAAGAGTAACTTAGAGTAAGCATTAAAAATAAAGTACTTTATTTTAAATAATTAATTTGATTCCACTTTTCTTTTTTTGTTTATTTTGTTTAGCATGGAAGGAAAATTGCTAAGCGTAAAGCTTAAACTGAAGTATTCCGATATAAAAGCAAATCAGTTTTAATTCGTCTAAGTAATTATTGTTACTAGTGAAGAAAATAAACTCGCTACATTCATTATCTATTTTGAAAGAAAAATGATTTACTTCTTCCTACGGATTCTGAACAATGGCCATAGTTTACAGCTATCACTATAGAAAAATGCTCATTAAATTATCATTTTTGGTTACTGAGTTCTAAATTATATATTATGTAATTATATAAATATTATTACATACTGGGTAACGTTGTAGAAAAGGTTGGCTAACACATTTAAAAGTGACAAGCATTTTATGAAACCGCAATGGATAGTCGCGCAACAAGGCCCTCCAGTTCACGGGAGTCTCGTATTACATTGTAGTACACTGAGTACTGAACAGCTGCAGTTCATATTACTCTAGGTGGTCGCAATTCTTAACATTCATTGTGAATTCTGTATTGCTGCAAAAAAGTACTTAGCGTTGATATTGTAACTAAACACATTTTTTCCTTCGTGTTATTTTTGGCGTTCGTGATTTAACATATTATTTTAGACCAGGGATTTTCAACTTACATAAGGCCGGAAAGTCACAATTAAGAACACCAGTTAAATGGAGGGCCGCAACTTTGTCAAAATTTTGTATAGGACTCTTTTATGTTTGAAGGAACATTAAATATTACTGTCAGATTTTTATCAAGTTGTTCGAAACAAAAATATTGAATTACAAATATTAATAATTATTCTCTTGACTAAATATTTTCTTGGATGCAAAACCTGAGAAATAAATTTTTTTGCACCGTTGGTATGTTAAATTTCACAGAAACGAAGAAATTATTTTGTTTTTTAACGAAAGAAAAGTATTTGAAATCCATATAGATATTTTTATGAAAATTGTCCGCAAAAAAATGACCACTAATCTATTTTAGTTCATGGGTCGGATGCGGCCCGCGGGTCGCAAGCTGGTAACCACTGCTTAAGAACCTACATTCCTGTTAAAATATACATGTTTCTCTGCGCTTCATCACACAAGCCAATAGAATCAGCCCTTATATTTATTCTCATATCAGTTTATATATTTAATCATCAAGTAATTTCCCTTTTATTGCGATGAAGTGCTTATTTTTTTAAAAATTTCCTACTTAAGATCGCATTAATGCTTAAAAAAAATCGCAGATTTTCTTTTGGAGATAACCCCTTTGAAGTCTTTAGCATTTTTTCAAAGAATTACGAAGAATTTGTCTAGATGAAAGTTGTATTTCGTAGCACATCATCACTATTTAATAACTTTTCCGGCGGCGGTGATATTGATGCAAGGACGTGCCAAGTTGATTTTTGAAGTCTCTTTCTAACGATTAAATTTCTCTAGGCTCAAAATTACTTTCACATTGGGTAAGTTCAAGAAGCAAACCACTAGTGCGTGAAAATTGCGATGCCATGTACGCTTACGAAACTCTAGGATGTTTTTGGGGGTAGGAATAAGCTGATAGTTTTATATCTTGGCGGCTTCCATTGGCGAAATTTTGAGAAGAGAAACACGTGACTGCTTTTATAAGAGAAGAGGCTCATTCTGACAGAAGTAAATGACTAAATTTATAAAACTTGGAAAAGTGCTGATTGAAATTTAAATTTGTTTGAACTGAGAAGAGGTTGATGTTTAAGTCATCTTTGAACTATGATTCTCAGAATCGATGTTCTGATAGATAGAGTGTCTTAATTTTCATTCTCGAATCCTTTACTAGACATTATATTTATGTTACTATAAAAGCAAATCTGTACTCTCAAAATATCATAACATAATATTATAGCATCAAAATACTTATTATCAGTGGAAATTCATGTTATTCCAAATGCGAATTAGATTAAACTTATATTTTATGTTATATTAAAGCTGGGGACAAATTAATTTGTAAGATAATTTTACTTCTGTTTGAAATTAATATAAATAATAAAGACTATGTTGTAAACTAGTTGACTAGTTTAAATTGTGAAGTATATATATATATATA
>NC_092209.1:34702693-34719739 GCF_043381705.1 Parasteatoda tepidariorum | reverse complement strand
ATATATATTTACAGAGAGAGAGATAAATAGATATCATTTACTTCATTAACCATAATTATTCCAGATTTTTATAATTAAATTTAACTATTACCTTTGACTTTTTCACTTTAATGGTTAACGCTTCCATAAAATATGAAAGAGTAAGAATTATGTATTACTATTTTATTCAAAAACTGTATATTATACTCAAAATGCTGTATTCATTTTTTTCAAATTAAAAATGCTCATTGTTCATAGATCGAAAATAATATTACATTTAGTTTGCAGAAATTTTTAAAGTTAAGACAAACCGTTTTTTTCTTCACTTCATTGCTGCCGTCCACAAAATGGCTAGATATTTTTGAAAAAGTCAAACGACATCTTTATTTATTGATTTTATCATTAGTGATTGTAATTAAAGTGAATAGTGTTTATTTAATGTATTTAACTAAATAATGATTTAACAATTGTATTATAACTTTGTAGTTGGTATTGGAATATTAGTTAATGAAGCAGCTAATGCTTCATCTAAAGTATAAAATTGTTCTTTTGTTAAATAACCATTAATATCTTCAAATCAGTAAGCTCAACTAAAGTAATTAAAATTTGTAAAATAAACTTTGTTTCGGCTATATTGATGTGAGTAACGTTTCGTGGTTATAACTGCTTACTTTAATACCTAGTTGCTTTAAAAATGCAATTGCGTTAAAAATATCTCGAATGTAATTAAATTATTTATTATATTTTTTTTCTTATAATTTATATTATTTTGTTTTCTAGGACAATATTTTCTCTATGCTGTCTGATTGCTTTTTAAGAGAAGTAATGTATAACTTTTAATTAAATTAATATGTTTGCACTAGAAAAATACAAGGAATATTCATATGATATTTAAGCAAAAATTCGTAACAATATTTTATTGGTATTGTTTTTCATAAAGTTTATTGTATCTCTTATCTTATATATCTTTTCCTTAATACAAAACTAAAGCATGCTCTTTTAAATATAAAACTGTGAAATCAATTACTTCATACATTTTAGTAATTACATTTTGAAAAACAGATATATGAATTTAGTTTAGAAAAACTTCTAATTAAATATTTGATTTAAAAAAAGTAAAAGAAAACGAAAAAATACTATTACTTAAACAAAAGAGTGAATAGTACACTACTTTTTATTTATAGTTTTCTGAAATGTATATTGTTAAAATACATTGTTTATTACGTCTATGCTTTAAGAACAATATATATTTAGAATGACATGACTGCTAAATGCCGGTATTCTATAAATTTTAGCAATTGGATTTCGTAAATTTCGTAAATTTCGTAAATTGGATTTCGTAAATTGGATTCATAGAATTTATTATAGAAAAACTTTTAATTTAACGAATATATTTGAATAGAAATTAACAATACAAAGAATGCTAGTATGTTACGCAACAAAAATAAAAAACACAGTGCTTTTTATTTATACTTTTCTACAATAAAAATTCTATTACATTTTTGATTTAAGAACATCATATTTTTTTAAATGTAGTATAATCCAACAGCCAAATTTATAACTCCATATTTTTCAGTGATTCAAGTTTGTGAGAGTTAAATAAAAATTTATTTTAGAAAGAAAAATTCATATTAGAAAGAAAAATTCATATTAGAATTTAATTTAATAAAAAAAATCATAACTAAATTAGTATATTTGAATTAATATATTTGAATTAACAATAATACAAAGAATACTATCAGGTTAAGTAAAAAAATCACACCATATTTTACTTATAGTTTTTAACAATGCATATTATTAAAAACTCTAATACTTCTTTGATTTGAGATCGAAATACATCTTGTACTTTTAAATGCAGAATAATTCATCAGCTAAATTTATTATTTCATATTTTTTAATGATTAAATTTTGTGTGAGAATTATAATAAAAATTTTGTTTCGAAATCAGAAATATATGGTATTAAAATGTATTTTGAAATAAAATCATAATTGAATAATATATTTGAATTTAAAATACAAAAAATGCTAACGTGTTACTTAAAATAAACAGAGGACTACTTATTATTAATAGTTTTCAGATTAACAATATTTGACAATATATTATCAGGATATTTAACAATATACGATGTATATTGTAAAATATCCTATTTCACCTTCGCTTCAAAAATAAATTACAACCATTATCTTTTAAATGTAGAATAATCCAATTGCCCAAAATATATTTAAAAAAAAACGAATTGAACTAACAACGTTGAATAAAAATAAAATATACAAGGAATACTAATATATTACATAAACAAAAATAAATAACACACTACTTTTTATTTACAGTTCTAAACGATGCAAATCGTTAAAATTCCTATTACATTTTTGCTTTAAGAACAAATTACATCATGCACTTCTGAATTTAGAATAATCCAACTGCCATATAAATTCCTTCATACTTCTTAGCGATTTCATTAAAATATTTTCTTAAAAACAATAACATTTCTGTCCGTTTCTTATTGTAAAAAATGAAGAAGATTTCTTTTGATATCTTCATTTAACTCTAGAGTAAAGACTTAGTTTCTTATTGTTTAATGTTTCGAATGGATATTGTTATATTAAGCATGAAATAATCGCATTTTTCCCTTCATTATCTTTATTTACTGAAGAAGAAGCGGATATACTTATAGTTTTTCTTAATGTACTTGATTATATTTAAGAGCAAGAAGAACTAAAGTCATTTAAATTTAGATCAAGTAAAATAGTTTTGAGATGAAAAAAATTATAGAGGATCGTTTTTTCGAAGTTAAAGTATGATTAAAGATTTTGAATAAGTTGTTTTAAAAACTATGATATTTAGGGGTATTATATAAGATGATCATAGGTGTATGTTGCATAAAGTAAGCAATAATATCTTTAATTAATTGGTGATAAATAATACAAAAAAGAGATGAATCGTACTTAATAATTAATTTTAAAATTCATTCTTGCTACATGAATAATTATTCTTTCACTTTCAAAATTTCCTGAAAAAAAAAAGAATACACTCGCAATTTTTAAAAAATATATTTTAAAATTCTTAAGCTATCACAAAAAAAAACTGAAAAATATTGATTGAAATGAAAATTCTGTACTAGATTTTTATTTGGATCATAATAAGTTGATTAATTTTTCAAAAGTTAAATTATCTAATTTTTTAAATAAGTTTTATTCAAAAAAGTACGATTGTTAGGGGAATTATATAAGGAGAAGGTCATAGATGAATGTTGAATTTAGTAAACATATGAATTTCTAATTATTTAGTGCAATACTTATGAATAAATTTTAAAATTCAGATCGATAAATTACAGTTGATCGATAAATTACAGATCGATTACAGTTGAAATTTAAGCTTGTGGAGAAAATTTATTAAATTTGAATTCGAACTTAAAGCTTTAAAGAAATTAGTTGATTTTTCTTATAAAAAAGCTAGCTTTTTTTCTTTGACAGAGTAAATCATCTTAATAATTTTAATAATTAGTTTTTTTAGCTTTCAAGCATGTTTTCAAATATTTAAGATATCAACAAAAAGAAAAAAAAGATGAGCCTAAGTATAATAACCATATCTATAAGAAATAGAAGTTTCTTTGTGTTTATATCAACATAATAAATAAAGATCTAAAAAAAATTACTTGAAAGGTATACGGACATTTCAGCAAGTCTACTTAGTCCTTTTGCACTGTTTGTGTACATTAAAATTGTGCATTGTGTAACATTTCTGTGTTGAATTCGAGGAAGACGCAAAATAACATAAAATACTAATTTACATTCTAAATTTTTTATATATTTTATTAAATTTTAGTACACTGTGAAAAATTCGGGGTCAAACTATGGTAAAAATTATTGGCACACTGATTGCAGCATCTGGAAATCCATTTGATTGTAAAATCCATTATTATCATAAAAATTTATATCTTAATATTTACACTAGCATTTATTCAATCCCAGTGATTCAGAAATTTTGCACTAAATATTACGGTAAAAATTGTGGTAAATCAAAATTTTTGTTAACAAAGAATTTTACTATTAAAAGTACTATCACCTTGAGTGCCGGTGCATTTTACTGTGATTTAATCCAGAATTTTCTTACAGTGTAAAATCAAACTAGAGTTAAACACAAAATTCATTTATGAATATGCAGATTATCATAAAACCGAAACAAATAATTTTAAAAGAAACCACCGTCATGTTATAAAATATTTATTTATGTGGTTCGAATTTGCATTTTAACATTCTATTTGCATTCGCTTTAGGTAGTTTTTAATTTAAAATATTGTAACAAATGTAACATAAATATGAAAATTGTTGTGAAATTTGTATTAGAATAAATTTAACTTGAAGCAGTCAAGCTCCTACATTTGATAAGTGTGAACCTTACGTTTGTAATAAAAGTTACTACTTTGCAGAGATTTAAAAACTCAGGTATAAAAGTTTCTTCAAAATAAATTATGTTTCAAATTCATTTGAATATAAGTATGTACTAGAAAGATATTTATTTAAAAACATGCATATAAAGATATTTAAATTGAGATAAGTTTAGAATTTTAATTTATATTCTCGCTTCTTTCAATTCATGGTTGAACGATAATTTAATATAGTTTTTAAGAAGGGAATATTATAATGGGTATTATGAATACTTAGGTAACCAGTCATTATTTCATAATTGTATGAAGAAAACGTAATATTGGTATATAATTTAATACATATAAAATGAATTACATTAATTTGTAAAACAATTTAATTGCAGATGTGAAAATGCGAACTTATAAATCACTTTTAGAATTTTCATTCGAAAAATACGGTAAGATAACAGACAACAGTCTGTCCATCCAATTAACCATAAAGTGTACGGGAAAGAACATTTTTTCAACTTTACGGTTGTGAAACCGTTTTTTACCAGTTTGGCTAAAAAAACCATGAATGCAAACTATATGTTTTTTAACCATTTACATTTAGTACGGTTTCAAAACCATAAAAATGAAATTAGACTGGACGCGTCTTTAAGTAATGGTTGTGGTTGAGTAAAGTTTTATCAAATGAACCTTGGAATGTGGTTTAATTAGTTATCTAGTTGTTTCACCTATCCTAAGAGAGGGGAAATAAGAGACTTTTTGTATTAAGCAACTTTAATGTGCTCCTATCTATGCATAGATGAGGGTATCTTATCCTAATAGTCCAGGGTCACAAATTGAGAATTGCAAGACATTAAAAACTCTTTATGTGTTGGTGGGAAGGGAGGATATATTGTGATATCAATGCTCTAACTGGAACGCTTGGACTTGCTATAAATGAAATAGAGAGCAACAGAAACATTTTAAATGAAAAAGGCAGTTAAGTTAACTTTAGTTAAATTAATACGTTTTGATGCTCCGATTTAACTAAGACGATACATCAGCTGAAAAACTTTAAAAAAATAGCATGATATTGCGTGCACAATGTTATAATCCTCATGGCTTTTTAGATTTTCAGGTTCTCCTCTCCATGTAAAGAAAAGGCGGGTTAATTCCATCAAAAATTCTTCCACGAAGGCAAGTTTGCCCCAATGGTTGATCCAGAAGTTCCTTTGTCTTCTGGGTTGGGTTCAAAATAACAAGGCTACGCATTGAATATTGATAGTTGCAAATTTAGAAATAGGTCGGCTATTCAACGCTGGGTATAAAGTAAAATAAGTGTGAAGCGACATTACGGGTAAACTTGTTAAAAATTATCTGAAAGTGTAGTTAATTAGTTATTTAGCAGACAAACAAATTGTATTTACATAATTCTCTACATGTTAAACTGGACTAAAGATAATATACTTTTTTCTTTAACCCGAAAGGTAAAAATGTGTTCATTTTGTTAAATGCAGTATTAGCAAGATCTCATTATAGAACGAGATTACTAAACTAACCATTTTCTTATTTTTAGTTACGCATAGATAGTTTTCATTCCCCATAGAATAAAAATCAATATTCTGGTACAATATTTCGGTTGTTTGTAAGGAAATAGAAATTCAACAACACCTCACGCTTTTAAAATGAATAGCACCCAACTACCTTTTTCAAAATAATAAGCTTTAAATATAAGTTTACTTTTATTTATGTACCATAAACTTTTATCTCGAGGCACTTTAAACAAAATATTACTTTCTTCGCAAATCCTAAAAACACTCTAAATCAATCTGCTAGCACATTTTGTAGAACTTATAAATACTTAGGCAGTACCATAAATCACGATTTCTTCCCAAGAGGAAAGAAATTACCCATGATTGGCCCTAGTGTATTTATCACAATATCGGAATTCTCCTCGAGGAAATAAATCTTACATTAGGGCCCATGTTCGGCCATTGTCCATTCTACAGTCATCTTCGATGGAAATAGTGTTACCGGGGTGATTGTCCCGGAAAAAAAGGAAGAAATCTGAGCCTCAGTGTCATTTATCAAGTTGTTCTAAAGTGCCAGTGGGTGCGCCATGCAATTTCCATGGTGATTCGTTTACTTGCCTACCGCTTATGTTATGGACTTGGATGTTCGATTTATTGTTATGCGAACAAATGGAAAAGTTCGAGAAAAATCGATGTGGTAAATATGGGTGGGATTTATTTATTGAATAAAAGCACAAGCTATCGGTTTTCTGTTATATATAAAATATGCACGCAGAGAAAAGATTCTGGTTAAACTATCGTACTGTAAGGTAATGACATTTTTTGTAAAATCCTAATTTTGGTTAATAAAACCAAAATATGCAGAATATGATGCATTTGGTAATTTTTAGACTCATTTAGAATTTCTTCTATTCAATTAGCATTCTTTCTATTCATATGGTTATGGTTTACCGGAAATTGTTGAAAACTTTTTATATTCGGCATGATTTTTTAAACAAGTATCTCAACACTTTCAAGTTTTAACTATACATAGCCCAAAACCATTCTGGCTTGAAAAAAATCTGGTAAAACTATCGTCCTGTTTAGTAATGACATTTTTGGCAAAAAAAATGATAATTCTGGTTAATAAAACAAAAATATATGAAATTTAAAGCATTCATTTAGTATTATTATTTAGTATTCCTCATCAAATATTTTTAGTAATGACATTTTTGGCAAGAAAAAAATATTATGACTCCGGTTAATAAAACAAAAACTAGGAGGCTTCGCCCCCTGCTCGCCAATCCCCGGAACTGCTTTCGCAGTTCATTTCGGATTGCTTCGCAATCCGATGCTCGCTCATTGGATACGTTCTTAACGTCTAGCTTTTGTATACTTTTTTGAACACTGAAGTTCCGAAAATTTTTCACTGTAGAAAATTCTAAACCTGTACATTTCAATATTAATTTGAAATTGCAAACAGTTCACATATTTTTCGTAATCACACTATTCTAAATTTCAGTTGTTGAGAAAAGTAACTGTTGTAAGTTTTGTTTTAAAGTCTTTCCCACCAGAGGGCTAAAACCATGTGTTGTAAAACAATATGAAATAGTACTGCATGCCGGATGTAAAGCATCGGCTTCGATGACGATAATTTTGTGAGAATTGTTTTGATAATTCTGTGATAATTCACCTGATTAGACATATGCTCACTACGTGGTCTTGCGCGCCGAAGCCTATCAATTAAAACGTATTAGCGTTTTATATAATATAGATTAGCCACATGATGCTCACTACGTGCTCTTGCGCACCGAAGCCTATCAATTAAAAATGAAAACTGTTGCCAACGCGAGAAAAGAAATATAATCGATTTTATTGATACATACGTATTAGCGTTTTATATAATATAGATATGCGATATTTGAACAATCCATTTCGTATTTTTTCCGTTCACATGATAGCGGTTTACTGAAAATTCTGGTTTACAACATTATAGTTCTTAATCCCACATTTTTAGTAAAAAATACTTACAAAACTTAAAAGTAAATTTTACTGAATAAATGGTTTTTACGCCGCAATCTAAGGTGTCATGATTTATACTGCCAAATTTTACCACATTTATAAAATCTTATAACACATTATAAAGCCATTTTTTGTTGTTAATTATACCAAACTCATTACGAAAACGTTTCGGTCGCCATATCCTGGCAGTTTTAAACATATTTTTTTTTCCTAGTTACTTAGGCTGATCATAACTTTTTAAAATATAGAAAGTGGTTTTATTTACTATTATTCTAGAAATGATAAATATGGATTAGTTTAGCCGTCTGCATTATTTTATCGAAGCATTATAATCTATATTTTATAAAATGAATCCTTTAAAACATAAAATATGCATAAAGTTTAGAAAAATTAAATTAAAAATTTAATATTACTTACTCACATGTAATCAGACTCGAGAATTTAATGCGTTTAAACGCTACAATTCTAGAACCCTTGAGAAAAATTGTATTTAAATTTCCCTGTTGGATCCTAAATTACCATTGCATAGCTTTGAGGGGGGAGGGCAGAGCCTTTCGATGTGGGAAATCAACTAACACAAAAGTTCGGAACAACAGCTCATAGTGTTCATGCATCGGACAATTTTTATGTCTTTAACATCATCCAGCTTGTGCACTCTTCACCCAACTATGATCCAACCACAGCCCCATTTTCAAGGCTCTTTCTTTTAACGATTATGGTAGGAATATAACGTTATTTTGAGCTCGGTCAGACGACGTAGACAGCTCCTGAGGTGGTATCCCTCTCTATAAACTCTCACCCCATAAACAATGTGAGAGCTTTCAGCTACGATAGATTCAATGTACACTTTGCTGCGGAAAAAAATGAGTTCTTCAGTAGGTAGCTCGGATTGATCTTATGACTCCTAGCTCTTTACTACCAGAGAGAACGACGCTCTAAATTGTGCAGTGTTGAATTAATTACGGTTTTGTTTTCATTTTTTTGTATTGGTTGCAGTAAGTAAGAGACCAATCCAAAATTGTGTAACACGCAGAACATCTTTAAATTTGATTTATCAATAACTAGTCGACCTATTATGCTCAAATATTCTATTTTGTCATTTGAAATTGCATTCTTTTAAAAGATGTAATAATATAAATGCATAATCGTTCAAATCTTTTCAACAATCATTGAATAAAATAAGAAACAATAATAAATAATTATTAAAAATTATTTTTGGAAAGGAATTATCTTCGGATAAATCAATTTTATAATTGTATTTTTGTTGAATATTTTTTGATTCCCTTAAAAATTTTCGACATATGGCAAAATATGCAAAAAGTGAATACGCATAAACTATTGACAATACACATAAATGACAATCGTAAAATACGCATAAACTTTTCACAGTTCTCCCGACCACACTGTTGGGTCCATATTTTTCGCATTGCGCTACCCCCTCCTCTATTTTTAGAGAATAAAAAATTCAAATCCTACGAAAAAAAGATAAAAAGTTAAAAATGTTAATTCAGAGGTAAAAATGGTAAAAGAGGTAAAAATGCTAATTCAGAGAAAGTACATTTTTGTGTTTGATTTCATGACTTAATTAATAGTTAGCTCTAATTAATTAGTATGTTTATGGTTCAGAATCATGCTTAGACAACCGAAACAAAACTATGTCTATTTAGGTTCTTAACTTGTGCTTTATTTACGTCGCATATCACTTTAGTATGTTCTCTAATTTCAACATGTTTCTTTATGTAATTTACCTCAATTTACCTGAAATTTAAATCAATGAAATCACCTATATATATATGATATCAGGACATCACAGAGGGTAAAGTAGAATGCAGGCTGCATGGGCACAGTTACAGTAACAGTTATTGGCGTCAGATATTGGACCAAATTGAACGATAATATACGTACTCAAAGAGGGACATCACAAAAGAAGAAAGGAGAGAGTGACATTGGGTTAGTAAATAGAAGAAAATATCTTATTTGTGAATTATTTGTTCAATGAAATATTACATTTATTCGAAAATTTTTTATTTGAAAAGTAAATTTTCTTCTTTATTATTTTGTTCACATTGTATTATATAGGTAGTCAACAACTTTCGTTTTTCGACCACCAAAAATATCTAAAACCCACAAATATTGTAGAAAAAATCACGTTAACAAACGTCAGTGTTAAGAAAAGGAAAAGGCAACTTTCAGGAGTAACGGTTGCATTTCCCCTCAAAAGATGGCGCCGCACGCATTCAAAAATCACTCAATAAGCCATTAGGATTAGCAATCACCAAACAAAGAAGAAAAGGTATTGAGGTGGGGGAAGGGGGGAAAGAAAGCAAAAGCTACATCAGCAAAGAACCTGACAGAAGGGTGCAGGGGGGTGTAGAGAGCGGCATAACAGCGTTCCTAGTGTTTTATTGGTCTAAGGATTACAGAGACTTTGGCGGAGAGACTCTAGAGACCCGGCTTTCTATCGCGAACTCGAGGGTACTTAAGGGCAAAAGGAACTTGAAGAGATATTGACTGGGGCGGCCCAAATCTCTCTCCCCGAAGTTAAGGGGCAGCAAAGAATGTGCGCCCCACCTTCGACTTCTTTTTTTTTTCGTTATCTACCTCGCTTTCCCAGCATCATCTTCTCCTTGAAAAGAGGGGGGTTCGAGCGAAGAAAGTTTGACTTAGAAAGCGAAAAGAAGAGTTGATTAGGGTGCCCCTGCTCCACTTTGGAAAGAGTTTTTGAGTGAGGAAGAAAGAGGTCTGAAGGTTGAAGGGGGTGGCTGATGTATTATTAGGTGGACATTTAGTTGAAAAGCGTTTCTTTTTTTTTTAACAGTAGATTCGAAGAAAAAGTTTTAAGATTTTTATTGCCAGTTGAAATCACTTAGACAAGAATGGAATCAATACAAAAAAAATCTGATTTTTATAAAAAAATAGGAACAAATCCTCAATAAAATCTAAGGTTGTAATGGCAGTCATGCAATATTTGAAATTTGCGCCAATTCAGCAAAAATTGTTCACGATAAAATTAAACAAAGCAGAGGGACAACTAATAGTTCGTCTTTTTCTTCCATCAGCATGACAGTCTAGTACAGGCGAGAACCGTCCCAACTAGTCGCTCCTAACTCGATCAGACACTAGATTTTTTCATTTATTAAACCCCATCCTTTTAAGATCTCTTTCCCAGCCTCAATCCATCTGGTGTTCGATCTTAAAAGCTTAATAAGCTTATCTAGTATTGCTATCTATCGTAAACTTGTGGGAATACTAGGCTTATTTGCGTTAGGCTTCTCTGTAGTGTTTCCATCTATGCCTGAATGAAAGTTTCGTAAATCAATAGTCCCTCAGCATACTGGAATCACTTAATGTGTTGAAAGAAGAGAGGAAATAATGCGGTTTCAAAGCTGGGGTACGAACCCTCGTTCTGCCTGTCATGGGATTTTCCAGATTAGTCATCTCGACTTAAGTACGTACAAGGAATCAGTGGTTCATAAGATCGACACACAATTACCACTATAAAATTATTTAACATCTGATGAAGGAAAATTTTAATTCGTAATCTTTTCAGAAGTGGCATACTAGACGCAGGAAAGTAATAAATTTTAATTTCCTCGGCGTACTAATCGGAAAAGGCTCACCATCTCCGATGTACTGCATTTAAAAAAGAAAGGTAACAGTTTTAATATTTCTATCAATGAACCATATCAAAATTTCAATTGAATGCTAACCTCACACACCTACCTGAAATAGTTCAACCTCGTAACGATAGTCACTGACAGCTCTTCAGACAATTGGCGAGGGGAGTTCTTTAGAGAGAAAGATTACAACCTATTTTTCCATTTCTTTATGTTTTTAAAAGATATTGCTGTTTTCGTTACTATATTTCTGAAACTATCCAACGTGTTCACCGTTAATCTGGACAATCGTTTTAGTTTCACCCTTTAAATGTTCGTTTGTTTGTTTTTAGCCTCTAGTTTCATTGATAATCAACTGGATAAAAAAAAATTCATAATGAGGAGTAAAAGCTTTTTAAAACTTAACAAAAATAGAACAGCCTGAATAACTTTTGATTTAATGATAGTATTTTCCCGTACTAAGACTCAATCTTAATGGCTAAAGGGGTGACATCAAATCCGCTAATTAGTTAGAGCAGACGATACTTTAAGCTACGAAATTAGACATAAGTCTTAACTTATCTGATGAGAATACCCTCTTGTCATTTTTTTTGTATTCCCCAGCCTGAAAGTATGCGGTTGTCGCAATCTGGAAAATAGGGTCCCGATAGTTTTGTCAAGGAGAGTGGTCTTAACATCTTAATTTTAATTTTACTTTTTTGCTTATTTTGCCATGTCTCGAGAAATTTTTAAGAAAATCAAAAAAATTTTTGCACAGAATTATAAAATTATTCATTTATCTGAATATAATTCTATGCGGAAAACAATTATTATTATTTTAATATAATTATTTAATATTTTTTTTAAATATTTTATTTAATAATGGTGGAAAGTACTTTGATTTCTAAGGTTAACAAATTTTAACATTATTTTAAAGACTGTAATTTTTTATGGCAAAACACAAAATTTGAACGAAATCAGTCGAATTCTTCTTGAGAAAAAAGAACTCAGAAGCGCCGTTTATTTAAAATTTGATTTTTCAAGATCATATCCGTACGATTTCGTTCAAATTGTGCCTCTTGACATATGAAGTTACAATTGTTAAAACGAGGCAAACATTTTTATAACTTACAATTTTTTAAACTATTATTAAATAAGCTAAGAAAAAAAAATCAATTATTATTAAAACTTATTTCTTGCCTGGCATTATCTTTAAATAAACGAATTTTATAAGGCTGGGTAAATATTTTTCTGATTCTCTTAAAAATTTTTCTAATTATGGCGAAATACGCGAAAAAGGAAATAAAACATGAAGGTTTCTAACTTACGATCGATCTCTCCTGACCACATTACTAGGACCATATTTTCCAGATTATGGTTACCCTTCCCTATCTTGTGGGTAAGGAATCCAATTCCGTCGGAAAAATATCTCTTCGGGGATAGTACGCTTCTGTATCTGATTTCGTAAATTAAAATATCGTCTGCACTAATTAACAAAACCCCTTTAAAGGATAGAGATTGAGTTCAAGTACGTGAAAATTGAATCATTGGTTCAAAAGTTATTCAGGATCATTCGTTTTTGAATTGTACAATTCGTTCTTCTTTACGCACTGTACATTGTGAAAGTAAATCGTAACTGTAACTAAAACTAAATTGTTGTTGCTCTAGTGATATAGTTTAACCCTATTAATCAATTATATTTAATCATCGAAATCAACTTTCAGAAAATTCAAATTTTATTCTAGATATTACTAAATTACATAAAATAAAGTAACTTGTTCATAATCATACATAAAAGAAAGAGAAAATATTTCGTTTTTATCATTTTATTATAGTTGTTTGCACTTTAGAACAATATCCGACTACAATTGTTTCGATTGATCATCTGAAAACGTAAAATAAAATATCTGATAACGTAAAATAAAATATAAAATAATCTGTTCATAATCATACATAATAGAAGAAGAAAAATCTTTCGTTTTTATCATTTTATTATAGTTGTTTACACTTTAGAACAATATCCGACTAAATTGTTTCGATTGATCATCTGAAAACGTAAAATAAAATAGTTGCTCTAGTGATGAAGTTCAACCCTATTAACGAATTATATTTAATCATCAAAATTAACTTTCAGAAAATTCTAAGTTTATCCTAGATATTACTAAATTATATTAAATAAAATAATCTGTTCATAATCATACATAGAAGAAAAAGAAAATCTTTCGCTTTTATCATTTTTTTTTAGTTGTTTGCACTTTAGAACAATATCCAACTAAATAGTTTCGATTGATCATCTGAAAACGTAAAATAAATAGTTGCTCTAGTGATATAGTTTAACCCTATTAACGAATTATATTTAATCATCGAAATTAACTTTTAGAAAATTCTAAGTTTATTCTAGATATTACTAAATTATATAAAATAAAATAATCTGTTCATAATCATACATAAAACAAAGTGAAATTTTTTCGTTTTTATCATTTTATTATAGTTGTTTACACTTTAGAACAATATCCGACTAAATTGTTTCGATTGATCATCTGAAAACGTAAAATAAAATAACATTTTAATGTTAATATTACAATTCATAAAACAACAAAGAGATTGTTAAATAAGCGAAAGTTAATGCATCAAAATATTTTATTTGATTAATGAGATCTCTGGGGAATTGGTTGACAAAGAAAACATTTTGATAATTAATTAAGTTAACATATTTTCTTTTCGTCGAAACATGGAATGTGGAAATAAGAATTTTTAGATTTCCAGTTACAACAGCTTTCGATTTTGTGTTAGAACATTTGTGAATGTTAATGAAATATTAATTGCAGCGCAATTAAGCATTTCGGTTTGAATTTTAGAAGTAATTAATACAAATCAAAAGATTCGTTTGTAGCACAAAGGCTTAAGAATACCATTTGTTTGAATTTGAAAGAAATTTTTCGTTTGAATTTTCCTTTTTTCCCCCACTAAAATTAATCATTTCTGAACTAAAAAGTGTATTAAAGTTGGAGTTTAAAAAAAAAGCAAAAGCAGTTATTATTTTAACAGGGTTTGATGTTGCTTATTTCTTAAAACCTTAAGAGCGATCCACTACCAGAAAACTATTTTTTTTAAGATTTACCTATACTTGAACTGAATTTCGTATTGTTTATAGTCTCTTCAACACAAAATCACGTCTCACAACACAAACAATTTTTGACAAGACACGAATTTTTAAATGGTTGACGAAATTTATTTCTGATTCGGGTGTCTTTCAGTGCACTCTGGGGGTATTCTAGTATTATTATGTGATTTTTAAACTCTGTTTGATGGTCGGGATGGTAAAGATGTTAGTGCACTCACTTGTTAGGCAGGTTTCTCGCGTTCAATTCTTAACTATGAGGGACAGGCCCGTCACTCTTACTTCCTTTTTGCTATATATCATAATTGGTGTTGTATATCATAATTAGTGTACTTTTACTAACTGTATAGCAATAAGAAATATACTTTCGAAAACCAGAAATTCCAGTCAACCGTTATCATACGAAAGGAATATCATTTGTTTCAGGTAGACATTCAAAAACATTTCTAGAATAATGCTTTTTTTTTTTTATTATTTTTTTTTTATTTTTATTTTATTACCAGAAATGTCACTACCATACAAGTACGCCAGTTTTACCAGAATTTCTCTCTTTGTACATATATATGAATGTACAAATAAATAAATAAATAAACATTAGATTTCTATAGTTGATTTACTATCGTTCCTAAATCTTAAAAGAAAGCAATATATGGTACGCAAGCATCGGTTCGAAGCAGCAAAAAAAAAAAAGAAAAAAAAACTTTTGCTTTCGTATACTAGTATTATCTATAGTCTAATAAATAAAATGATATAATTTATCTTCGTAAATTTTTACAGATGTGAAATTTGTTTCAAAAACAAACAAGAACGAAGTAGATTGTGCTTATGCAGCTGAAAATAATTTTTTTAAACCCTTACAATTGAATTTTTACAGAATTATGTTTCTCATAAAATAAATTAATTTGTTTTATAATCTAAAGTAAGAGTTCGATTTGGAAAAATTATTATTAAGTAGTGTTAAAAGAATGACATTTTGATTGTAACCGACACACTGTTTAAGAATTTAAATATTGCATTTCACTTTATGGCAATTACGAATTTTCCCAAACTCAATCTCAAACACAAATAAATATTTTGCTGTTTTTATATGGTATAAGATAATAAAAATTTTAAAAACTTTTTTTTAAAGTAAATGAACGAGAAAACGTGCACCGTTGTTTAACCAACCAAATATACAATCGTATGTTTAAATTCCAATGACAATGAAAGAAACAGGTATAACGATAAGAAAAATAACAGGTGAAACGCTGTTTTCAAGAGTTACAAATTCTCTTCACCACCGAAAATTTCTTCTCCCTACATTTTTCCAAAATGAGCTGAACACTTTTCGTTTTAGGTCCAACAAAAATAGAATTGCTTGAAATGATATTTATAATAAAGATACTTACGTGGAAATTTTAAGCATTTTTTTTTTAAATTTTGCTATTTATCATTCTTTCAGCTTGTATCTACTAATTAAGCTAGTAAATTATCATTCAGTTAACCGTAAGCCCTGGATACTTAGCGACTTGCCGTCATCTTAGTAGCTGCAACTCCCTTGTGACCGCAACTTTCAATGTGGAAATCTCAGTTAGTATTCTTAAACGCCACTTTTTATTGATTAATATTTCCATATTCTTAAAGATAACTTAAATTCTTACTATTTTTCCCCTTTGGAAAAATGGGTGTTGGTTTGGGTTTGATGGCGTGCGCACCATATTTTGGATGTCATCACACTTTCAACTGTGTTCAAGAGTAATTGTAAACAGAGCGCATGCGTCGTCATTGCATGCGTTGCTATGGCGACCGCTGCTGTTGATAATTTTTTAGCACTCTTTTTCTTTTTACCAGCGTGTATTTTTAATGTTTTTACATAATAATTTAAACAAATATTACGCCCTATTTAAGATTAACTTATTCATAATTACTGTCTTGGTGGCGATTTTAATATGAATATGAATACTGAAAAAGAAAAATAATATTGTGACGCCTTAAGAAACGCATATTTTGCTGAAATCGAAAACCAATCCAGTCCTTTGGACGGCAAGAAGACAGAAATCAATTGAAGTAGTTTTTCCAGCCTATGATTTGAAACGTCGTGGCATTTGTGACAGTCTGTTCAGAGAAAAAAATTGACCAATGGGTAATTGCAGTAATGCGATCACAATTGTTTAACTATTATTCTTAAAACAAGTTTTATATTACCTTTAAAAAAATTTTTTTTTCTTTTTGAAATTACATATTTTGTTTTTATTCCATTCTGGGAAAATAATACCCTATCTATAAGTTAAAATTTTCTCATTTCGTCTTTCATAATATGCTATAACTTTTCTTTTTCAAACTCTTTTAAATTTTTTTATGAGGTGAACACCCACGTGCGCAAATACCAGTCGTTATAAATTTAAAAGTATGACACAAAAAATGTATAAAGAAAAGCGAAAATAAAAATAACAGGTCAGGCGCAATGGTGTATATATATATAT
>NC_092209.1:34671993-34701078 GCF_043381705.1 Parasteatoda tepidariorum | reverse complement strand
ACTTTTGAAAGAGCTATCGCGATTTTTGTGAATTTTCCTTAATTTATGATAACCAGTGTATATATATATACTTCACAATTTAAACTAGTCAACAAAATGACGACAGTTTACCCATGTGATCAATCGTCGACAGCCAATCAAAATCGAAAGTGGCACAAAGGTTACAAGAAAAAAAGTGACGCTATTTTATCTAGGTAATCCAGGGCCTTAAGTTAGCATATAAACCAAAATGGTCAAAACTTTTGTTGGCGATTTTAGGACGATAATGATGATTGCTCGCACGATTTAGAAAAGATTGTGCAATTGACACCGAATCGCAATAAATATTTAGAACTCTAAAGAGTCAAAAATAGGTCTGAATATTGATTAATGAGAAATTTATTTTTGTGATAATATTGCTATAAATTCAAATTACACTGATTAAAATCAGCGGAAAGTCATTGGCTTTAATAAGTGTAAGAAGCCCTAAAACACTGAAAACTAAGTCTAATTTTAAAATTTTTTAGGAACACATTTTACCGAATGTATCAAAATTTCAATGCATATATTTTTACCCTTATTGCATAGTTTTTATTTAAAAGTTTAAGCAAGTAGGGAGAAAATACGCTGTCAAGTATTTTATTAAAATATTTCAAACCACTCAAAAAGTATTTTCTTTTCACTGTAAATATAAGAATCCCACGAATTTTAAATACACCATTAAAAAACAGGCATTATGGCTAAGTCAGCTTTATTCTTTAAAATTTTTCTTCGGCTTAATATTTTTCTTGTATCATGACGGCATGCTTTATCTTGACTAAAACTTTTTGTTCAGTTTTTTTTGTCTACTAATTTGTATATTTTTTGCATCTTTATGATTTATTTCTTTTATTTATGGTTTAATATCAGTTTTCCTTTCAAAGCGTTTGTGATAAATATTGCTAATTAAATGAAAAATTTTAGAGACTTAAACTATTAAAGTCTTAAAGTATTTTAACAATAGTTATTTTCTTGCGTTAGTCTTTAAAAGAATGAGAAGGAAATTGATATTTCATAAAGAAAAATGGATAGTTTGTAATTACTATTTTAGCGTTATAAAATGAATTTATTTCCTAGAGTAAAAAAAAAGTATAAAGAAAATTCACAAACATAATTGTTAAACCTAAAGTAATAAATTCTGTTAAATAGCACAATTCAATATAAAAAAGCTATCAAAAAAAGGAATTTTTTAAATTTAGTTTTTTGTATAAGGGAAACGTTGTTGGTCTTTTTTTTTTTGTTTTATTTTACAGCCAGCGTTGAGCAGCCGACCCAATTCTGCGTTTACGGCTATAAATGTTCAACCCCGTAGTCTTGTAAATTTGAACACTATCTAGAAGACAAGCATTGGGACAAACCAGCATGTCTGCTTTTCCGTTAAAAGGAGGGGAAAACCTCAAAAACCTCTTATGGTTAACCCGATGGTAAGAGGATTCTAACCCTTAAACCATTTGAACCTGAGAATATTTTACTTCGTGTGAGCCGTGAGCAGAATTCGTATCAACCAGCCAACGCTGAGATTCGAACCTGAAACACCTCATTGGGGTGCGAGCTCTCTAAATCAGTGTATGATATTTTTAATTCAAACTTACTTCAAATAAGCGCCTATTTTAGAAAACCCCGGGTCAGTTTTTAAAATTTGATTTATTTGTGAAGTAAAAAACGTTTAAAGAAACTATATGCTGTAAACTTATTTTTGAACTGTAATTTCAGCATTTTAACTTGAAATTTGCTTTAATAACTGATTCTTTTTTAAATGATAAAATGATTCTCATAAGTATTTTCACGTGACGTCTTATTCTTAATAAACTGAATAAAAAAATCAATTGGTTCCTTTAAATCTACCACGTTATTCAAATATCGATAGCCTGTTTTGGATTATGTGGTAAATAAACAATAAAAATGTTTGTAGAGAGTACTAGATTCTATTTTTAGGAGAAAAAAAGAGAATTTTGAAAAAAAAAAGAGAATTTAAAAGAGAAAAACTTGAAAAAAAGAGAATTCTTGGTTAAATTTTTTACTATTAAATTACCTAAACAGAATTTAACAGAGTTCTTTGAAATGGTTTAATTCATAAATAATTTAAAAAATGTTAGGGAATAATAAGTTTTAGTATTTTTTTTAAAACAGTGGCTGAATATTTCTTTTTTATTTTCCTCTTTCATATTCATAATTTTTGATGTACTATCATGGATTTATGTATAAAATGTGAATCTAAAAATTAAAGGAATTTTAAAAATTCAACGATAATTTAAATATCAATAAGATTCGGAAAGTTCAATGTGAATCAAAAAATCAAAGCGAATCGAAAAATTTTACATGAATCTAAAAATTATAACGGGAATCTAAAAATGTAACGGGAATGCGAAAATCAACGAGAATTTAAAAATTCAACGTGAATCTAAAAATCAACGGGAATCTTAAAATTTAACATGAATCTAAAAAAAAAATAGAATCTAAAGATTTAACGAGTGCCTAGCATACATAAAGCATTTAAATTTAATAATAATAATAAATAAATTTTTTTCCCAACTGAGATCAAGTATTTTTGTCCATTTTCCCTCCTTCCCAACAACGATCCATGAAATTGACTTCAGAGGCATTTTTAACTTACTTTTGACCAAGCATAGAAATTTTATAAAATGTGCTTAAATTGCATTCATTAAGAGACACAAAAAAAAGTTTCGGGTAAAATAAATAATATTTTATTTTTACAAAATATAAAATGGCACGTATATGATCCACCATTGGTCAAACATATGGACAAATCATTTAGTTGAACACTAGTTTTCGCATGACATTTGTTTGTTTTTTATTTATTTATAGAAAACTTTAATCCATCTTAAAAACATATGATTAATCCCAAATAGAATAAATATACATTGCTAAAACAATGAATTTGCCAATAACCGTTTAAGAAAACTAACGTTTCTCAACAGAAAGTGTGTTTACTCAAATTGAATTACTAGTAAATTAAAGACTTCGTCAGAACCTTTGACAATAACAGAAAAATAAAATTAGTAAAAATATATGCGTCGCAGTGATAATATATTTTTTTATTGAAATGGTGCATTTGTTCACAATTAGTCGATAATGGATTAATAGAAAATATCGTGTGGAAAAAGTTATCCCAGTTATTCGTGTAATTTCACTTAAAGTGTTTTTTGAATTTTCGGAAAGAAAAAAAAAGCAATGTCTAAAAGCAATGTCTAAAGCAATGAAAATATCTGAATCAAATTGTCTAAAAGCAATGAAAATATCTTTCAGCACCATATATGAAATATGTAACCCTTATCCTAAGTCAAGGAATTTTTTCCCGTAAACTGATAGAAGACAATAATTTTTTTTACACTTTGAAATTGATGAAAGAAAGTTATCCCAGTGGATGGTATCAAAGTTAAATTTTTATAAACTAATAAATCAATTAACAAATAAAGAAACCATTTTTTTAGGGATTTATAAATATTTCTGCAATAATGGAAACAGACATATGAATAATACAAATGTTCACAAATACAAATATTCAATAATTTTAAATTTTTCAACAATTCACAACGCGACAAATATTACTTTAAGTTCTTTGTGCTAGTACATAAAAAATAATACAATAATTGTTTACATTATTAAAAACAAAAGCATATTCCCCACGTTTTAGAAACAAAGTACACGAAAACTGTTCACCTAAGTTCTTTCAACATTTATTACAGACTCGCAAACTTAACAAGAATAAAAATATTATTAAGTAATTGCTTTGGACTTAAAAGTTAAGTTTTGAGTAATAATTTAGTTTCCTGAAAAGATGTAAGTTTCTTTAAAAAAGAAAGTACTTTTTTCTTCTTCTTTTCTGTAACTTATTTCACAGAATTGTAAGAGCGTTTTCTTTTTATCCTGCTTTTCTCGTACTACGGAGAAATCGCTTCAATAACCGCATCTTCTCCAGATTTTTTCTTTTCAAGAAGTTTTCTTTCGTCAAAAAAGTTTTTTCCAAACACAAAACCACACAAAAGTAAGGGGTTCATGAAGGTTGGTGGTTTGAGAAGAAATGTTTTTACCCAAAAATGTATCTTTCTTTTCCCTTCTCCTGAATGGCAACGGAATATTTCTAGAGATATTTCTCTCACAGATTGTGAGGCCCAGTTGCTAGCACAATGAGAAGCTAAAGGTGGATAATTCAGGAAGAGGTACATTTATTTTTGTTTGATCTTTGTTGCGAGCAAGAAGTGAGTTTTTTTCGTTTCTTTTCTGAACGAAAAGGAGTCAATTTGTGTCAAATGTAGTGGAAAGTTTGAGGAGTTTTGTTTCATATATATCCTTTTTTTTTCAAATCATTACAACTTTAAAAAAACATTGATATGTTATACATTTTTAGAAAAGATATTTGAAAGTTATTGAGTTATATTAAATTATACTTTTTTTAAAAACCTTTGTTAGAACACGTTTTGGGAAACTAAAATTGGAATATGCTAATTTTAATACTGAGTAGCTACTTTCACTTTTAAACCGTGATGCTCCATAGTTAAAGCATTAAAAAGAATTGTGAATGAGGACTAGGGTTCAATCCCCAGTGGTAGGTTGAAACCCACTCAACTTTAGATCAATGGGTATTAGCTTGTCTGTGAAGTAAAAGCGGTCTGTGAGCGATGCTGACCACATTGCAACAATCCAGCAATTAGCCATAAAATTAGGATCCATAACCTCTACTACAACCTGGCCTACAACGAGCTTCTGTTTTTACTCCTACATTTTATAATTGTGAAATAATACCCATTTATAATAGTATATTATAGTCATTATATTTATAATAGTATTATAATAGTCAATTTTCATGAGTAATAAAATGATTATTACAAATTTAAAGAATAATTTTGGGTGCATACAAGTTCTGTCATTACAGATATTAGAATATCTGTCAAGTTCTAGTGACAATTCTTAAAAGTTTTGAAATTATATATTTAAAAACATTTTATAATATGCACGTTTAGATAATTAATTGTAAGTTCTTATGTAATTTGGTATTCAATAGAAAAAATAAGTTTTCAAATAGATTATCGTTGTAGTTTCCTGCGTAAAGCATATTTTCCTTAAGTTTCTATTATTTTTTACTGTCCTTTGCATAGCTCTTCTTGTATAAATGAATATATACACGTGTCTTACATATATATCATAACAAATTGTAAATATATGAAAATTCTAAAGAATTTTGCGAGGTGTTGCATTACTAGTTTCTTGATGTTATTTTTTAAAAAAATATACTTTAAAAAGAGCCCATTCTTCTAGCATCCCAAACGAAATGCGTGTTCTAGAATTCATCATTAGCATCTACTAGCATATTCATGCAGAATACAACTTCCTATTATTTGTAACACTTCAAAGGCGATATTTAAACCATTTATTTAGCAATTTTTCCGTTCATAAGGTAATGGTTTACTGGAAATTCTGGTTTTTAAAATTATATTTCTTACTACCACATATTTAGTATATTATACTGAAAAGTAAATTTAACCGAATAATTTGTTTTTATGCTATACTCTAAGGTATCATGATAAAATTACCAAATTTTATCACAAATTTTAAGATGATATTTTCTTGTTAACTTTACCACAATTACCTTCATGGAGCCCCCACCCTGGCCAACAACGGGCTGTTGTGGAAATGATTTACTATTTCGTTATTCCACTAAAATTTAAGATCCCTTCTTCTATTTAAATATCAATGGTCCTCAAGTACTAATCGTGCGATCTGATAATATTTACTTTTATTCTGATTTAAGTAGGTTCTGCACTGTTAGAATTTTCATTCTGAAATTACGGCAAAATAACTGACAGCAATCTGTCCATACGATAAATCATAAAGTTTATGCTTAGAAACATTTCTTTATCTTTAAGGTTTTAAAACCGTTTACAATTGGTACAGTTAAAGAAAAAACCATGAATACAAAATCACGCGGTTATGCAAGCATTTACTACAAGCCTAGTTTTTAAACCATAAAATGAAACCTTAACGGACATTGAATCACTGCGAACGCCTCGCTATTTATTCGTTAATAATAGTTTAGTATTATAATAGTCCAGGGTCAATGATTGAAGAATGCAGGATACTAGAAACTCGTCATGTACTACATGAATGGTAGAAATACTGAGGTATCAACGCTAGGATTCGAACCCCTGTTTAGCCGGTTATGAGATTGATCGATTTGCCCTTTCAGCTACAGTATGTGCAGAACAAAATGGCTTCATAAGGTGGGTCTAAATGGCAAAGACAGAATTCTAATTGTTAAACCGTATTAGGTAAAACTGTCGATAAACGTGTTTTCTCACACTTAACAGTTTGAATATCATCTTTTTTTATAGTTCATCTGACTGTTTTGGTAGAATATAGTAAAATAACCGCCAAATAAATTGTTATTTAACCATTTTTATCTACACATTTTCTAACAATGTGTGGTAGTTTTAATTCTCAGGATAAGCCGTAAAAGAAACCACGGAAGCTAATTCCTTAAACGTTGATTTAATTAAAATGCAATGAACCCAATATAAAACAGTTTAGAAATTAGAAGAACGCACATGCAATGAATTTTAAAAATCAGCTATTTGTTTGTCATTGAAAAATTGATTAAAGTAAATATTCAATTCACAATAAATAATTATCATTATTTTAATTAAATTTAAATAATTAATTTAAATAATTTAAATTTAAATAATTAAGCAGTTAATTAAATTTAATTATTTGAATCCTTTTGGCCTTGTGGTACTTATGCTTGATTTTGGTAGACTAAACTTGTTTTATCATTACATTTCATTCAAAGGTATCATTAAAGGACAATAAATAGAAATAGTTGCATTAAGCATACAAGTTAATTGCGTAAACGATAACTAAATTATAAATTTTCTTAAATGCATTATGAATTTATTAAAATAAATTTTAAAGTTTGGACTACTTTTTCTTTAAAAAGAATTTAGTGAATTATTACAATAAAATTATTACTTAATTTTATTGAGTTTTAATAATTTAATTATTTAATTATTTGTATGAAAGTTACACGCAATAAGTTTAGAAAAACAGAATTTATTAAAAAATAGTCTCTTAAATTACGTCTAAAAATAACAGAAGCATAGTAAAATTTCCTAAAAATAGTCATCATGATAAAAATTAAGTTCTTTACATATCATTATTACTGATACATAATCCATATAATTCCTTTCAAAATTAATTTATTCCTAATAAAACCTCCTCTCGTAGAAATTATAAATCAACAATGTATCCAAATATCATACTGTTTAAGTCAAGAAATTATGATGATAAATATAGGTTTGATTGAAGATAGCAATTCCATCGAAATTTTGAACATATGTTGAGAGCATCCCTTAAATTTTGCGCCTGTGTAACTGTACCCGTGGTTGCATGACCCCAATTATAGAGAAGACTACTCAGTAATAAACAGAGATGTTGGAATTGGCGTTATAGACTCCGAGTTTCCTCTAAATTAATTGCATCCCTAGCCAACAGAATAATATTTGATTGCATCTTCCAAGACGCGTGGCTAATATATCTTCGTCAAGGAGAGATGGAAGGAATTTGTCCAGTTTAGATATTATACTTTATTGTTATTGCGGTTAAACCATGCCACACTTATTTTGAGTTCTGTATGCAGTGGCTTAAATGAAAAACAGAATATTGGAAAAATGAGATAAAAAAAATTCTATAATAGTTTAGAATAAAAAAGTGGTTTCTGAATTTTTTTTAATGTTCTACAGATCATTTTATATTACTTAATTTTATCGTGATTTTTTTATTGCATTTTACAAGGAGAAGCAAATTCTGTTAAAATTACCTTACTGTATGTTAATGGCATTTCTGATAAAAAAAATGGTACTTAAAACAATCGCTTGGTAATTTTTTCGCTTATAGAGTAACGGTTTACCGGAAATTTTGACTAGTTTGGCTTATTATCAGTTCTTATTACCCGAAAAAAAAATTCCGCCATGCTTTAAGGCCTCACGGTAAAATTAAAAAAATTTTCCTTATACTAAAAAATCATATTCTATTTGTAATTTTGCCAAAACTCTTGGTAGAAATTACCAAGCTTTTTGGTATAACCGTAAAGCCAGAAATACGATCAAATTTGCCATATTCAGATAGTTTTGACCATTTTGATTTTAAAAATAAAATAAAAAATAAACGCACTTGAAATAGTTCGCTATATTGTAATAAAGTCATAAAATGCCATTAAAATGCTTAACGGATCATTATGCTTTAAATTTTGGGATTGGAAAAAAAATTAGTTTCTCTAAGTTTAGTCGCTTAACACTAGAATGCCCAAGGAAGTCATTTTGAATGCTTTTAAATTTCAATTAGAAAAACAATGATGTACATAATGACACAATTTCTTAGAATTTGGGGATTTTTTTACAACATATAATTTTTTTATTGCTAATGCTTACTAATAACTATAGATAATATAAAAAATATAGAAAATTAATTATAAACAAATTTCTTTACACATTAGCTATTCTTTCACAAACAAGTCATTTTGGCTGCTTTTGGGCAATAGAGGTATATACTAAGTTTCAGTCTTTCTAGTGTTAATAAAAAATTGATCATCTATCATAGGACGGAATAATTTTTACCAGACCTTATCCAAAAACCCAGATAATCTTAATATAGTATTTTAAAAATTAGCCTGTTTTGCAGAGCAATTTTTTCGCTTCCGCTACTACAAAAATTTTGCATTCTTTTGAATAAAATATTAATATTTAATCCGTAAATGTGATGCCAAGTTCTATATTTGATTATTCATTCACATTTAACTATTAAATGCAATTAATTCTTACTATGCCAACTTAAAATTATCAAGAAACTCTATTCTAAAAATTCAAATCAGAACAAGTAGTGCATCTCTAGAATAGAACAGAACGAAAGTTTTTCATTAAACCATGACAAAAAGAATACAACTCTGAATGTTTCAAAACATAAAAGCACATTTTAACTTAGACATTTGAAATAGAACCCATATCAATCAAACCTATCTTAATTAAATCTTATCTAAATCTCATATTAAATCGAACCTACTTTAATGGATTTGTATTTAAATAGCAAAGCTTTTGACTTGGTAGTTGAAAGGTACAATTACGACTCCGAACTTTCCAGAGTGTCGGACTCCGACATATAGTTACTCAATTAAAATTTCCATTAAGTTTCCTGAGTGTAAAATAATTATTAAGTAATTGCTTAATTTAAATTATATACTTCTCTTCACTTGGTTTTAAACTACATTATGAATTATGACAGAACAGTTGAAAAAAAAACAACAACAATATTTTTACTAAATATTTAAATAATCTAAGACAATATAAGAAATGAACTACGCAGCAATATCTTACATGCAATCTTTCACATTCATGAAAGTTTTATGATAAAAAGCAGTTTAGTAAATATTAATGAGGTGCTAGAATTTTCATTTTAAAATTATAGTAAAATAAATGGCAACAGTCTGTCCATCCAATAGACCGTTAAATTTATGGTGAAGAACTTTTTTTTACCTTACGGTTTTGAAACCGTTTACAACTAGTATGGTTAAAAAACCATGAATACAAAACTAAGTTTTTTTTGCCATTTACAACTTGCATGGTTTCAAAACTGTAAAAAAATCAAATTAACTGGATATTGGAGATAGTTCAGCATCCTTAAGGGGCTGTCACCTATGCATTAACGAGAGTATCTTATTCTAACAGCCCAGCGTCACAAATTGGGGAGTGCAGGACACTGGAATCTCTTCATGTGCCGAAAGGAATGGAGTTAATATTGCGGTGTTAACGCTAGGACTCGAACCCCGTTCTGACGATCATAAGATTGACAGAGTGGCCCTCATGTACCCATCAGCAAGGAATTAAGTGGCTTCAATAGGTAGGCCTAGATGGTGCGATGAAATCCTAGTTGTTTCACAGCATTAGGTGAAAGCATTAAATATACGGTTTTTCTCACGGTTAACAGTTTGAATACCATTTTATTTTTTTGTTATTTGACTTTTTTGTTTGAATATGGTAAAATCACGATTAAATAAATTGTTATTTAACCATTTCTCTCCGGAAAATTTCAAAAAGTGTAGGAATCGACTACGAGTGATACATTAAATCCATTTGAGTATATTTGAATTAGCTTAATAACTTAGTTAAATAAATTTGTTTTTTAAATTTGCAAATTAAAGATGACTCATATTTCATGCATTAATCTCGATTTTTCAATAATTTCTTCTGCGTTATTTTTCGATAGTTTGGTTACACGTAAGCTCAAAAATTTTAACTTTGAATTAAGAAAAAAATTAAATAATTGTCAAGATAATTTATGGAATTATTATTCGATTTATAATATTGTCTACATAAACGAAATATTTCGTTACTTATAAATAAGGCTTTGTTAAAAACACCTGCTCTTTCCAGATGTTCCATATAAACTGCATTTAGGAGTTCGAAGATACCAGGTCCGACTTCAACAAAATTCTGAATGATTCTTTGTCTTGTTAAGGTTTAAATTACAAACACGAAATCTTTGTGAAAATTTCTGAAAAACAAAACATTTATTGAAGATCACATTATGAATAACAAAAATTAATAAGAGAAAACATCATTTCTTTGTTTCAAAGAATTAAAAAATTCAAACGTTCTTTTTCACTTCAGTTTAGTTCTTTTTCAACTTATCTTTTTACTTTATATACTTACAGTTCAATTAAAATGATTCCCATGCCTAAATAATAAGCGAAGCGTGTGTCGTTTTCCAACAATAGTCATAAATATTTGTTTAAATAATTTTCTTAGTATCCGAGTCTTTGTTTTTATTTTTTAACTTACAGTTTCTAACTTTAAACAAACCGGAGTCAAGCGATTTTTTTCCAACTCCGATTCCCGCTATTTTTTTCTCAATTCCATCTCCTTCACACTAAATCTGACTCCAGAGCTTCGTTGAAAATCTTGAAATATTTTTCCATAAAAATGTTAATTTACTCAGTAAATTTCATATCAAGTAATATCATATTTAAAAGCAGTTATAATTTTTTGAATTTCACTATTCACCTTTAAAAAGGCATGCAAAGAATGGGAATACATTGGAAGCAATTACTATTTTGTGCTTCTAAAGTTAGAATGAAGGAATGTTCTAGTTTCAGATCCGCTTATATTTAAGAATAAATCAATATAATGCTTGCCATTAAACTTTGAAATTACCAAGATTTCCATTCTAGAAATCTGAATCAGAGCTATCAGAATATTTAAATCACCTCCTAAATTCGAAATAGTGGTACCGGCATTTAAAATAGCGATAGTTGGAAAATGTGCACTTTATAGGGTAAGCAATAACGATTCTACAAGACGAGATAGGCCATACAAGCAGACGATATTTGAAGCTATTTCCTTCGTTGCCATTCCCTGGAAACTAATTCACCCGTATAAAAGTTTCTTCACTAGAAAATAAAATTGTATGTAAAAAAGAAGTAAGCAGAAAACAAATATCAATTTAATAACAACGCTCGGAAGGTTATTTTCTTCTTTAACTTGAAAGAAAAATTTAAAGAAATCAGAAAATCAATTTGTGATGAAAAAAAATAATAGCGAATTTGTACTCCAATTTCGACTGTTTTTCTGCGATAAAAATTCAGGAACGTTACGCGTGGGTAGCTTACGTATTTTTTTCCAAAGATACAATTTCCTTTTTCCCAAAAGGTTTTATGGAAAGTGCGGGAAAAATGTTCGAACATGCTGGAAAGAATTTAGAATTACTTGCCCTCTTGTTTGTAAATTGTGATTCGATATCGTTATGATTTTTTTTTTCGACGCGTTTTGTTTTGACTAAAAGCTTGAGATTTCCTTAAAACATACATTTCATCGAAGCATCTTTATGAAAATTTAAAATTGCTGAATATGTCTTTTTAAAAAGCACTCGGCTATTTGCATATTAAGTATTCTTTGCCGAAAATACCCGACGGTTTCGGATGGAGGATTTTGTTTTCAATATTAAATGTTATTACTCACTTTGGAATGAGTTTTAAAGACAAGAATATTTCTAAAACGCATTTAGAGAAACAAAACCTCATTTTTCTTTTTTACAGAAACTAATAATGCTTAAGTCTTTTGTTCTTAATCAAAATGATTTGGTATTATGATACTCGATTGATAATTAATGAACTTTTATAAAATATAAATTAATATAGTTGATATTTTAATATGTATATACAACACTGAGAAAAAGTATAGTCAAAACTAGTAGAGCATGGTAAAATTTACCGTGTTTCTGGTTATATGAAAACACCAAGAAGCTCAGAAATTTTTACCGAAGTGTTGTGGTACTGATTTCAGTTTAATTAACAATAGAATATGTTTTTATAATATGTGATTACAGTTGGTAAATGTTTTGAAATTTAGTAAACTTTAGTTATTACTTTTATTTTGTATCTGTCTTGTTTTTATTCCACTGTATTTACTTCTGTATTTTAAAGTGCATTTTATATTGTATTCTTCTGTGTTTTATTGTACATTATGAATTCTTTTCCTGGACTTTGGCAAAACTTTTGGGGTACAGAGAATGCAATGTTTAGACTTTTGTCTTGCTTTCTCGATGGAAAAAGGTTTGCATTTATGATGTCTGAAGCTGGTACCCCCTGAGGACGTCAGTTTTGGTTGTTATATTTTACCATTTTTTTTCATTTTTTCATTTTCAAGTTTGAAAAATTTAGTAATTCATTCATGATTACTTACAGCATAGCATAAAATCCCTTTATTTGGCAAAGTTTACTTTTTAGTTTTATATTTTTCACTAAATGTGTAGCAATAAGATTATAAATTTCAAAACCAGAACTTCCAGTAAACCGTCACAATATGAACGCAAAAATTACAAACTGAATGGTTTAAATACGGTATATATTGCTTTTAATAACCAGAGTTTTTTCACCCAAAATGTTTTTATCATACAGTACGGTAATCTCAAAAGATGACTTTTTCTTGTGTGAAGAATTTTGAAACGAATCTTAAATCTATTTCCAAAAAATATTATTTGAAATTGCTTGTGTCTAGGTTTCTTTTTGTTCTTAATTGGAATGATTTGGTATTCATCATTTTAACACAGATGAACTGAATTATCTTATAAAATAAAAATTAAAAAGGATTAATTATGATGTAAAATTTTTCTAATTAAACACATATTAAGAGTTTCTTGAAATCATCTAATGATTTAATATGGTCAATGTTTTTTTTCTATCTAACAATATATTGTACAGCTCAAGCTTTGAGGAAATGGATTTTAAATAATAGTACCTCCGGCATATGCATACAAAGAAAAATATGATTTATAGTTTTAATTACATAAGTGCTTTAGGTAAAATAATTTGTTCTTAAGAAAAAGTATTTAGTAATGATTTTTCTAAGCCTAAATAAATAAATTTATCCGTTAATTAATTTAAAATTCTTTATGGCATAATAATTGAAGTTGAAAACAACTTTAGGTTATGTATATATAATTAATATATAGTAGTTTTTGCTTAAACTGTCTGAGGATTTCGTAAGACAGATTTTTTTAATCAACATTAAATATAATTACGCTCTTCAAACTTATGTTATAAACGCAAGCATGTTTCGGCTACGTAATTAAAGTTTTATTTCTTAAAATACAAAATCGCGTAAGATTAAATAATTTGTTTTTAATTAAAACTTTATGACATTTCTTTTTTTCAGCCAAATTTTTATTGATTAAAAATATTTCTTAAAATAATAATTGAAAAAGACATGATTTAAATTTTTCGTATTACATGTATTTTTTTTAATAGAAACTACTGAGAATTTTATGAGCCTGTTTTTTCCAGTGTAGTTTCTCTACACAGTTTTTCGCAATATAGTTTACAATAATAATTATGCAATTTAGATATCTAGAGAGAAGCGGCGACTTTTTATCGAAGTATTGTGTAAGGTTGTGTATAATCAATTATTTCTACTTCAAAGCCTACGTATTTGTAAATTATTTCAGTAAAATTAATGTTTATCAACTTAAAATCCGTTGATTGTTAAAATTTTGTGCTATAACTATTCTTCATGAATTGCTTTATTGATTAACTAAAAACTCTTACCAGAAAATTTGTTGCTAGTTTTAAAAATATTCAAGATGCAAAAAAAGATATATTGTTATAATAAAGTAATAACATTGCATAACGTCAAAATGAATTCCAATTTTTTGATTTAAATCTAAGCTTTAAAAATAAAATGTATTGACATACTTAACTCATTAACTAACAAACAGTACATACTTCGCATGACCACAACAAATTATAAGCTTGCAAATTCATATCGTGTTATTTACGGTATGCATAAAGTGCATACAATATACATTATTTATATGAGACATTTTAATACATTTATATGAGAACTAACAACAACGCATAAAAACTAACACATCCATGCTATACAATATTTAGTAAAACTATAACTATAAAACGATTAGACTTTACTTCTAATTCATAAATGTAAGATTTACTGAAGCATCATGTATAAGGCTTCATTGTTATTAGTTTATTTATAGCAACTTATATAACAACACAACTTTGATAACAATATAATTTTTATTGGGTCATTTGCAGATTAACTATTTCGGTTCAAAAAGGAAAAAGGCTTTGATTGATATGATAGATAAACATTTAGAAACTCCTAAGTATGTAATAAATAAAAATTGTCACTTTCTTAGTCTTATCGCAAAATTATCTATAAAATGAAATTAAAAAACCAAACCTTTTAAGAACATTTAATAATATTGTCTTTCTTTCTTCATATTATTTTTAAAGCAGCTAAACTTTTAAATTTAGAAAAAATGCAATTATTTAGTTACGTTTGTTATATTAACTTGATTGCCCTAATTTAAGAAAAAATCAAAAATTGTATCAGAAATACAAATTTAAAAATCTATAAGAATTGGTGAAGCGTGCAGATTAGAAGCTCAATATTGATGAAATTTTATATCAAGTATTTAGATTAAGTGTCACTTTTTCACCTTACTAAAAACAATTATTAGAGTTTGCCATGTACGTATATATTTAGTAATGTTTAGTTTAATCCATAAATGGTTTTTGCTGTGATGTTTTAAACGGATTTAAAACCCAATGAAAAATCACAGTAATACAATTAAAACTAAAATACTTTCTCAAATTGAAAAACAATGGATATTACAATTTGATTTAAGAACAAAGAATCGCTAAATTACTTGACAAACAAAAGATTGAAGATTTACTTTAAGAACAAAGAATTAAGAATGCACTTTAAGAATAAATATAAGCCAATCACTGGTATATTAAACAAATTCTTTTTACCGTTAAAGTCACAAAATTCTTGGCTTCGTAACATTCAATTACTAGCTTAATTATTTAGTTTTTCTTTGTTTTTAAATGAAAGGAAATTATACATTTTGTTGTTAATATATCAAAAATAGATTATACATTTTATTCCTTTGAACAATAAATAATTTTGCTGATAATTATTAACTTTCAATTAATGGTAAGCCTTTGATAAGCAATTTTCATATCAAAACTAAGCTGCCTATTTCATGATTGATTTATCTTACTAGGGAAACTAGGGAAGTGTGACTCGCCAATTTTGAAATAAACTAGTGGGGAGTATGCCTTATGAGGAATAATTTTAGGGGGCAACATTCGTTTCGGCCCATAGAAGGTCCTGTGAGAGATAAAAAAGAATTCAATATATAGAAAAATCGGTATTTTATTACTTCAATGAAGACTATTAGTTATTGTAATTGTCTCATAATACAGATAATTTGTAATTAATTGGATAATTAATTGATTTGCTAATTAATAAATAAATCAGAAAATTAATTAATTAAATTAATTGTTAATAAATTATTTATTAATTGATTTGCAATTACATACTCCAATTAATTTGGAAAGTTTTTTGAAACATAAAATTCAAAAAATTTGATGTCAAATTTTTTTTAAAATTAACCTAACAGGTTTTTCTGAAAAATTACAGATATATAAAATTTTCGAAATCAATTTTGACAATAAATATGCATTGTATAGTACGTGAAAGTATCACAAAATTATCTGGATTATGAGACAATTACAATAACTAATAGTCTGCATTGAAGTAATAAAATACCGATTTTTCTATATATTGAATTCTTTTTTATCTCTCACAGGACCTTCTATGGGCCGAAACGAATGTTTCCCCCTAAAATTATTCCTCATAAGGCATACATCCCACTAGTTTATTTTAAAATTGGCGAGTCACACTTCCCTAGTTTCCCTTGTTAGCCCGTTCTTGAATTTTGCACTGTGTTCAAAAAATAAATAAATAAATAAATAAATAAATAAATAAATAAATAAATAAATAAATAAACGAACCTCCCATAGTAGTTATTGATCTAATGACCAGATCTTCACATTATAGGTCTCAATTTTAATTGTTTGAGAAGGTGACTTCAAACATGCCTATTAATATTAGTGCAGATGATATTTTAAGTTACAAAATCAGACACAAAACATATTTTCTCTGAATAAACATACCGTTGTTTAGACAGTTTCGGATTTCTGAACACCAAAATATAGGGGGTAGTCGCATTTTGGGAATTATGGTCCCCATAGTTTTGGTCAGGAGAGAATAAGTTCAAAGTTGGACCTCTTAATGCTAATTTTACTTTCGAGAAATTACCTCGAGAAATTTAAAAGTGGACTGAAAACTTTTTAGCGTACAGTAGTGAAATTAGTTAATCAAAAAATAATTTCATGTTAAAAATAACTTATAGTAAATATTAATTATATTTTACTAATTTATTTGATAATAATCGAAAGAAATTTGAATTGTAAGAGTTAAAAATTTTTACATCATTTTAAAGGATGCAATTTTACATGTCAAAATACAAAAATTTAACGAAGTTGCTCTAATAGTTTCGAGAGAAATCGAATTTTTAATATACGACATTTTTCAAAATTGGATTCCTCTGGAGCTTTCGATCAATTTCGCTCAAATTTTGTATATTTTCTGTGTAAAGTTACATTCTTGAAAATAATGTAAAAATAAATTTACCTTACTTTACTAGATGTACCAAACTTTTTTCGACAATTATTAAATAAAGTAATAAAAAATAATAAATATTTACTAAAAGTTTTGTTACGTGAAAAATTTTTTTAATGAAAATTTTTTATAACTGTGTGTTTTAAATTTCTCGAGATATGGCGAAACTTAAAGATATCAGAACTTTATATAGATTACCTGACCCAAACTATGGGGACCATAATTCCCAGATGGCGACTACCATGCACTAATATTTTGGAAGTCAGAAATCCGAATCCTTCGAAAAAAATGGTATGTTTATTCAGAGAAAGTATGTTTTTGTGTCTGATAAAACTTAAAATATTGTCTGCACTAATTAATTGGAATATTTAAAGTCCCCCCCCCTCGTGTCATTAAGATTGAGTCCTAGAACGTGAAGATCAAAAGTAATTCAGGTTGGTCCGTTAATTTTTTTGCACACTGTACACAAAGTAGCATTACTGTTCTGCACGAGTGGGAATATTAGCATCTAAGTCAGGCACTTATCGCAGCAAAGCAGTAATATGCACAGATCAGTAATACAAAGCATGAAATCCCACAATATTAACATGCACACGAATCAATCGATGAAAAGATAACATAATATAATGTGCAAACCAGCATCACATTGTATTATATAAATATCCCGTGCGAGGTAGAATACCATTCTTTTATCTATGCAGGATATTCTTGTGTAAATAAAGCAGCAATATCCACAGGATAGTGTTGCAAAGCTCACACAAGCACATCAAAGTTATAGAAAAATTCACAGAAGAACATGGTTATAATAATATGGTAATAGTAATATAATAAAAAGCATAGGGTAAATTGTGGAAAGTAGCACAAGTTTTATTATTATTCTGTAGAAATTGTAACATCCGTGGGAGCTATTCTTGTACGGATTGTAGACAACTGCAAAGTTTAGAAATGAGATTTGAGCGTGCTTTTTGAATTTTATTCATAAGTAATATGCATCATAAAATGTGAACATCATAATTATTATTGTTCCAATTAAAAATCTACAAGTTTCTCTACATTTAATATGCATTATTATCTTAATTTTAACCGTTTGTAGAGCTCACATTTTAAAAACTTTAAAATAACGAACATATAGTTTACTGAAACTCAAAATAAAACATGCAGACCTCGGAATTCGATTATATCCCATTTTCCTCAATACTAATCTTCAACAAACTGTTTCAAACTATTACTTTTTGCTTCCAATGTCACAAACAAAAAAATCATCTTATTGTAACTATTGCATAAATATATTTCTTGAAATTTGTATTCAAAAGAACCTCTTTGTTATGCATTTTAAAGAACTTGTTTCCCTAATCATTAAAGCTATTTCAAAACTTAACCAAAATTCAAACTAAAACTATTTACTAACTGAATTACAACCTCCATGATGGAATATAATTTGCTTCGATATTCATTCTTCTAAAAGTCAAGCAAATATTGTGGCGGCAAATTTTCTGTTCCCAGATAGTTATAATAACTCGATAACAGACTCTCTGGTTGGAAAAGCCCTGGTGTAATTATCAGTGTCCTTATCTGGGGCTATAGCAACTGACAATGCCTCTTCCCCCTACTTCCTGGTCCTATAATAATGATAATTACATCCCCCCTTTTCAGATTTTAGGTTGTGAGCAGGATTCGATATTGAATGAAAGTTTAATTAGATCTGAAGATTTCAGGAGGGATCGTTGGCGCGTGCGGACATTGCGCGGTCAACCGGAAGTGACGCAGAAGTGGTACAGGGATGCTAGAGTCAGGCAGGAATCTAGGATATTTACTAGGGATGCTCCTGTGATTAATATGCGCCGGAAAGTGGGTTTTGGGAAAAGTCCTTTGAAATGATACTTTGTTACATTTTTATTTTTCCTGGTGTTCACCTTTTGTTTTAAGATGAGAGAAGCATTGAATTGTATAATGAAATGAATTGTATGGGTACTTTTCTTTCGCGGTTGGGTATTTAATTTAAAACAGGACATGAGATCAGAAACTATAGGGCATAGTTATTAATGGCTTGCTCTAAATTTAACTTTCGTGATATACTTTTTGCTATAAACATTATAGTTATTGTTATACATAAATTATTAAGGAGGTATACAGAAAATGAGTTAAGGTCTAAAATCGGGGACCCCTTGGCTTGGCGACGTGCTATTCTTTGATGCATTTGCTTTCAATGACTTCATTTTCGAGTTACCGCAACTTTAGCTTACTGTTACGTGATTAGTTATTGGTTCATTTTCATCTTTATTAGTTTGTTTCAAGTCGAAAAATGTAAGAAAGCCCCTACAGTAAATTATTACCCTGAAAATAAATTAATTTTTTCTAATATATTTAAACATTAACTTACATTAAACACTACACTGAGAAAGAAAATACGGTTAAAACTAGAATATGATGAAATTTGCCGTGTTTCTGTCGCAATGGGAACACCAAAAAGCTCGGCAATTTTCACTGAAATGTTTTGGTAATGATTTTGGTGAAATTAACATTAAAATATAGATTTGCAATATGTGGTAAAATTTTTGTAAATGTGGTAAAATTTTGCAATTTTATCATGACACCTTAGAACTGTTATGTATTTTTAATAAATGTGGGGCAATAAAAGCAATAATTTTGAAAATCAGAATTTACATTACCAAATGATTGGTATGAATTTCATAAGGAATGTCGTTAGCATACAGTTCTTTAATTTTACCAGAATTTTCATTGGAGTGTAGATTAATTGATTGATTGAAAAAAAAACTTTATGTTATAAAATTTATTTTTAGTCATTAGATTTTATAAGTTCTTATTTTTACCAGACTTTTTAAGCTCACTTTTGCTATCAACGGCCCAAATATGTGTTTTCAGCTTAGACCAACTACCAAAATTGATGTTGAACAGTTTTTTACTTTATTGTCTATTTTCTTTGAATTTGCTTACCATCTTTTGAAATGACTTTATTGTTGTGTCCTCCCTTTAAATTAGCTATCAAAAAATGATACTAAATAATGATTTTGTTAATGTTTATTTTATGAGAAATCGTTCTTTTTTTCTGTGCCCTAATCTTATGTAAGCTTGCGTAAAGATTTTGAACATTTTCTTTTCAAATTTAATCTTAATTTCATATTATAGGTTCAATGGCAGTTATATGTATAATATTTCTTGCGTATTAACCTTAAATTAGTTACCGAAAATGACGTTAAAAAAATAAATCCTTTTTACTTCAATACATATTTTCTTAAAATAAGTTATTTTCTTAAATTAATAGCAGCTTTTTAAGTATTAAAAATTTTCGTTCTGAATTTGATAAGTATAAATATGAAGTATCGTAATTAATTTAAGATGCTGTTATAAAAACTAAAATATAAAATATTGTAATGAATTTAGAATGTATAATATCGTAATCAAACATAAATATATACATTTAAATAACAATTATTGGAAGTATGGATATATGCGGAAATATTATTAAAGGAATCGAATACATATTTTATAATTTCAAGTAAATAAATAATAGCATCAGTTTGTTGCAGGAAATATTTACTTAAAACTTGTTAAGAAAACTTGTAAGTGCATTTTTCTGAAAATAAACAATGTGTTTTTTATATTCCAGATCATTTTGTATAAACTTTGATTTAAATGCTTGAAATCTAAAGCTTAGAAATTAAATTAACGACAAATAAAGTGTTTGAAACTAATGTAAATTAATATTTATATCTATATTTTTATTTAATGAAAAAGTAGATGCGCGCTTTGTAACGCTTTGTTAGTGCTTCATTTTTTTTTTTTTGCAATTCAATAAATCTCAACGTAAATATTTTTCAAGAAAGATATGAAATCGGAAAATGTTTGCATTTTTCTGGTAAAAATGTTAATTTGTGTAATCAAGTAATGGCATGAATGTGTTTAAAAAAGTACATAATCCATAAGCTCTAAGAAAATTCTTTTCGAATTAATTTGCTGTCATAAAATAATACGCAGATTAATCTTTAGAATATCAAATCGAAATGTTAGAATGTAATTGTAAAGGAATTAAAGAATCCTTATTTCAAAAATATTGTTTTTTACTTTGTTAAAACTAGAATGTGTTATAATATTCTTTAATAATATCGTCTTATTCTTTAATTCCTTTCTTTAATATTTTAAATTACGTTTATCAGTTTTAAAAATAATTCTCAAAATAATTCACCCTGATGAAACATAAACTATAAACTAAGAACATGTTTATGTTATTTTCTCATACAATTTGCACATTATAATTTATTAAAATATTTAGCCATTTAGCTAAATAAATTGGTAATAAAAATGAAAGTTCCTTAAATGGTTTCTATTGATGAAGCATAAAATAAATTTTTTTATTTGCATACAAAATTCGATCATTATAATTTTATAAAAGCTTAAGTCATTTAATTTAATGAAATTGAAATAATTATGTAAATAATAATTCTCAAAAGGAATTCTGCTGATTAAAAATATAATAAGAGCATGTTTATGTTATTTCCATATAAAATTCCACCATTATAATTTAGTAAAATTTTTAGTCATTTAATTCTCTAAAATGGAAAGAATAATATAAATAATAATTCTCAAAATAATTTCTACTGGTTAAAAATATAATGAAAGCATATATTATGTTGTTTCCCTATAAAATTCGATCATTATAATTTAGTGAATCTTTTGTCATTTTATTTCAATGAAACGGACTAAATATAGTAAATAATAATTCTCAAAATAATTTCAGCTTATTAAGAATAAAACAAGAACATGTTTCTGGTGTTTTCATATAAAATTTGATAATTATAATTTAGTAAAAGCTTTAGTCATTTAATTCAATGAAATGAAAATAACAATGTAAATCGCAATTCTTGAAATAATTTCTGCTTATTAAAAATAATAATAAAAGCAAGTTTATGTTGTTTCCATATAAAAGTTAATCATTATAGTTTAGTAAACATTTTAGTCATTTAATTCAATGAAATAGATATAATAATCTAAATAATAGCTCTCAACATTATTTCCACTGATTAAACATGAAAAAGAATATGTTTATGTAGTTTTCGTATAAAATTCGATCATTATAAATTAGTGAAAGCTTTAGTCATTTAATTCAATAAAATGGAAATAATAAATAACAATGGAAATAATAATTTAATCTGGCTTATTATGATTTAGAAAAGGCTTTGGTCAATTAATTCAATGAAATGGAGATAATAATGTCAATCGTATTAATTTATTATGAATTTTGTTAAACAATAAATAAATATGAAAAAATACGTTTAGCAAGCAAGGAAGTTTCTCGTATGAGTTTCTATTCGCGCAGATATAAAATAATTAACATTCTCCATGGTAATCAAAACTACCGATTTTCGGAATGGCACAAATACATATTTTCAGAATGATTGTTAATTTTCTTTTTTATTTATCTAGCATATCACGTAGTTAACATTGAATTACTAAAATAGAAATTAGGAACACGCCGTTATTTCTATAATGAAGTAACGCAAAGAAATAATCTAATGAATGCTTAAAAATCTTTTCTGAACCATGAATTACAAGAAAAAGTTTGTGGAATTAAATTTGCAGTTACAAAATAGAATGGCAAAGTATACTTGTATCTTTAGAAGATCAAATAGAAATATAGCCCAGAATTGTAATGAAATTAAGAAATTTTCTTTAAAAAAAATATAATTATGTGACAAAAGTCGTTGAAACAAACGAGAATATGTCGTGATAAGCTTTCGAGAAGAAAATTAAATTAAAGACTTTGAGAAAAATTTACATGAGTGGCCTTCCCTTCTGGCTAAAAATCTTCTCTTTTATTTTTATATATCACATACAAGGGTACTTCATTTCCTTTTATTTTCAAAGTTCCTCCCTCAAACAGTCCTTTCATGAAGCCCAGTTTGAATACTAAATTGATAAAAATAAACAAAAAATAAAAACTAAAAAGACTTTTGTGGAAAAAAAAGTGTTCTCTGCAATTACGAGAGACACGTGCTGGTTTCGAGGCTAGTTACTCTCAACGCCAGACAATAAGATTCTCCTCAAACGATGTTGTTAAATTAAAATCCATCCGCAAAAAGTTAAAACAACAATATGGAAGATGAAAAAAAAAAAAAAAACTTTTAAGCACCAAAAACGTGCCATTAAAAAGATTGCGTAATATAATAAAAAGTAGAAGCAAAAATAAAATGTAGAAAAAGTGTCGTATTTCAGAGAACGCTATGCGCGGAATGTTTATTATTGTGTGGTTCTTAATGTTGCAAAGTTATTACGGCCCCAAAACTGATAATTTTCTAGTTACCACTTTTTTTTAAATTTTGTTTTCGACCTTAAATATTTATTACGTAGCGTTGTTCCGCCATCTTTCAAAGCGTCATTAAAAAAATGAAGAAGAAACAAAGTTCTGGGCGCGAAAATAAAATGTAATGTAAAAACTATTATTAAAGGGTGCGAAAATTTTCATTAGGTTGCTGATTAATTTTTATCGACGACTCTTTACTGTGTAGTTTAAATCGGCGTTAAAAACTTGTTTGAAGTAACAACAAATTAACTCTGAATTAATGTTGCTATTTTTTTTTATAAAAAATTATCTGTAGTTGTCTTTGTACTCATTTTTTAAAACTCATCATTATTTTGTTTTTCTTTTTTCATCTTTCATTTTTAGAAACGATTATTTTGCTGTAGAGATTTAACAATAACGCATGTTAGATAAAAAATACTTACGATGCAGTACTTCATGAGTTTATCGAAAATAAAGTTGAATCGCTATTAACAAATGTATTGTAGCAATAAAAAAACCCGATTTACGTAAAGATCCGATAATTCAGGGTATTCGTTCTCTGTTTTGCACACTGTGCAAGTATACATCATTGTCAGTTCTTCAGATTATATTAGCGTATTTTTGTTGGATTAAATTGAGCTGATAATATAGAACAATATGCATATCATTTTTAAACGATAATAATCTTAATTTTAAAATTTAAAATGAATTATTTCTTTTTTTGATTTATTAGCGAAGACGACACATGAAAATGAGTCGCTAACCAGCAAACACCGCATTGAAATAGGATCTTACAATCTGTTTATTCGATTAATTAATTTTCGTATTTTCTTTTTCACAGCTTCTTATTTCTACGCAAAACAGAAATATTAAAAAAAAAATTCCTAAAAGTTGGAAAGGGTGAACAAAAAATCAATAAAGGATTTTGAAATGCAGAATTTGTTTTCTTTATGCAAAGAAAAAATTAATATTATAGTTAAAATTTCAGAAAACTTTTTTTTTAGTTAAAGCAAATAAATGTAAAATTGGAAAAGAGCAATTCTAGCAAATAAGCGGGGAGTTATTAGAGCCATATTTTATAATTTTCTTTTTGTAATATGTACACGCTAGAAAGTTAACTCTAGATTAGTGTTAGTGTTATTGTAGTTCATTTACGTCGCATTAGAGCTGCACATTGGGCTATTGGCGACGGTCTGGGAAACATCCCTGAGGATGATCCGAAGACATGTCATCACAATTTTGATCCTCTGCAGAGGGGATGGCACTCCCGCTTCGGTTGTCCAACGACCTGCACGTGAAGTCGAGCACTTTACGGTAGAACAGTTTAACGAGGACCAATACTAGTGACTAGCCAAAAAATAATCTTAAAAGAATTAATGCATGACCGTAAAGCTATGAAGATCATAAAATACAGATGTGATGTTTTTCTCGTGAAATCTATGGCTTTTACTGAGAATTAACATTACGCTCATAAAAGTTATCATCAGTTGAGTCTTTGATATTTTTAAGATTCAGAAAATTTATTTATTGAATTAAGACTAACAAATGGAACGATGCGAAATAGTATAGTGCTGCCATCTGGTAATGACAAAGATAATTTATGTTTGTTATCTTTATTGTAGAGAGAGTGCGCAAGAGATGTTCTTTTGCACCGATTGGAAGCGAACCAGAAACTTTGTGTTCGTAGCCTGATGCTGAAAACACCATGGAAAAGGATGAATGCTTTCAAATTGAGTAAGAAAGCTTTATATATTTAAAGCCAAAACTAATAAATTCTATTAAATAATAAAATATGAATTCCTCACATTATTACTAATAAAATTTTAAACTCATAGTTAATGCTTGAGCCGCTTTTAACATTTATTCCATATTTGATTAAAAATTCCATTAGTAGCGAATTAAATATTTTCTGGCCATTTTAAAATAAGAATAATTTCCAACTCAAAAGTTTTCCGTAAAATTTCATAATCCTATGTGATTAATATATTAGGGAAAAAGAAAGAACATTCCAATTTTTTTTTCTTCTTCTTCTTCCCGCTGTTTTTATTTCAAGTGTATTTTCATCTTCTTTTGGCAAATATTCATTTTTATTTTTCCCGCTTCAAAAGAAGTAAAAATATTTTCGTTAGATAATACAAAAACTGCCTGAAAAATAACTAAGATTAGATTTTCTGCTCTTTTTTTTTCCTCCCTAAGACGCGAAACTGACAAGAAAGATAGGGGGGGGGGGAAAGGGACAACTGAAAAATTATTTAATTTTCCCGTTTGCGATGTGACAGTTAATTCAGTTCGGAGAAAACGAGCGATCTGGAACCGGTTCAATTAAATTTCATCCATGGAACGTTTTTCTTTGAAATGTAATCGGATACGGACATCCCAAATGTTTTTAAACGGAATAATAAAAAAAATTAAGGAAAAACAGTGTTTTTTATTTGTTCTACTTCAGAAGAACATTTTCTACACAACAAAGGCTCACAAAAAATATTAACGCAACTACGGTGTGGGGGAAAATTTATTCTCCGTGTAATTCAATATAGCCTGTATTCTGATCTTGCCATATTAAAACTGATTAAACGGCGATTGTTAAAACTGTGTAAAGATGCCATTGGTTTTGGTGAATCTCCATGTATCTATTTGTTTTTGTTGTCATTCTTCAAGAGATAAAAAATAACATTTCGCTCGGGGGTAGAAGAATGAATACATCACTGGAACGTTTTTTTTTTTTTCTAATTCAAATTAAATTACTTGTAAAAATAAATTGATTTCACTACTTGATGTTTTGAAAGTACGTTTTTCTTTATTTATTTTAATGCAACCATAATAAATTTTAAATCTTTTACTGCTGTGATAAGGCGTATTCCTACGAAGCACAGACGATTTAAAATACCTTTTCATTCGATTCGGTTAATTAAAAATTAGTTTGTGATGTTCAAAATATCTTAATAAAGAATTTCGCGAATAATATCTATTTTCATTCATAAGGTGTGTTTTTATTTTATGCAAATAAAGTTTAAGTGCATTTTATGGTAGATTTGAAATTATTAAGAAAAGTAACAATCGGAATTGAAATGTGATTTGATGAATGAGTTTTTCATTTAATACAATTTCGAATCTTGTTTTATTGGTTTTCTTGATTTAAGTTTAATTAACCTACTTTTTTTTATATTTTCTAATAATACTTGACACTTAATTAAGCATTTTATTCTCTCGTAGTGTACAATAATAAGAACAATAATAAAATACTCGCATTCTTATAATAAGACGCCCGGTGGCTGAGGGGTAGCGCTTCGCGCTGTCGAGTCGCAGGTCCCTGGTTCGATCCTCGGGGCGAGCAAGGTTGACTCAGCCTTTCATCCCTTCATGACTCGGTATATGAGTACCAAGCATGCTTGGGAACTAAACACTGGGAGTTCCGCGTTCGGCTGACCACCTGACCGGAACATCTGCTTCTGCACCCAGATCCCAAGGTCAAGAAAACTGAGATGGGCACAGTAGGCCTTGGCCCTCTAGGGCTGTCGCGCCGCTGAGTTTATTCTTATATTAGTGCAACTTTAAAATGTTTTATTCGCTTCCACTAATTCATTAATTTATTCATGTCTTTTGAAACTTGTTTTTCAGATTGAGAAATAAATGTTAAAGCTGTTGACACTCAGTTGAATGATAATAATAATAATAAATATGTCTAAATATTTCATAACATAATTATTTGCAGACACTACACTTAAACGGAAATTAATGCAGAAGCTTTTTTATTCGTTAAAGAACTTATAGCTATAAAGAGTGGATTTAGTTATACTGTAAAAATTCAAGATCAAATTACGAAAAAAAGTACCGGCACTCAGTGTGACAGTACTTTTTACTGTGAAATCTATTTTTACCACAACATGTTAGGGAACAAAAAATCTGATATATATTGTAATTTTTACAGTAACAATTACAGTAAAAATCACTGAATCATCCTAAATATATATTACTGTAAAACTATGGTATTATATTTTATGGTGAAAATTGATTTTACGGTAAAATGGTATATTTTACAATGTACTTCAAAATGTATAAACCGTAAAAAATTATTATTGCTTTCGTTCGTTTAAATAACGCGAATTTTAAATAGTGCCTTTTCTCTGCACCTTTTTTCACCAAAAGTAAAATTATATTAAATCCTTTTACAATTTTTTGGGTTAAAAAATATTTAAAGAAGGAAAAATACTTTGATTGTTTTTGTTTGCTTCAATAAAAAACAACATTTCCAACCAAGGGAATTTATTTTAAAACAGGGCTTTCTTTCTGTGACATTCAAAAAGTAAAATTTTATCAAACCTCTTTGCAACTTTTAGGGTTAAATTACATTTAAAAAGGAAAAATAATGTTTTTTTCCCCATTATTAATATTAATTTAAATAATTTCTTCCTTAAATCAGCTATTTATCAAAATTATAAAATAGGAACTAAATGTGCGATATCTATGAGTAAGTATGTTTTAATAAGGCATGCTCTCATTTGTTAATCGCTTGGGTGCACAAGTTCGAATATACGTCTTAATTAGTTAGTGCGCCTCATAAACCTGTTATTCAGGTAGAAGAAGAAAAAAAAATCATGTTTTAAGTGTTGATAGGCAGTTGAATAATATGCTTTGCATAGTTGAGGTAAAACTTGTTGGCAACTGTTCTGCTCTTCAAGAAAAAAAAAGTTCTTCGATTGATTCGCCACGAGCATATCTAATCTTGGTGACATACAGCATTTGGCAAGTTTCTGATGCGAGCAAACAAATGCCAACTACGTTCTCAACCTATTTGTTCTTGCTAAAATGTAGCCTCCGCAAATCTCTTTGATAGAGTTATTGTTAGATCTTTCAAAGTAAACCGACGTTGTGAAATTATTTATTTCATGAGCCAGTTTTATTTTTTTTTTTCGTTTCGTTTTGCAAAACAAAAGGATGCAATTAAAAAACTGTCGTGCCGGTCTAATTTATCCATTGGCGAAGTGTCGTTTCAGTGTGGAACCGTGATATGTTTACCACAGTATATTATACAAAGTTCTAATGTTTGGAATTCCAGCCTTGTCATTTTATCGCACCTGTCTCTTAGCTTCGAGATTTTTTTTTTAGTCTTCAAAGGTGAACACAGTAGTTCACAAGAGTTTAGGTGAATAAACTTGAGGGTGTTTTTCAAAGTTGTTTTGGCAGAAAAAAAAATCATGAATGCCTTAAGCTAGTAGAAGCTATTAATTTTGAAATATATTTATTCTCTTCTTTAAGCCTGGAAATTAAAATGGGCTAATAAATTGACTGTCTAAAATGATATTACATTTCTTAAAATTCGTCAGTTTGGCGAGATTTTTCAACCTTTTCGAAAATTGTTAACAGTGTTGTTCGAAGCTCTTTCATCAAGGAAAATTAAAAAGACGAAGTCTAAGCAGGGGCGGATCCAGAAATATTTCATGGGGGGGGGGTCATAAACTCAGATCTCCCCCCCCACACACAATAAATTTTTTTGTATAGAAATTTTTTTTTTAAATATTTATTTTGAAAAAAAAATAGCGTTTTTAATGCTAGTCTTCTCATTTATTTTTTTCATAATGAACAATAGAACAATAGGGGAGAGTGGGGTCAATTGTAACATTTTTTACTTAACTATTTTTAACTAACAAAAAATCCAATATATTATTAGTATTAATTGACAGACGAGTAAAGTAGACTATCCTCTACTAGAAAAAAAAA
>NC_092209.1:34586737-34671109 GCF_043381705.1 Parasteatoda tepidariorum | reverse complement strand
GAAAATAAGCACCTTTATGCACTTTTTAAAAACGCTACGCACCATGATATATATGCATATATATATATATATATATATATATATATATTCCTTCAACTATAGAAAAGAAATTCCGTATAAATATTTAGAGAGTAGATAGGCAAAAATATTTTTATTATTTATATTTTCTTTGAAAACGCAGATAATTTTTTAATTTTTCTCGCTTTTTTGAAATTTGTTTTGGTGTACTATAACTATGAATTAACAACACAGTCAAAAAATAATTATAAAAAAAATAAAAAAGACGCACACTCGCTTTGCAAGTCGGCACTGACGTGCTAAAGATTGTACGGCGTATTGTTACGACGTACCTATCTGAGTTCTGTAATTTTCATTATTACTAACGCTACTAATACACCATCGAAGTTTTTCTGAATATATTTAAATTGTGCAAACCTAGTTGATTCTTTTTTAAATGTTCCTATGTTAGTGGTTTAAATACTATTTTGTAATTTATGATCCAAGGATTCTGTATAATAAGCTTAAAACTAATACTAAATTAAGCTAAACTAAAGCTAACTAACATGTATTAGCATTTTTTTGTCTGAAAGGAAGTTTTAATCCTTACAATCTCTACTTAAATACGAAAATAAATTTAAAAAATAAGATAAGAAAATATTTTTCCATCTAACTTACTTTATATTTTTATATGCAGTTGTATAATCTAAAAACAACACTCTTAAGTAATATAGCGCGCAAACAAATACTTGGCCTACGTAAAACTATTTCCCGTAAATCCCAGAGGGGGTTCGAAGAAAAAGCAAACAAAACAATAGTTGATTCAGCCGTTCTCTGGCAGCTGAGTTTCATATTCTCCCGTGTACCATCAACCATAATCTGACAGTGAAGAAAAACAAAAGGAAAATCGGTCACCATCTTGGAAATAAGAAGACATTTCTTATTCCCACCTGCATATTCCGTTAAGATGGCGACCCTCAACTTCGGCGATAAGCCAGTCTACCTTAGTGCAAAAGTCTGACAAGCAAAAGGGATTTTAGGTTGCGTATGCGATAGCTGTCGATAAAAGGAAAGGGGGAAAAAACAGACGAAATCCTTTTGGAAAAGTTTGGTTCTGGGAGAACTCTAACTGGAATGACACTGATGGTGGAACTAAAGTCCTGTGTAAACAGACATCGAAGCTGTCTTATTGCATGTGTGACTCCTTCGGTGAGAGAAGCCCAAATGTCGAGATCGATGCTGGTACGAGTTAACCATCAAATGCTTACAGAGGAAGATTTGACGACTAAAAAACTACTACACACACTTTTATGAAATAATTAATTCCTTTTGAAATTTTTCTTTATTAATAATGGCAGCACCTATCAAATCTTTGCGAAAGAAATTTCAATTATTAAAAAACCGAATTACATCAATTTAATAATTTGTTTTATTAAAGATGACAGCACGAGTTAGCCATCAAATATTTTCTGCGGAGGTTTTGGTGACCTGGAAACTATTTCAAATATATGTTATAAATAATTCGACTTAATAATTTTCGACTTAATAATAATGGCAGCATGAATTACCTGTCAAATATTTGTGAATGAAATTTGAACTACTAAAACACCATTACAGTTTAAAGAAATAATGACTTAATAATTTGTTTTATTAATGATGACAGCATGAGTTACCCATCAAATGTTTGCTGCAGAGGTTTAGATGACATAGAAACTATTTCAAATCTATGTTATAAATAATTCGATTTAATAATTTTCGATTTAATAATAATGGCAGCACGAGTTACCTGTCAAATCTTTGCGAAAGAAATTTGAATTACTAAAAAACCAGTACACTTTAAAGAAATAATGACATCAATTTAATAATTTGTTTTATTAATGATGACAGCACGAGTTACCCATCAAATGTTTGCTGCAGAGTTTTCGATGACCTAGAACATATTTCAAATCTATGCTATAAATAATTTGATTTAATAATTTTCGATTCGATAATAATGGCAGCATGAGTTACTTGTCAAATTATGGCGAAAGAGATTTGAATTACTGAAAAACCATTACATTTTAAAGAAATAATGACTTCAATTTAATAATTTGTTTTATTAATGATGGCAGCACGAGTTACCCATCAAGCGTTTGTTGCAGATGTTTGGATGACATAGAAACTATTTCAAATCTATGTTATAAATAATTCGATGTAATAATTTTTGATTTAATAATAATGGCAGCATGAGTTACTTGTCAAATTATGGCGAAAGAGATTTGAATTACTGAAAAACCATTACATTTTAAAGAAATAATTACATCAATTTAATAATTTGTTTTATTAATAATGACAGCACGAGTTACCCATCAAGCGTTTGTTGCAGAGGTTTGGATGACATAGAAACTGTCTCAAATCTATGTTATAAATAATTCGATTTAATAATAATGGCAGCATGTGTTACTTGTCAAATCTGTGCGAAAGAGATTTGAATTACTAAAAAACCATTGCACTTTAAAGAAATAATTACTGCAATTTAATAATTTTTCTTATTAATGATGACAGCACAAGTTACCCATCAAATGTTTGCTGCAGAGGTTTGGATGACATAGAAACTATTTCATACTTATGTTATAAATAATTCGATTTAATAATTTCCGATTTAACAATAATGGCAGCATGAGTTGCCTGTCAAATCTTTGCGAAAGAGGTTTGAATTACTAAAAAACCATTACACTTTAAAGAAATAATTATATCAATTTAATTATTTGTTTTATTAATGATGACAGCACGAGTTATCCATCAAAAGTTCGCTGCAGAGGTTTCGATGAGCTAGAAACTATTTCAAATCTATGTAATAAATAATTCGATTTAATAATTTTCTGCTAATTACGTCGCCGTGAAGTTCCATCTAATATTTGCTGAAGAGGCTTTTGTAGCTTATAAATTATTGCAAATCAATGTAATAATTATTTCAGTCTAATAAGTTTCATTTTATAATGCCGTGATGAAGGTATACATCAAGTATTTGATGTGCAGTTTATGATGGCTTAGAAAATACTACATGTCTATGTAACAATTATTTATTTAGTAGTTTTCTTATTAAAAATGTCTTTAATAAAATTTACCAAGTTAACCATTGAATATTTGCTGCAGAGGTTTCAATGTCCTATAATCTTTGACATTTTTTAATAATAGTTAATTATATTGATTTTATAATGTTTATTACTAATAAGGGGGGCATGAGTTATCCATCAAATTTTTGTGCTAAAGTTTTGATACCTTATGAAATATTTCATTTATATGTGACAGTTGATTATCTCGATTTAATAATTTTCAATATTAATAAAATCGACTCGCGTTACTCTTCGGATCTGTGCTACAGAAAGTTTGACGCTTAAGACTTATTAGATTTCCATTAAATAAATAATTCTTTTGAGAAAATTCCATTAAAAATAATGGCAGCACGATTTACTCAGTAAATTTTTCTTGAAAAAGCTTTAAGGACACATTTTTTTTTCTACGTAATGTACCTCAATTTAGTAGATTTAACTACTGTTACTAACCAAGTTCGCAATAATAGAAGAATCAAGTTTGGACAAAGGAAGACTGTCGGTATAGTATACTCCTGTCAAAAATTTTTTTTTCAAAATCAAACACGACCTTTTTTTTAATTTTTAAAATCTAAGTTTAGCTCTTCTGTGTATTTCATCAGTATTAAATAAGCAAACTTATTGGATAAAAAGAGCTAACGAAAAAAAAAATTGTATAAGTTACAAAAAATAAAACAGCCACAATTTTTTCTTAAAAAAAAGAAACTGATCCTGACTGACTAAAGAAAACAATTAAAAAATAAATACGATTTTTTGTTAAAACCTTTCTTTAGCGAAACTTTTATTTACTATACCCTGTAGAATATTTCCTTTTAATCTATTTAATGTGATTAATGAAATGGGTACCTCCCTTTACACGATTTCCAAATTCATTTCATTCACTGAGCATAAATTTACATTAGTTTATTCCGAAAGCCGGGAAGATAAAGGCTCATTTCCTACCCTGGATCTCCAGGAAACTTTTCCTGGAAAACTCTTTCTCCGGATTGATGAGCGGTGATCTGGGATGAGGCGATGGAACAATGGTCGTTTGACCTAAGGGACCCCCCTGGAGTGGACATCCCTTGGGAAATCCGACCCCTTTGACACCCCCACCATCGTCAGAAATCCTCACGCGAAAGCGTTCCTTGGAATCATTTTCATTACCCTGGCAAAAGAGATACTAAGATAAGGCTCTATTGTATCCATCGGAGGATGGAGATCAGTTTGGGATGCCCTAGAGTATGCCGGAGGATTGAAAAGGGATGAGGGGAGGAGGAGCTTTCGTCTTATGCGAGATTGGATGAGGATAGAAGACAAAAGGGATGGAGGTGCTGTTTAGGAGATTCAATTGCCCGGGTAAAACGGAGTATTGTCGTAGGGTAAATTATATGTGGTTAAGGGAATGGGCACTAATGATGGTCAAGAGGTGTTGGGACGTGAATATTTTGCTTTAACTTTTGCTGTGCTGCCATTTGAATCTATATACGAAGGAATAAAAACAAATCTAATGTCAGATAGTCAGTTTTGGACTAGACAATGCAAAAGTGAACTACATCAGAAACAGGAATAAAAAATAAGTTCTCTTTGAAAATATTGGAGCTCATTGAACAAGTGTTTGCTTCAATCTTATACGGTGTTTAGATAAATCTAAGATAGTGTTAACCAATAGCAAGCAGCAGGTAAAACCCGTTAGTCTAGGGGGAAAATGCGACCTCCATTGACATTTAAAGAATCACTGTTACGGAGAGTAGAACTTGAATCATCAAAAGTTGTTTGATTCATTTAACGAAACGGAGAAGGGTAATTTCCGATCCCTAATGCACACACTTTTTGTCTACATTAATGACAAGGATTCTTACATTAATATAGATATTAAGAGTGGTCCTTAGACAACACTCTTTATATTTGATATAGAATTTGAAAAAACAAACGAACTAAAATTAGATTACATTGGTTTCCCAACGTATTGATTCGCGTTAAAAAAGTCTTTCTTAGTACAGTTAAATGATCCTTTACAAATGAGTACTTTAATTAATATCTGTCAATATTTATTCTCCACCGAGGCTTTTAATTTTTATTTTATAACTGTCATTGAACAGACGACAAAATGTTTTGTATTTACAATTACCCATGCTCAACTCCGTAGCCTTGCGATTTTGAACCCGATCCAGAAGACAAGGGAACTCCTGGGTTAAGTATTGGGAGAAATTCGCCTTAGTCGAGGACTTTTTGAGGGAACTAACCCCATTAACGTTACATGGAAAGGAAAACCACGAAAACTTCCTACAGTTAGTATGACGTAGAGGGGACTCTAACCCATGATCCCTCTACCACTGAGGATATTTTACGCTAACTCTGTGGTTGGTGCAAGCCGGATGTGGAATTGATATCGACCTGGCATTGTTGGGATTAGAACCTAGCTCAACTCATTGGGAGGTGTGGGCTGTATCCCCTGAATCACCATGGCTGATGAAACCACCATGGCTATTGAAATTAATTTCTTTTTGGATTTAAATAAACCTTTGTTATTCGTAATAAATGACTAACAAGTTATCGAAATTGTCCACTTAGCATTGAGTGAAGTTTGAAATACTAAATAATTTTTGCAAGTCCAGATGTAAACCAAAATGCAGTAAAACATCTAAATTGTGCTTACAAAAAATACTTAACGAATTAAATATTACATTTAATAGTATAATTAAATATTATATTAATATTATATAGGTTGTTGACAAATTTGTAAAAAATCACCACACAAGCTCCCTTACCCCTACCAGTTTCTAGTTAAATATACAGGATTGAAATGATGGTATATAAAATCAATTGGTACTCTGAGAAAAAAATTTAAGTTTAATTTGTCTTTTTAGATTTGGAGTTCATTTATTTCTTTATTTGAAATCTGTAAAAAAATTTTGTTAACATTATAAAAAATGGTTTCAAAAGAAAATTGACTTTTTAAGTAAAATGCAATGCAATAATAAAAAGCCAAATAAAAATCTGTGTAAATATTTTCCTGAAATAATTTTCGAATATAGTATGATGGATCTTAAATACAATATTTTATCTATGTCTGAAAAGAAACATATAACTAATTAATCAAATCAAAGCAACAAATAGTATTTCAAAAGATAAGATAAATGCATTAAATATGTTTCCTTTTCAAAGATTCATTAAAACAAAATACTTTATACTTAATTAAATCTTTTAAATAAATATTTGCTTCTTAACTTCTCGAGATACTCATCTTTTGTTAAACATTTAAACGCACTTCGAAAGTTTCCTTTAAGAAAATCAATGGCAACTGAATCTATCCTGCTTTCCTATTAAATTTTTATTATTAAGTAAATATTGGAAAATTACTTTTGAAGGGTTGGATGTTTATCTGGATTAAATGATGAATTTTTAACAAAAGTGTTACATTTTTGAGTTAAGTATTGTTAAATTGGTTTAGAGCAATATAGAGTTATATAAAAGATTTTATAATTTTTTAAATTTTCCCATTTTAATTTGAGAAATCACTATTATTTTTATGCTATGTTTAAAACATCACAAGTCCATAAATATACACAAATGATAATTATTAATGTGTGGAAAGGTCATCAAGGTGAGATAGTTGGCCAAAATAGAGTTTGTTGATTGTTTCTTTGAAGCAGATTGGACACCGGTGTCACTTTTATTATTTTTTTCTGACACTCTAATTACAAGGAAAAATATAATTTATCTTTTTTTTAATTATAAAAACAGTCTAAGTTACTAATAAAAATCTGCTAGATTATAGGAATTTTATTTGTAATAATATATAAAATAAAACAAAAATGTTGAAAGTTGTGAACTAATAATTAAGTTGTAATAATTACAAATTTGAAAAATTATTGCTTTTAAGAGAACTGTATCAGGAAGATTTTGACTTTAAAGCAGAAAAAGACTATGTTTCATGCTGTATTTTCTAATTATACATTATTAAAATGCTAAATATGATATTTTTCCATTATTTTGAGGAAAATAATATAAAATAATGAAAAAAAGCATTAAAAATATATTTAATAAAAATTCCGCGTCATTGTTTAGACAGTGCTGTAATAGATTAAGATAGATTGTCTGTTTTTTTCCTTTCCATGAATAATACTGCTTCCTGTATCACAGGCACATATGCTCAAATTACTATCCTTATCTAAGACAAGCGTAATGTTTGAATAACTTCTTTGTTAGGTTCGTGCAAGTATACAAATTTCATTTTATTTTAGAACCATCGTTGAACAGTCGATCCAATTTTTGGATATAAGACTACTAATCTTTAATTCCTCAGCCCTGTAATTTTGAATCCAATTCAGAAGAAAGAGACTTCCTGGTTCAGGTATAGGGTGAAGTTGCCTTCGTGAAGGAATTTTTGATGTAACTAACTCGCATTTGCTTTACACGGAGAGGAAAACCACGGAAACCTCTCACGGTTAGCCTGAGAGCAAGGGGACTCTAACCCATGATGCGACTACCATTAATGAAATTTTAGGTAAGCACTGTGATCCGTGCGAGTCTGATGCAGAATTCGTAGAGTGCATAAATATAATTAACAGTAATTTTTGAATTTCTTTACATTCGTCATTGAGTTATTTGCCAAAATAGCTTTAGGTGTTCAATTTTGCCCATTCTCCCCTTACAGACAACGATATAAATACAGTAACTTATAACAATTGTGGATTTTCAATGTCAGGCCAAAAACTCTTGATGAGAATTCGAATATAGGTTTTTCATTCAAATAAAGTTTTGTCATGGGAGTCATGTGGGGTAAAAACTCTCTGTGTATAACCTAACAATCAGTCTGTAGTTTATGGAAATATATTTACTCCATACGTAAAAATTAGTATATAAATATAGAAAATTCATAAATAATTTATTTTTGAAATTTGAAGAAAAAGGAAATAACGTGAATCTTTGGTGAAGTTTGAGTGTATTGAGTAACAATTTTATGTCGCGCATGAACGGAAATTAAATAAACTAAAGAGAAAAAAATCACAATTCAGGAAAACGTATCAGATTACTTATTTACGCGGAGAAATTTTTTGTTGAGAAACTATACTCTATAGTAACGATATGTCTGAAAAAAAAAACATAATTTTGGATAGTAAAACCAAAATATACAGTATTTAATAGATTCATTTGTTATTTTTCCAGTTCAAATGCCGGTTTTCAAAATTATAGTTTTTATAGTTTGTAAAGAATACGAAACTGAAAAGAATTCTAACGATTAAATGGTTATCATGTCATGCTCTAAGGTATCATCATAAACTTACTAAATTTACCAATGTAAAATATAAATTCAGATATTTTTGTCAATTTTGCTAAACTAATTGCCATATCAATTCGGTAAAAATTACCGAGCCTTTTTATGCTCCCATACAGCCAGAAAAACAGCAAGTTTCACCATATTTTATTAGTTTCGACCATACTTTTTCTTCTTAGAGAAAATATGTCAAATTTAAATATCATCAAAATTTGAAAGTTATTAATGAAGTTAATTCTGGAAGTAGTAAAAAATTTCCTAAATTTTGCAGATTGCCATTTTGTAACGCAAGTAAAATGTATCATAATGTGAGGACCCAACTGACGTGAAGCCTACGCGTATATTAAGTGAAGTAAAAAGAAGATGATGCTATAAATTTTGAACAGTTTAAGATTTAGAATGTCAAGATTTGAATCTGGGACTTCTGTTCCAGTGCGCAATCGGCTTCGCTTGGAACTCAGTGCAGTGGCGTAGTTTCAATATGTGTTCGAGGAGGGTTATTGGTTATCTCCTTCTGTTATTGTTGTCGTCGTCGGCCATTAACCCCTTAACGATCGGTTAATTTTCAAGAAAACGGTCGTGAAAGTGCCTATTTTTTGGCTTTTGTATTTGTATTACGTATTTGATTAGTGCTACAACTAGTTTAAAATAAACTAACTATCTACAATAACCTTAAAAATATTCTGCTACTGCCATCAGGTGTGTAAAATGAGAAAGAAAATGTTTTCCGGGCAAAAGAAATGAATTATTTTTATTCTTATTGGCGCGTCACTACTGAACACTCCAGCCCGTCAATATCACGGGAGCGAGAAATAGCGGGCGAAAACTCAGCCCGTCATTTTCGCGGGAGCGAGAAGGAAGGGGTTAAAGCAGATTTGGTGCGATTGTTCTTGTTTTCCAGCGACGCCATCTATGGCCAAGAATTCGACTTCTGCCACACCCATACTTTACACCATTTTATAGGGCGAACCCATTCATGCATCCATTCATTCGTCCACAGATCGTAATTTTGACCTGAACAAGAGAACGATCTATCTCCAATTCAGTACCCCCAGAGCTTAAATTTGTTACGGAGGACCTTATGACCAGACAGATTTAACGTGCGCCATTCACCATTTACTACACAGGGAATTTTCGACCGGCTGGATGAGAACTCCCGTTCTCATGAAAGTGAGTGCAGTGTCCTTCCAACCTGGCTATCCCAGTCCTCTATCTCCTTCCATATATATANCTTTTCATCAGCCCACACGATTATATCCGCAAAAAAGAGTGCTTTCTGATATTGTATCAATATAGCCAAAGCAAAATAACTTTCTTCGTGTTTTCTTGTATTTATTTATTTTGTTGTATATATATATATATATATATTCTAAACGTTTAAACTAAAGAAAACTGCATAATGAAAACTTTTATATATTTGCATCCTACTTACCGTACGATACTTAATTAATACATAATATACATAATTTCGGAGGGGGTTTTGTCCCCCAAACCCTCCCCAAAACTACGCCACTGACTCAATGGGCAGATTTTTTAAACAGATAAAAACAAGCTGAAATTCTATATGAGACCAACAAGACTATTTGTTTTTTAATTATAATGTCCTTGAAAGCGAGAAAAAAAAAACTAAAATCTCCTGATAACACAAAGAGTTTCTATCACAAATATTGCGGTAACTATTTGTAATAAACATTTCAATGCTGTATTAATTTATATCATATTTATCTCCAAAAAATGATAAATTGCAATCATCTTTCACATCCAAATGTTAATCCATTGATCGAAATCAAAACTAATACGAGTGCTTGCGACTCGCGTTGAGCCAACACATGGATTAAGTGACATTTATATGTGCCCAGTCCTCTCAACAAATTACAAGCTGAGATGCCAGATTCATTTTTCAAATTCTGCTTCTTCTTTTTTTTTCTTTCTTTTTCTTTCTCTCTCCCTATGTGGGAGTGTTTCTGACGGACGGACTACTTTTCGTCTAAGAAAAAGAAATATCAAACAACAGTTATTAGAAGCTGGAAGAAATTCGTGGTCGCGAAAGAGGAAAAAATATGACGGCAAAGAAAACAGGATAAATATCATTTATTAGTCGTTTGTTGACATGTTGTGTCATGTATAGTAATTAAGCGTGAGTAATGTTACGGTGAGATGGGGGGTCAGTGCACATAACGTAGTGGTTGGTAGAAAAAAAAATTGAAAACGTGGAAAAGCGTTGAGATAAAAATAATTCTGTGGAAATGTTTTTTTATTCAGATATTTCGAAGTTTTGCGCGATTTTGTGGTGAAACACGTCGCTTTGAAGTGGTAGAATTAATATGTAGTACAAAAATGTCTTTGTTAATTATGTATGAAGGGCATTTTAGGTAATAAAAATGTGAATAATGACATGGCAACCAAAAAAGTAAAGGAATAATTCTTCTGAAATACGGATTTGATTTGTGAAATCAGGAAAAATGCATGCGAAAATTGTTAAAAATCTGAAAGAAAAAAATAAATGCTTTTTTTTTCTTTTCGGTTAGCTAGGCGCAAGGAAATTCAACTCTTTTTTAATTTTTTTTTTAAACAAAAACTTAAAATAAAACTTTAAATAGAAAAACTTAACAGAAAAAAGTTGGTGAACATTTTTTGGCGACTTTTCGCTCTCGCACGGATATCCGAAAAGTGCCAATTTTCTAGCTGGTGCTTTGAAAAAAATAAATTTTTTACACCTTAAGTGTAAAAATGAATTATTTTACAAATTATCGGTAGATTAACTAGGGTTATGCTTTTAAGATCCAAAAAAAAAAATGCTTCATGTTTCAAAATTACCAAGATATCGCAAACTGCCTAGATCTGTGGTTCCCAAATGGCGTTCCGCTATATCCTAGGATTCCATGGAGGAGTTAGGGGACTTATTTCTAGAGTTGGAATATTTTTTTTAACCAGTAGACTTTAATTATAGTTTCCAATCAACAATTCATTTTTTATTTCATATTTTGGTTGATCTTATGAAATTATTTTAACTAAAATACCATTGAAAAATAAATGGGTAATTTTTTTAATAAATATAACTTTCTAATAACAATATATTATAAATTATGAAAAGATCATACATTTAGGAAACTTTTATTATCATTTGCAATTGCTGTTTCCAGATGAAAATAAAATTACCAAATTAGTTAATAACGAAATATGTTTCTCTAATAACGATCTTTAACGTTTAAAGCACTTCGTTTAATTTTTGTAATAAAAGAAACCATATTTCTGTATGTTTTATTAATTTTTAGCTACAAGCATACACTACGCCAAAAACAAATTTGTTTAATTTTTGTAATAAAAGAAACCATATTTCTGCATGTTTTATTAATTTTTAGCTACAAGCATACACTACGCCAAAAACAAATTTGTAACTAGACTAGAATTAGCTCCGAGACTTTGAATTAAACTGTCGGACAAAAAAACTGGCTTTTGATTATTAATGATAAAACGATGAAAAAAGTTCAATGTCTTTATTTATTTATCTATGAAGTTGAGGTGACATCGAAAGGCGGTTAATAAATTTGGGTGCCACTGCCAAACAAAATTGGGAACCGCTGGTCTAGAAATTCTGCTCATTACCTACTATGCACTCGTTAAAGTGAAAATAAGATTTTTATAGTAACAGCAACATTTCTATAAATTAGTATAATGTTGTTTGTTAATTTTTTTCACTATCAAAGAATCAAATTTGTTATATTCAATGATTATCCACTATAAAACCTATAATACAATGAATCAAACGGTTTGAAATATTATTAAAATTAAGAAAATTACCCTAATGCCATTTATTTATTTTTTAATATCTAAAGAATTATTTCCATAAATAAAAACAACAAATTAATTGATAGAATGAAAGGAACTTTTGAGTTTTAAAATTTAAGGAAACCGTTTATTATTTGATTCAGATGGGATGATGGTGTCCCTTTTATACACTCTTTTTACGTTCTAATTATAAGAAAAAATAAATGTCGGCATATTTTAAGTATAAAATTCAGTCCAATAGTTATTAAAAAATTCTGTTAGCTTATTGGAGTTATACTAAATGTAAAATGCTAAAATATAAAATTCAAGAAAAGTAATTTTTTTTTTCATTCACTTTCAGAAATTCATTAGTAATTCATTTGTAAATTAAAGAAATTTCAATGAGGAATATCTGTTTCGTTTAGATCTGAATAACTGTATAAACTAATCTTTGGGTAAACTAGTCTTTGTGGAGACTTTTTGATGGAATTAACAAGCATTAGCGTTAGATGGAGAGTAAAACCACGAATAATTCCTCGGCGTTAAGGAAATTCTAACCTTTGATACGTTGCTAAATACTTTTATGTTAGCACTATGGTCGGTGTGAACAGGGAGCAGAATTTGCATCAACCAGCCATCCCTGGAATTCGAAACTGGGTCACCTCATTGGGAGTCTTATTGTGAGACTCTCTTAGTAAAATTATTATGGAATCGTGTGAACCGGAAAGAAATATGTCCCTCGTGATCAGCCTGACGACAATTATCTTATAATCTTATGATTTTTTCACTACTCAGGCTAATTTGCATTTGCACTGCAGGGATGGAATCAGTATGAAAAGTAAATTTAGGTAGTTCAATCCGGATTTGCTTGCTCGTTATACGATTGGTGATGACATGCTCTAAAACTGCGTATAATAAACAAATACTAAATTGAAATTATTTAACACTAGAAACACTGAACATTGTTTTGTAACTAAAAAGAATGAAGAGACCATGTTTCTGTGCAGATCGATAAAACATTCAAATGCCTAAAATATAATCATAATTAATTTAATATACGACCTGATCAGCGAAATCGTTTGGCACTTTATCCAATTCTGTTCACGAAAATATTTGATTAAACGGAACACTAACTTTCCAATTTTACTTATTATATTAGTTTCTTAAATAATTGAGTTTCCTTGCCTCAATGAATAATAATTATACATATATTGAAGAAATGTTTTTTAATGAAACTGGAGTACATTACACTTATCAAAGGGTATCTTATACCCAAACTTTCCTGGGGTTTTCTTGGGATTACCCACCAAAATACCTAAGGGGCCATTCTGGCCCCTTCCGCTAACTTAGGTATAAGGTTCTATAAATACATTTCAGTAAGATTAAGATATGAATGATTAAATATGCACTTAAATTGGATGAATTATGAGGAATCAGAAATACTCAACACTTTCAGTAAGTTAATTTTTTTAAATTACAAAAAAAATAAAAAATGAGAGGGGTCAATTTTTATTACATTTTAGTAAAAAGTTTTTGATATGAATATCTCTTCTAATTTTTGGCATAACGTCAAGCTGAGGGAGTGTTAATGTAGTCAAACCGATCCATCTATAGGAGATATCAACTCTATTCGAGGGCAAATTTAGAGACATCATTTATCAATGATCAAAAAAATTTTCTGTAGCTGTAGCTAAGCTAGATTCAGTATATTTTTTCACTGTATTAAGTACCCGGCTTGATAAATGAAATTAATTGGGAGTAATAAGGTCTATGTAAGGTGTTGTTTTTCTGTTAAATCCGTTAAATGAAATATCTGGGGTTGCAGCAAATTATCTTAGCTGATTCATTATCTTAGCTGATTTTTGTAATTTTAGGAGCATTCAGGAAAATGCTTGCTTTTTAAGAGATTAAAAAATACTTTGGATAATAAATGCCTTATGAATGATAATAAGTATACACTTACAGTTACAACTTTCTAACTTCTTGTAATAGACAGAAACAATCTCTATGTTTAATGTCGTATATGTATGCAGAATGTTCTCTATAGACGACCCTTTATGTTTATGTATTTAGGACAGACAAATATGCACATTGAGAGGTGAAAATTAATATTGAATCGATATAAAAACAAAAGCGGTATAGAAATTTGAGACTTCAATATAAGGGACCTTGTTTGATTGACAATTGAAACTTGCAGTGTTTCTTATAATCGCAATCGGTGTTCTAATCAACTATGAAACAAGTTTTTAAGAACCACTGCACACTCACTTTCTTTCATAGTGATTTCTCATATATCAACAAAACATTTTTTTCGTTTATTTATTAATCTGTTATCTCTAATGTATGTCCTTTTTTTGTCTTAATTTTTTAAAAAGATTCTAAAAATATGTATAAAGAACGGTCTTTACAGAACACTCTGTATATACTTTATGCAGCAGATCTTTAATGTAACTGTTACTTCAATGCAGAACAGAATTAAAATTAACTATTATTTTCATTTTATATACCTTTTCTAAACATAATATGTTAATGCACCATGCGTTTTTTCCTCCCAATGTTACAATGTTCCAATAGTACAGCGCCTTTTTAACGTAACAAATATTTTAATGCACCATACATTTTTTAATGTAACAATTTATACCTTCTCGAATGAAGTATATTAGTACACATTTCGTTGTTTCAAATACATTTACAGTCAGAATAATTTTATGTTGAAAATCATTTGCACCAGATAGAGCCCACTCCTAATGGGACTTGAGGCAATTTTAAATTACTATTGCAAGAGTATCTCTATTTGTAATGCATCTTCTGTTCGGCTGCCATCGAGCTAAACTAAATAAATGTGTAATTCAGAGAATAAAAGCTTTCTTCATCCAGCAAGCATGAAAGTAGAGCTCTCAAAGACATTGAAATAACCTCAGCGTCCCAAGTGGACGATCATCTCGATTTAAATTGCGTTACATGTAGTCGCTAACATTCATTTCACCATTCTCGTAATATCTTGAACGAGGTAGTGCACGACGCCTAATTCCGAGTCAATTTAGGAAATGCTCTCGTAAAGTTAATTTTGTATTAGCCAAAGTCCGCTGGAATACTTGAGAAGCACGCCAAATGGCTTCCAACTTAACGATGGTCGTTCAGACTTTGGCATCGATTAAAGGATGCCTGGCTTTGGAAGGGGCGAATTTTAAACTTTACTTTCACAATAGGATGTTTGTCTTTCCTAAACAGACACGTCTTCTCGTCGAAATGAGATTTCCAGATAATATTCTCCAGTGTTCTTAGCCATTGCTTAGAGGTAGTTATAATACCGCACGTGGTTTAACAATTGGAGAATTAATTTGGGACTAAAGTTATGTGGTTTAGTATAATGTTTTGTACTTTAATAGGGTGATAAAACTGAAACGAATTTTATCATCCATTAGTACAGCAATTTTTCTATTTTTTGCAAAGAAAGATTTTGCCGAAACGAAATTACATTACAAATTAGATGTGCCGAAAATATCCGTTGCTTTGAAAAATTAATTAAAGATAAACAGAAGGAAACAGAAATGAATGATTTACTGTTTTTTTTTGTTGTTCAGGAAACGGATAGATTTGTTTTCAACAAACATTAAAATTAGCTACAAAGTAATCCAATAGATGGCAATGTTAATTGAGAAAAAGCTATAAAACAAAGTTAAACAACATCTTTGTTCAGTCTTAGGACAAAATTAACAGGAGTGCACTCAAATATTTCAATTGGAATGATCTCATATACAGCAGAAATATTTTTTATAGTTATTTGTTTAATCAGAAACACAATCTATTGTCGAAGGTTAGGACTAATTTCGATTCTTAAAGAGAAAGTACAACCCATTTAGCCTAAGCAAATAGCATTTTTATATATATTCTATGTTCTTTTCTTTATTTTTCAAATCGTTGGCCACGATGGGAACATGTATTAATATTTTTCAAATGATTATATTAATATGCTATCATACTTTTTCTGAAACATAGTAGAAGTCTAATTTGAGCATATTTATTCTTCATAAGAACAGTACAAAGTGAAATGTTAAGACCCCTCCCTCAATAAAAATACTTTTCTTTAAAGTATTTATAATTTGACGAAAAAAATATGATTTACAAATTTCATTTTATATGATTTACAAAAATGATAAAAACATTCTTTTATAGTATTTTCTAACTATTTTAATAATTACATTAGTTTAAAATTTTAAGGCCACAAACAGATTGCTCTTCCAAAGCGTGTAGAAGTATATATCCCTAATTAAAGATGCAGGAAAATGGCTGTGATGAGGGCAAAATGATTTAGATATCGAGATAATCCTCGATTGATTTATGAATGGATACAATTTGGTTTCTTCCAATTTGTTCTTAGGGCTTTTAATTGGCTAATCAACTCAATATTCCGGTGAATTTCTCATGCCTTATTAAGGGCGCTTGACGGTCAGTTAATTTGTTTTTTAAATTAACAAATTAGTGGTTTTCTTTATTAATTTTCTGCTTCGGTTGAAGTGCTTCACTACCCGAAATCGCATATCTGAAGTATTTATGGAAAAACGTTTAAAAATATTGTCGTTTGGTAGCATTGTTTTTCAGTTGTTTTACCTTTTAATGTCAAAAATTACCGTTTTGAAGGACTGATTGAAGCTTTCACTTTCAACAGTCTACGTTTGAGTGGTTCAAACTAGGATGCTGTTTCAGTTTTGAATACATGGGATTTTCAAATTCAAATATTATTTGCTTCGGAGCTATTTTGACACATCTTTGCTCAATTTTGAGAAATCTTTTTTACTGAGCATTGATGTCTTTAAGCAGTATCTTTAAGAAACGTGGATTAATTAAAATTACTCCCTCGTAAAGACTGCTATGATTGATGTCACACATCACGTTAAAATGCATATTAACTAAATCTACATCTCACTGTTAGTGCAAATCTGAAATACCTAGTAGCTAGTCCAAAAGAAACAATTATAACGAGACAATTTTTGTGATAAATCTGTATATGCCTCTTTAAACATTTAGTTTAAAATTTGATAAAGAAAATAAAATGTAGTTAAAAATAACACACCTGCTAACATAAATTTTAGTTATTGTTTTTTTTAAACTGATTCTTTAAGCCTGTTCCACTGATAAGTTATACTGATAAGTTCTACCGTTAAGTTCTACTGATATTTGAGCTTTATTATAAAAACACAGTTTTTCTCTATCATCTGAAATTTCTCAGTGTTTAAACCACTGACTTGTCATTGATAAGAGGACGTTTCTTACCAGTTACTGCTTAACGCCCACTTAATTCTAGATCAATGAGTACCAGTTAGTATGAGACATATGACGGCCGGCACTCAATACTGATCACAATCATATCATTGGTCTCTGGTCTTCTCAAAAATAATTATGAAAGCGCCCTTGGCGTACTGTTTGAGAGTATATATACGTATGAGCAGCGATGGCTCAAGGGATAGAGCGTTCGCCTTCCAATGGGGTGAACCGGGGTTCGATCCCAGCGATGGCTGGTCGACACGAATTCCGCATCCGGCTTGCACCGACCACAATGCTGATGTGAAATATCCTCAGTGGTAGACGGATCATGGGTTAGAATCCCCTTGCCATCAGGCTAACCGTGGGAGGTTCTCGTGGTCTTCCTCTCCATCTAACGCAAATGCGGGTTAGTTCCATCAAAATGTCTTCCACGAAGGCAAAATTTCACCCAATACTTGATCCAGGAGTTCCCTTGTCTTCTGGATTGGGTTCAACATTACAAAGCGATGGAGTTAAACATTAGTAGTCGTAAACCCAAACCCAAATATTGGGTGGGTCGGCTGTTCGACGACGGTTATAAAATAAAATTTTAGTATAAAAATGTTGAGAATATGTTAACCTCCGGCCCTTACCCTTACACAATTCCGAAGTCTGATCCTATCCCTTCTCATTCTACTGCTAAAAAAAAAAAGTTTCTGCACTCTTTCGAACTACACTACATGCAATGACATTCCTTCCATTTCAAATTGTGCATGTTTCTATGCCTTTCCTAAAGTTCGCAAGCATCAACTTGCTTTTAGACCTATTATCTCAATCATTGATACCGCGTGCTATAAACTTGCTCGCTATTTAGCGCGTATCATCTCACCTCTAACTTTCAACAATATCCAAACTGCATAGCTAAAGATGTTGTAATGAAATCGTTTCACATTAAACATTTATCAGGGTTGTGGGAATTATTTGTAAACTGCATAAATTTTTTAAAGGAAAAATAACTTCTTCAGATCTAATAGGGCATACCCAAAGCAGTGCCAGCTTAGTTCTAATAAACATATATAATCTGCTAAAAATATTATCATTCCGTTTATCATGGAGGGAAAAGTTCAAAACTGGTTTTATGAAACCAAAGTGAAAAATTAACTTTAGGAAATTTTAATCAACCTTAAGAAAATGGTCATCACTCATTATTTCCAGGTTGTGAGAATCACGTATATGATGAGTGCATCCTAATAGATATTTTGGGTCTGAAAAAGGTTAAATATTTGTATGAAAATGAAGAAATTCACAGTTTATGTTCACCAAATATACGAATGCATATCTAAATATATGGTAATTAAATAAAAAATTAAGTAATGATAAGAAATATACGACTGTATATCTAAGGAAGTGGTAATAACGTCTTCTTATTGTTAATATTTATCTTGATAGTTGAAAACATTTGTAACCGCTTAAAAAAATCTTTTAATTAAAAATTAAGAAACGATAAGAAACTATAAGAATGCATATCTGAAGATTAGTAATGACGAAATTCCATTAATAACATTTAGTTTGACAGTTGAAAACATTTATAACCAAATAAAATTTCAATAAAAACTTAATATACAGATGCATAGCTCTTTTAGGGATTTTTTTAATTTAATTTAGAAATTACTATCAACTATAGTGTTCATACTTGCCTAGTGTTTCCTCCCTATTTCTCTACGAACACATTAAGGGCATAGAATATAAAGAAAATCTTTTCCAGTTTTTATATAATCTACCAAGTATTTTCTATTTTAAGCCGAAAAAAGTTATAGGCAAAAAAACTGGATTTTACCAGATTCTCCTACAAACATAACTTGGTTGCAAATGCGATTTCGAGTTCAGCATCCCCAAAAACTTCAATGTACGAATGTAATAAAAATTTTAGAGCAGGTAACGTCCATTTCTGTGCTCTATTGCCTGGACTACACACCGTCAGTCCGACACTGACAGGAAGAAGGACATGGGAGCCAGATCATGTGCAAGCTCCCTGGACCATCGACATTTGAAAAAAATAATATAAGACCAGGCCTAACATCAGTGTACGTGCATAGCTGAAAACATCTGCACTTTTTCAAAGACTGTTTTTCTAGTGGTTTACTAATACAAAATTTTCATTAATAACAACAAACGCAGCCTTTTTTTTATTTTTTTTTATTTTGTCAGCCCCTGAAACCATATCAAATAATTATAATAAATCATAANAATTGGATACATATATATATATATATATATTAAATGTATGCTGCTAATACGTGTAGACACTTTATTATTTTGAATGAAGGAAAGCCAGTAAAATAGATTTTATTGTATTTCTAGTTCTATTGCTGAGAATTAAAAATGCAATAAAAGATTTAAGATTTCTAATTATATATATCATAAATAAATTATAATTTTATTGCATGATTTTGAGGTGAGAATAGTAACAAAAGTAGCATACACAATTTCATTGTAATACAATCACTATTGCGTTACAATAGTAACACAGAAACTGTATATTCTATACCAATAGTATTGATTTGTGATAAGATTTCTTGCAATGAGGAATTTTTATGATAAAAGGACTGATGGACGAATAAAAAGATGATGATTATCTATAAATGATGAAAAAGAGAAATGAACATATATCAAACATAAGTTTCAATTATTCAAGCTTTGGTACCGTCAGAAAGTCACGTTCTTAGTGAAGTTGCTGTCAGTGAGACTTAGTGAGCTCTGTAAGCTACAGCAATCAGTTTGGTCGTCTCGGGTTCGTCAGACTTGATTTATGTACAGAAGAGCATATCGGTTTCGTTACTAGTTTCCAGCAAAATCTGAAACCGTGCGATGCATAATTATAATTACTTCATTTTTTTAACTTTTTACTCATTCGATACAGTTTACGAAATTACTAAAATTAGTTCTTCCTTAAGCATGGAAACATTTCTAAATTATACTAATACTTATTTCCTCGAAAGATTTTAATTTTCACAGCAGTTAGACTTAAGTTAAGAGCTAGCGGTTGTCTTTCCACAAAAAAGCTAGGATTTGAGCAGCATAACTGTTTTTTTGAGTTTAAAATGTTCAACTTAAAAAAATACTGACTTTATTTTAAACAACTCAAACAGATTTCAGTTATAGAACTAAAATATGATGTCATTTTTTTTCTTCAAATAGTGGTCAGTTTCTCATTTTTGTGTATAAGCCTGAATAAGTAAATGTTACAAGATATTTGAAAACAAACTCTTAATTTACATAATTTAAAAGGTTTCCTTCGACTGCATCATCTTCTCCTTGCAATAACCGTGAAAGGTCAACAACAATCTGTGGTAAAAGTTTCACTTATAATTTATGCAAAATAACAAATACTTAAAATTTTCGGAAATTTTAAATAGTTATTAATTGTTTTTAAAAATGAAATTCCGAAAGCGAAACTCTTATTTCTATCTCCTTAAGTTTCAAAAGTACGAAGATGCTTTTTTTTATCATCAAATATATGGGCCACTTTAAATGAATTCTGATTTATTTATTTTATCAATTAAATACAAAACATAAATGGTTAATTTATCAACAAAACTAAATCGTCACCCTATCCATATACAATTATGACTGAAAATTATACAAGCATTGTATACTACAAGCATAACTAGGACTAATAAATTTTTTTTAAATTATAATGAAAATAAAAATATTTATCGAATAGCACTTACATCGTTACGAAAATTTAATTCTCATCAGAAAGGATGCTATGTACTCTTTCTATTCTCTGTTATCAAAAAAAAAATGCCCCCACCAGAAAGTTAGGTCTCCTTTTTATGGCCACTAAGTGCTAAAAGCAATCCATTTCCATCGGCCACACCTTACAGCCTAACTACACCACAATTTGCGAATAGTCCCTCAGATCATATCCGAGTTAGTATATAATCACCAGGGCTTAGCGGCAGCAGCCTTCCCCCCTCCCCATCACATAGCGGATGACCGGAGATTTAGGATTACATGAGTTTACTCCCCAGGATACTGCAATTCCAACTGAAGGAAGAGGACAAGAAAAATAGAATAAAAGATGGAGGAGGACCTTCTAATAAATGCCTTCGTGCGTCCTAATCAAGAAAGGACTCATCATTAGACCTTGAGGAGAAAAGAGCCACGGCTACTAATTCGCCCTCCCTGGTTGGTTGTTTTTGAAAGTTACCAGGAAGATGTGGATCTCGCGAAAACCTGATTTTCGTGTCTGAGTTGGCGAGAAATTCATTTGGAGATGTCCTTTTCTCCTTGCACGGAAGATTTTAGGCTGGGTAAGTGTCACGAAACGTTTTCTTCAGTGAAATGTTTCGAGAATTAAATTTGCCATGGGAAATGCCTTAAAAGAATGCATTTACTTTTATGCTTAGTTTCAGCTTAAGCTCTTGAAAGTTATCCAGTAATATGGTGGCTGCTTATATAATGAGAACACTTATAATTACTATGGATGATTTGAAAGAGCATTATTATACGGTATATTTTGAACCCAAGTGGAGGCTTTGAAGATATTATAGGGTGGAGGTTATAGGGAGTAGTATGAAAATAATTTACACTATAATATGAATAGATTGTACATTGTAGTGTGAAGTAACAGAATCATGGAGAAAGAAATAGGACGTTACTTTTTCCTAGATAATGCATTTGCTGGCTAAGTTTTACCACTAGGGATTTAGTGAGAGAGTCAGGGTCTCCCTTATTCTAAACATTTCAGAGACTCCAGAGATCAACATCGAAATCCTTATCAATAGTATGAAGTACACTATAATATGAATAGATTGTACATTACTGTAGGAAGTAATAGAATCACGGAGAAAGAAATAACATGTTACTTTTTCCTAAATAATGCATTTGCTGGCAAAGCTTTACCACTAGGGATTTAGCGAGAGAGTCAGGGTCTCTTTTATTCTAAAAATTTTAGAGACTCCCGATATCAACATTAATATCCTTATCAACAGTATTTTTTTGCATAATTCTAGTTTCTCCCAAATAATGATAGATAAAAATGCTTATCATAACAAGAAAACAAAAATATTTCCAAATTATGCAGATTAATTAGAAATACAAGATCACAAATGTCTTGAAAAAGTTTCGTTCCTAATTTTTCAAATCCTTTTGACCATTTTTTAATGAAAATAATAAATAAACTAATTTTAAATGTTAATTCTTTGAAAGGAAAAATTGAATTATATTTATTTTTTATTACATATTGTTTTGGAACAATACACGAAGAGAAATGGAATTTTAATTTCTTGAAAAAATTAAAGGAGAATATTTGATTTGGACGTGTGCTAAAAGATTGAAAACGGAAGAAAGTAGCACTATGTCTATGATGAGTTGAGAATTATTTTTCCTAAAACAAATATAAATAAATAAGGGCTACATTAAATTTACATTACATTAGTTATTTTTTTTTAAAAAAATGTGAAAATGTTCCGATATTTTTGAGAGAAATAAAAAAGAAAAAATCCTTTTAAGTCATATGAAAAATTTATATCATTAAAATACGGATTGTGTCATCCAGCTGTTAAGAATAGGAAATGAAGAAAATTTGAAGCATGTCTCTAAGCAGACAATGTTTATTATACATTTTAGGATGGCGTGCAAAAATGATATAAAAATATTTTTTTAACCCTTTTTTCTCTTTGTCATAATATGCTGCACTTCCTTTGTCATACGTCACACTAGATTATATAAACGTATATTAGCGATTCTCACACAAAACACATGTTGTAGATCCCATTTTAAAGTTTTATTTTAAAACTTTAACGCTGATATAAATAAAATTTTTGAACATAACAATAATATTGATTAAATTATGAAAAAAGTATGAAACAAATAAAATAAGAATATTTTTTGTTAAGAAGTGGGATATTGCACTTTTTACTACCCCTACTAGCCTTCCTTCAAAGCGGAACATCATTTATAGACGAGTTTTAGTGATCTTTGAAGAATCCACTTACGAAAAAAGTGATTTTTGAAATGTAGCAAAATGCATAAAATTTGAGACATTTGTACCTTTCATAATTATACGTTAAAAAGAAGAGACAACTCTTTTTATACGACCAGGAAAACAATATCTACATAGAAATCATAATTGAAATATTTTATTTACTCAAAAAAATGTTTATATTAGCTCACGCACTCAAACCGTTTTGAGAGAAAGTTGATGCATTTAAAAAAAAAAAAAACTACGTAAATTGCACTAAAAATGCCAGTGCAAGGACGCTATTGGTATATGTCCCCTTCAATAATTTAAAATCTGTAAGAGTCCCCTTCAATATTTCAGACAAATGAAGACAACTTTCACGAATTATCATTAAAATTAAATTCCTTATGGTTAAAAACAAGATGAAGATAAAATAATTAATCTTTTGGCAGATATGTAGCAAATGTTAAAAGCTTTTTTTCCCTTATCAATGAAATTTAAAGAATTTTCGTAACGGTGTGATTTAATTTCGTCCTCCATAGAAGTTGGGAGCCTGCGACTTCAAGGTGTCCATATTGTTACACTATAATGGCTTAACACAGTCCAGACCACATTTCCATAGTATGTGATCTCACAAACCCTACGTTAGATTAAAAAAAAAAAAAAAAAAAAAAAAAAAAAAAACAAGATTTTGATCCGATTTAAAAAAAAAAAGAAGAAAACAAGGGGATTTGAATTTTGGTCTCCAGGAGTTGACATCAACCTTTTAACCAGTACATTATATGAAATCAAGTAAAGAAATTAAGAAATTTTCAATATTGCTTTGCTCCCTTCAGAAGCAGATTTGAAAAATATTACATTTAGGAGCAAATTAAAATGATTAATAGAAAATACACTAAAAGGCTTTTTAAAAAAATGTAATATATTCATTTTAATAGGATAAGAACTAATCGAATTACCTCATAGAATAGAAAATATAATACCACATGCTTTATGTGGAATGGAAAATACTTAATGATGGATAAAGTATTTCATTTACTTACTAAGAAAAGGACGAAATTAGAAGATTTATATACTAATTCCTTTTAAATGTAATTAATGAAGTTCAATTATTCAACAAATATATTTTTTACTTCGTGTAAAGACTAAAATTAAGAAGAATAAATTTTAAATCTGATATATTGAGCACTCTTTGCTGAAAAATTTATTGTAAACATCAGATAGTCAAAAACGATATGCATCAAGTTCTTCTAAGTAAATAAGAAATTTGATAGTAAAACATTTTTCATCTTTCAAAATCGATGTTTGAAATGCCATTTGTAATTAAGTTTCTTAAATCTTTAAACACAGTTAAAAAATAAAATATTTAAGAAGGCGTTAGAAAATTAATGAAATCATTGTGTTTATTTTTTTTCTTTGAAATATGATATAACTTAAATGATTTAAAACACATCAAAAAGCAAATATTATTGCAGAAACTTACAAATTTTAAAAAAGAACGTTTTCTCTATTATCGTCATCATTAATTATGCATTCTTTTTTATTTTCAAAAGCAAACGATATTAGAAAATTCTCCCGCTTTTAATGGAAGTAATTCTATATCATTCGCGTAATTGAAGGTTAATCTAGGAAAAAATATAATGCAAACACGTTCTTAACTTTTATGCAAACTAAGACAGTCTTTTTGAAAGCTTTTCTAAATTTAACGGAAACGCGAAGCCATTTTCATTAATTTGATACCTTTTTACCGTTAATGCGGTTAACCGACATGAAGTTTTCCCACTTAAACTTTGTTCTTTGCCATATTATTGACGTATGACGCCAAGTTAAACAACGCGCGAATTCAGACAGAAAGGAAAAAATTCCACTTTATGAACCAAATTAAGTTACGGTGAAACATGATGTAAGTAGGAAGACCTTTTTTTTTCTCGTTCGTAAAAGAACTTCAGGTGCATAATAAAATTTTGCGATAAGTTCGTAAAGCCTTTAACTAGTTATGAAGCACATTTTTTTATGCTTGGCGACACAAAATAGTTCTATTTCATTTGAGTGTTCTTAAAGACCTTTGTTTTTTTTTGGTTCGCAGTTTGATAAAGTTTACTATAGTTACAAAATATATTACCACATTATAAAAGCATTTTATATCTGAAATTTTTTTATGAATCGTAGCATTTGGTATAGTTTATAACTTTTTTTAAAAAGAAATAAGTTTAATTTATATGGATTTAATTAAAATTGTTTTTACCGCAAAATTTTATTTAATTCAATTTTAATTGAAAGTTGCTTTTCTTGTAATTAAGAGCTTTCTTGGCTTTTGATGAAAAATTGAGAAAAATGAAATCAAGTTCCAGAATTTTTTTTGGCATTTTTTTTAATCAGGAACTTTTTTATTCAAAATTTACTTACACATATTCAATCTGTAAATAATTTTTATTTTAAATGAATCATAATCGCATTGTAAGGACTCCTTTTAATAAATTGCTGAATTTCGTATCCCATTTGAACATATTCTCCAAGCTCCTACAAAACATAATCAATATTTAACGATTTGTTTTTTTTTTTAAATAATGACTGCATTATGATTCCTTTGATTAGTAAACTGCACCGTTCAAAATCTTTTGAAGATCAAGAAAAAAAGTGAAGAAACCGCTGCGCGATAGCCATGAATCGGAAAAAATAAAGAATACAGGTGAAGCAAAGCGAAATACAGGACTAAAAGAAAAGAAGAAAACAATCGTATTGGAACTTAGATTCTTTGGAATAGTATAAAGAACATAAAATTGTGTATTAGGTCAACAATTTACTCTAATTTTTAGAAAAAAAGGTTATTTCGAGTGTCCCTGCATTGCCATATCGAAACAAGTCTGGCCTCACACCCTAATCTAAATCGGGACTCGTCCGTAAACAGCACTCAATACTTGCAACTTGCTTTTAATTTTGATATTCGACAGCCCACTTTCTTCGGGTCGTAGGGTGTCTTGCTTTTCAACGGAATGCCTACCTATGTGCAGAAAGACCACCCTCATGAAGCCTGTTTCGTATTGTTTGGCTTTAAACTCTTCGTCCTATTGTTAAAAGAAACAGTCTTTAAATCGACGTTGCATTAGTTGTTCTGCCTCGCCGATCTGTTTAGCTGGATATATCGGTCATTATATGCTTTTGCTGTGGTAGTATGGGGAAGACCTTGTCCAGACTGATGTAGAACATGTCCTGTTTTTTGGAATCCAGTCCAGAGTCTCGCAAAGGCACATTTTGCTACACCAACAGCTTCCGCTGCACTTTTTTTGTGTTTGCCCAGATTCCAATCTCCCGATAATACACCTAACACTGCATTCCTGTAGAGAACATTACAGTGACGCCTTCAAGTAACATTTTATCAAAACAAAAGCCTCAAACTTTGAATTTCACCACCAAGACAACGAGAAACAGCACCAATACAATCAGTTTTACAATCACTGTATTTCTTTTTAGCTATAATAATCAATAAAAATGTTTGTAATTCATTCTTCAAAACATAAAACACTTTTGATGATGTCACACAATATCAATTTAATCAAAAATAGCTAATTTTGTATGATTAAAATTAACATTGATGATATAAGCTGAATTAATTTTCTTATACAACTTTAGTTTTATTTAATTAAGCCCCCAACAACTATTAGCTAGATTAGGAGTCAAATCCAATATTTTTTTTAAAAGTTATAGCTTTTAATTTGCTGTGAGACTACTTTAATAAGCTTAATATGTGCTTAATTAAGTACATAACAACCAGAAGATTGATTAAGAAATAGGAAACAATTCTAATATTTGTTGAAAAGTTATAAGTTTTAATTTTATGTAGGACTTTTTTGCACCATCCGAACATATATAACTTTCTTGTTGCTTGTACTTTAGAGTTTACAACTTTGTGTATTATATAACTTTGGATATGCTTAATTAAGTCCATAACAATCGTAAGTTAGATTTAAAACTATGAATCAATTCCAATACTTGGTGAAAAGTCATAGCTCTCAATTTGATGTGATATTGCTTTACATGATCTGGACATATATGATTTTATTTATCGCTTGTAGTTTACTGTTTGCAATCTTATCTACCTAAGCGATGTTCTAATCTTTTTGTACGCAATTATTATTCGCTTATTTTGGTCACATCTTGTACATAAATTAACGTTTCATTATAACTTTCTGGATAACTATGCAAATAGCAAGACACAAAGCCAACGCTGCGTCCTCCCACTCCCTTCTAACTCAAAACAAATCTAGTTTAGTTTCTAAATTTAAAAACCAGATTCTTTTTATTTATAAATGATACAGGTCTATTGTTTACAAAGAATACTTGGTTTTTGAAATGAGAGAAAATCTGTTTAAACCATTCTGAGAAAACTGAGTTTGGCAGGTTAAACATCTTTCACTCGTTTATCAAGTTTTTTTTTTATTCGCTTCAAGTCGTTGAGAAAAGTGACAAAAGCATTTGCCTTGCAAATTTATTCTTTTCGGTTGTTTTAAATTAAAATTCCTCCACTTTGAATGACAAGTAAGGATTGCGCGTTTCACTTTTTTGGAGTGTTCCCACTAAACATTACCGAAGTCACCTCCAGCTATTTTGCAAAGGAAATATGCCTCTCGAGATGAAAGCGGTCTCATGGTATTTTTATAAGTTCATCGCTTAACTTCTTAAACTCTAAAAATAAGTATATTCTCAGATAGGCTGCCAAATCATCAAATCACGATTTTAAGAACTAAAAAATTCATTTCAGTTTGTTTAGTATTTTTGTTCCCGAGAATTTAATAACCGGTACAAAATTGTATATTTAAGGGGAAAAAACGTGGTGTGTTTGTAATTTCTGTATAATATATTTTGCCGCTTCTTGAAGAAAATGATCTGTTATAATACTTGAGCGGTCAAAGCGTCTTCTCTTACAATAGTTGAAAAATAAAGCTGATTATCTCCAAATTTGATTTTCGAAAATTTGAAATCGTTTTTAAACCTTTAGATGAAGAATTTTTAATAAACATATTTTTCTTACTTTTTTTAAAAGTTATTTTGCATTAATTTAGGTCAAAAATATTACATTTCGTTTCTTGATAATTTATAGTTAGGAAATACAGCACGAGAAACCGGTGTTTTTTTCTGCGTTAAAGGTAAAATTCTTCCAAACACGGCTCAATTTCAAAATTTTTTTTTTTTAAATTTGCTCTTATTTGCAATTATTCAGATCTAAGAGAAACAGTTATACATCATTGAAAGTTCTTTAATTTATAAAACAACTTTTTTATGAATTTTTATATTTTAGTGCAAATGTAATTCCGATAATCAAATAATTCGATATACGGATTTTTTCCGTAACTATTAGAGTGTTTCTTGTAATTAAATAATACCAACGAATATTTTTAGCTTGTAATTAGAGAGTCAGAAAAAATATATAAAATATATGTTCCATCTGCATCAAGGGGCCAATTCAAAGGATAAATTTATTTATGCACTTAAATAAAATATTGTCGGTAACAGGCTTTACTAAAATGGCTTACCCGTGTTAAAAGCTTTATAATAGCCCAGAATCCAAATCCAAATATTGCGATATGATACTATATTTCACTAATATTTAATTTTAATGATCTGATTTACATTGAATAATATTTTTATACCCTAATTAAAAAAAAATCATAGTTTAAATAAAGCCAATGTGTTAAAACGTCAGCAATATATTTGCCTAGGGAATTAGAATTGACACTCATGATTCGCAAAATTTAATTTTACTGATTCTCTTTGTTAGTTTTAACATTGGTTAATATATGCTCATTTCCAAACAGAAAAAAAATTAATTATAGCTGTAAAAATACAATGTGTTAAAATATCAGCAATATATTTGTTTAGTGAATAAGAATCGACTCTCACGATACCTCGTCAATTATTATCGCAATATTGCCTTATATGACAAACTATTGTTGTCAATAGTCTATCAACAGTATAGTTGTTTATAATTATTACTCATTATTTATAGTAAGACTTGATATTTATGAAACATAAATGGAGAATATATACTAAATTACTATTACCGCGATATTTAAAAATATCGTTATATCGATATATCTTCTAGATCTGAAGGATAAATTTATTTTGACACTGATAAAAGGAATGGAGTCATAATTTCATTCAAGTTTTCCACATTCTTAATGTGATGTTAATTTGAATCATGTAATCAAACTTCTTAAATTAAATTACACGATAGTCTGGTGGTACAATCTGAAGAAAAACAGGGTTCAATGTAACAACCTTTTAAAATTGTAGCGCATTTCTCTCCAGATACCCAAAAATTATGCTCAAAATTTTTTCAGTATCTGTCAGTTAGCAACTATTAATAGCAAATAGTACTTAGAAGACTCGAATATGGTTTAAATGTTAAAATTATTTACAAAAAGAAAATAATTATATATTCTGTTACGTAGTTAAAGGTTCTTTTTAAAATTTTTGCAATAATAATGGTAATTTTGAATTCTATTAATACTTATACAATACACCGAATATTCACTGCATATGCAATATACCTTTCAATTTAAGAAAATAATTTAATAATTTCCTTTTTTCTTTGAATTTCATGTTATCAGATTACGTTAAGATGGTAACAGATTACTATCGGGAGCTTATTTCACATTTGGCGATTTGAAAATAAACTAATAAATGTTAAAAATATACCAAAAGCCAATAACGTAACGGTAAACAAAAATTCAGACTAGCCAAAAGTGACGTCATTGAAACAAAACCAGCAAAGAATACCATGGTAACCAGAAATGGGATTACTGACAAAACTGAGTAAAAATTATCGTCAAGCAAAGGAGCCCCCTCCCCCCCAATTCAACACTTTAACCCTCAGGCGAACGTATGGGAGAAACTATTAGATTCTTAATCGATAACTATAAATCTCATAACAATCGTTAAGCGATTTTTGTGAAAGAAAATGGCGTTTAGTTTCGAAAGTATTTTATAAAAATAAATAAAAAAAAGTTTTATAATATTTAAATATTTTAGAAATGAATAAAGAAGTTTGGAGCACTTATTTGATCTATTTTTGGTCAAAATAATGTCATTTCCTTTGGGCAGTCATAGAAACTCTAGATTACTTTTTAAAAAAATCTTTAGCACAGTAAGAGACAACCTATATAAATACCAGTTGTTCAGGACATTATTAAGTAATCATCCAATTGAAACTTTATTCTCTTATTTTCATATAGGAACATCGCTAAATCATTAAAAAAAATTGGCCTTAGTTGCTATCATTAACGTCTAAATATGGCTGTTTTGGTTTTAAAAAAATTTCAAAAGAGTATTTATAAGGATCTCTTTTGTTATAATTTATGTTAATTTTTATTACTATATAAAATTATGAATTTACTAATTTGACTGTGAATAAAATCAAATTTAAATGTTGTTAAAGCTTAAAGTTTAATTCTGTGTTATTCTTTTACAATTTGAGAATTGCTCTTTGAGAAATATGAAACTTATATTTCAGAAAATTTGTTATATATTTCGGAGATATTTATTTATAATAAACTCTTTTGCAATAATTTATGTTAATTCCTATTACTAGAAAAAATTATAAATTTGATCTGAAAATTGCATCATTAATTAAATAAAATTTAAATGTGGTCAGAGCTTAAAATTTAGATCTATGTTATGCTTCCAGAATTTGAGAACTGCCCTTACAGAAATAGAAAATTTATATTTCATAAATATCAATTAATTTGTAGGAAACTCCTTTGCAAAAAATTATGTTAATTTCTATTGCAAGATAAAATTATAAAATTGCTCTAAACATTTCACTGTCAATTAAATTAAATTTAAATGTTGACAGAACTTAAATTTCAGATCTATACTATGCTCCCATCTTTTGCAAACTGCCCTTTCAGAAACATGCTTATCTAAATAGATTTTTTATTTTGATTTCCACCCGACAAATTTATTCCAAGATTCTATTCTCCAGCTACAAAAAACACTTGTTAAAATACTGCTGATTCTGCAAACCGAACAGTTCAGTATTCATTTTTATGTATACAACAATATCCCACAAAAAAAACGCTATATTTTCAGCTTTTGTGAAAACAGGTGGATTTGAAATTCTCTCACAGCTCCCTTGCAAAGAATCTTAAAAGCTAACATGTAACTCAATAGCACAGAGAATTCTGAATTACAAACCGCTCGCAATTCATATATCTATATATAAAGAAATATGTTTCAAAACCTAAGTAAACACTACCACATAGCCGATAAAACATCCCACAGGCTCCTCCTTTTCCTATAGGAGACAGATAAAAAGAACAAAAAAGGGAAAAGGTTCTTTTCTGGAGCCAAAGTCTGGGGTGCTTAGGATACAGGACATTATCTTCCACCACGGGATAGTAAAGTTCCACAATGAAGGCACGGTTTATCCTTCTCATCTTAGAAGTCAGATAAAAAAAGAAGGAAAGGGGGGTTGCATTTGAAATGGAGATGATTGTGGCGAAGGTTGGAGAGGGAGGATGCTCTTCGTATTCAGAATCTTGATGGATGGGGATCGAGACAGATGTTTCCAATCCATTGGGATAGAGAAGAAGTCCGCTTTGCATCTAGCTTACCATCAATATTCTTAAGCCATGTCCTTCTCTTCATTTATTTTCACCATCAGGAAGGATACTTCATTTTCCTGATTTTTCAGGTTGATTCTATAGAACATATTTCTTCTTTTGTGATAGAAGGATTTTTTTCTTCTTCGTAAAATCAGAGGTGCTTTAGAACAAAAAAATTGCTTTTGACCTCAACGGACGCTGAAACTAATAATTTATAGGGAGAAAGTGTGATATTTTAGACCAGTGTTTCCCAAAGTGTGGTACGCGTACCCCCAGGGGTACAGGAACAGTTTAGCTGGGGTACGCCTTCTTATGCAAAATATCTTGCGATAAACGAAAATTTCAAATTTTTTTTATTTAAAAACAAAGCTAGCCATAAAAATTTACGATAACGTATTTTTCTATTTGCTATTTTTTGCAGAGTTAACAGTTAATGATTAGTGGTGTCAACAGTCAGTTGTGATTTTTAACTTTTGTGCAATTTTTTTATGGTAAAAAATACATTCTTTTTTTAATTAGTGGTATACAGCGTTACGAAAAATTTAGAAAGGGTACACAAGAGTCTTAAGTTTGGGAAACACTGTCTTAGACCATCGTAATTATTTGAGCCCACCAGGGCTCGCAATTTGCGTTTAATATGATGTATATCATTAATAATTATTTCCTATGGGAGTATATCATCGATATCGGTATGTATATAATCGATAACATGCACTATTGCAGTAGCCATTTTTTTTTCTGGCACATGCTGAAGTTTCTTTATTTAGTTACTGAGTAAGTTTTCACATTCCATTTGATTAAAAAATAAAAACTATTATACTTGAAAACAGTACTAAAATATTTAAGTATTAAAAAGTTCTTCTCTTTAAAGTAAAATACTGATTTTTTACGAAAAATAATTTATGTTGGTAGGTCTAGTAAAATTAAAAAAAAATATGATTGCTGTGCCCTGTATTTTTCTATTGAAATGGTCTATGTTATGCGTCGCAGATCCATTTAGACAAGATATATTTCCCAGTGGACTATGCCATACACCGTGTGTAAAAAGTTTTGGTTCGTAGAAAATCTGTAGGTTTCGAAACATACCAATAAAATATTTTTTGGCATTGATATTTCGGATTACTTTAAATTATAATTAGCCTATGTAGGCTACGTCAGATGTAGGTTTTAATATAATAAATATCCCAATTAAATCAACTACTAATCAACTATCTGATGGTAGAAGGTCATGTTGTATCTTGAAACCATTTCCCTAACTTTTGAAAAAAAAATTCTAAGAAATATGACAGAGTTCATTGACAAAAAAGCATTAATAAACAAACCTAAATGCATTTCCTTAACCAAGTAATTCAAATTATTACTTTTTGCAAATAAAGTTAAAATTGGTCCAAGGTACAACACTCTTCCCAGCTGTATTCAACAGACTAAATTTTAGAAATAACTATAGTCATCCAAAATGCTTAATCCTTGATCAAATTGAAGCTTCAATTATTGCGCATCAGACTGAGTTTGTCGTGAAATCAATATTCATTGAATCGGACAAAACTGGAATCAAAATATATTTGTTTTAGATTTAAATAAATGCCGACCGGTTTGTGTAGGGGGCAGGGAACTGTTCTTGGATCAGAAAGGTTCTGGGTTCGAATCCCGGGCAAGGCATGGATGTTTCTTTCTCTCTCTCTGTGTTCTATGTCCTTTCTCCTTTGTGTGTGTGAATGTGACCCGCCCTATAAACGGGTTTGTGATTGTGTGAATAGTGTGACAGAAGTCGAATTCTTGGCCATAGATGGCGCCACTGAAAAACAAGAACAATGGCACCCCCTCTGCCTAAACGGGCATACGACAAAAAAAAATCTAAATGAATGCCTTGATCAAACTGAATCTTTAACTATTACGCATCAGACTGAGTTTATATTGAAATCAATATTCATTGGATCGGATAAATTTTGAATCAAAATATACTGCTTTTAAAACTAAATGAATGCCTTGATCAAACTGAATCTTCAATTATTACGCATCAGACTGAGTTTATCTTGAAATCAATATTCACTGATTCGGAGAAAAGCGAAATCAAAACATACTGCTTTTGAGAATAAATGAATGTCTTGATCGAATTGGAACTTCAATTACTATGCATCAGACTGAGTTTGTCTAGATATCAATATTCATTGGATAGGACAAAACTGGAATCAAAATATACTGCTTTCAAAACTGAATGAATGCCTTGATCAAATTGAATCTTCAATTATTACGCATCAAACTGAGTTCGTCTTAAATTAAATATTCATTGGGTAGGACTGGACTGGAATCAAAATATACTGAACATATTTTTAAAACGAAATAAAAGCCTTGATCAAATTGGAACTTCAGTTAGTACACATTAGACTGAGTCAGCTTTGATGCCAATAGGCATTGTTTATGACTGAACTGGAAGGAAGATAGACTGAGTTATTTTTAAAACTAAATGAAGGCCTTGATGACACTGGAGCTTCAATTATTGAGTTAGTCTTGAGATCAATATGCATTGAATAGGATAGAATTTGAATACAATTCTATCCTATCTATTTAGTTTAAAAGCATTTCATTCTATAATGAGATGCTTTTAAACTAAATGAATGAATGATCACATTGGAATTCCAATTATTACTTTGAGTTAGTGTAGAAATCAATATGCATTAGATAGCAGTGAACTGGAATAGACATAGACTGACTTGCTTTTAAAACTAAACGAATGTGTTGATCAAATTGAAACTTCAATTATTACATATCAGACTGATTTCGTATTAAATCTATATGTATTAGATAGAACTAGACTGGAACCAAACAGGTACTTTTCAAAACTAAATAACTTGATCGGGGTATGTTGGAGCCGAACTATTTATTTGTGGCATAATACAAAGATCAAAGACTGAAAAACTGACCTGGTTTTGAAATCGTGTGCTTCAATTCATAATCAATATTCCACAGTTTTTTACCTAAATTTATACATATTGGTGTAATATTTTTACCACATTATTACACACACACACACCAACATTTAACCCCGCGCCTATGCCCCTAAAAGGGCATTTATCGGTTAATGGTTAAGGTTGGAAGACGAGACAGATAGAAAAAAGAGAGGAAAAAATAGCAAATAGAAACAAAAAAGAGAAGAAAATAAAAAGAAATATGAAAAAAAAGAAGAAAAAAGAAGCGATTATTCTATTTGTTAGGGCATTTGATTAAAAAGTATCCAGAGCTAATTGGCCAAGTTTAGTTGTGGTTGTTGCTCAATATTGCATAATTTTGTCATTTTTTCATGAAAATTATTTCAGGATTTCCTCTTATTCTTCTAGAAAATTAATGAGGTTGGTTGCCTTCTGTTTCAACTTTGGATTCTTACAGATGGATCTCTTCCAGGCTATGAGGAATTCTAGCTTCGGTTGCTTAAAGTGGTAGGATGTGGTAAGCGGACATTCTATTGCATAATGCCACACTGTTCCTACTCCTCCACAGGCACATGCATTGTCAGTTGCCAGGCAGAATCGCTTTAGATATGCTTTAAAGGGGCCATGCTCTGTAAAGAAGAGGATTAGCTGCCTATTCCATTCCAAAGGTTTAAATGAGACATCTGGTAAAATTTCTCTGATTAATGTGCCTGATTTCGGTTTGTGATGATGCCAGTAGTGTTGCCAGTCCTTTTTAATTTGTGTTTTAGCTTTAAACTTAATAAATGAGTGTGGAACTTTGATTTTAAAAAAATTGACCCGTTTTAATTGCCTCTTTAGCTAAATTATCTGCTTGTTCGTTTCCATCGTTGTTGTTATGTGCTTTAATCCATGAGATTTGAAGGTCATTAGTATTATTAAGTAGATTTTGGATGTCTTGTATAATCTGATGAGTGGTATTATAATTCTTAAGTGACCACATTATTACATTGTAGGATCATTATATTTAAAAATGAAAGTATAATAACTTTGAAAAAGCATTTTATAAGCGGGGAGAAAACTTTTACTAGTAGAATCTTCGCTTATTTTAATACTCAATTAAACTTCAATAAATCTTAATAACTTTAAACAATATAATATTCTGTAAAAACCATTAAGGAAATTGGTTCAATTCCAACTTGGGAACGGCTCCAAATTAGACCATTCCTTTTACCTAAGTGCCAAACAACAAACAAAACATCATAATAAAATGTGTTTAGCAGTAATTCTAAAAACTCTAATGCTATTTTTATGTGTTTTTCGCGTTTTGTAATTTGGCAAAGGTGCAGTGTTCATTGTTTTGGAAACAATCGCTTACATCAAAGAGCGCTGCGGAAAATGGACAGAAACAGCTGGAAATTTACATCCCAATATTATTTTATCTTCAATTCTCACGACTCTGACAAGCGGCACTATTTGGTGCAAAACATCAAATTCAGTCTTTCTACATTACTAAAATTAGAACAGAGATTCTAAAAATGTATTTTCCCTGGAAGATAAGATGTGTACTGTATAATTTCCACAAATGTTTCTCACATATTCCAATATTCATACAGTAATGCACTTTCATATTTCAACCTAATCTTTAGATATTTTCGCATAAGATATAATGTTTGGTATAAAAAGCAAATAATAATGTAGAGAGCGAAACCATAAGGTAAAAGAAAAAAGCTTTAATGTAAATATTTTTTCTTTCTAAAAATAGGAAAGATGAAATAAATATCGATGTTTGGCAATCAATCAATCAATGTAAAATTAAATTAAATAAGGAATGTGAATTCTTTTAACTTTAATTTTACTGAATTCGATAGCATGCATATTTAGAAAAAAGCGAAAACTAAAATTAGCTCAATTCTGCAGTGATAAACAAAGCGAGAGGACTCTACAATTTTTATTTTATTTTATTATAAATTTTACAAAATGTTTGTTACTACGGTAGTGTTCTTTTCAAGTTGCGTTTAATAAAAAAATTAAATTGCACTGTTGGAAAATTTCGCAGAAAAAATTGTTAAACAACAATTTATTTAATTGTTATTTTACCGCATTCGAACAAAATAGTCAACTAATCATAAATAAGATAGTATTCAAACAATTGTGAAAAAACTCGTTTATTAAATGCTTATTAATACGATTAAACAATCAAAATTTTATCGCAAAAATGAAGTCACTTAGTCCTTTGAAGAAGGGTTCACACGATAGCCGAGAGGGCTAAACTGTCAATCACATGACCGATGGAATGTCAGTTCGAGTCTCAACGTTGACACCATAGTATTTCCTTCATCCCCTCCAACACCTGAAAAGTTTCCAGTATCAAACACCCTGGTGGAATACAGTTCTCTCATTCACGAGTAAATGGCAGCAAAATGAAAATGCTAAACTTTGTCCATTAAAAAGTCATTTTTAGGATTTTGAAACCATGCTAATTGCAAATGGTTTAAAAAAAACTGCAATGTCTTGTATTCATTGTTCTCTAAACCAAACTGGTTGTGAATTTTTTCAATACCATGAAAATAAAAAATGCTCTTTACCATAATCTTTACGGTCGATTCTGTAGACGCATGGACCAAAATTTGATGAAACAAATTCCAAAAATTTATAGACTTTGTAAACCAATTTGCGGTAGATTCCTTACCAAGAATATCAGCACAATACTTTTGGATTTTTAACTTCATTTAATCTATATATATATATATATATATATATTGATACAATATTAGAAAGCACTCCTTTTTGCGGATATAATCGTGTGAGCTGATAAAATGATTATATCTCTTATTTTCTTTTTTTAATATTTTTTAATTATTTTTTAAAAATTTTTTACATTTTTTTTTACCATTTGAATTAAAATGAGTTTTCCAACTAAACTTCTAAATTCGTCTCTTTCTTTAAATTACAAAATTACTTTTTTTAAAAGAAAAATCATCTCACAAATTGCAGAAACCACGGTTTTAATTCAAAATTTCATAATTTTTTTTTCTTCTTCTCAAACTGTTTTAAACCTAATAGAGAAAAAAATCGCTTTAAATTAGGCAAACTATTTACATTACTATTTAAAATATTTATCATACGGGTTTTTAATCTAAAAGTCTCAATACCAAAGGAATTTAAAACTTCATAATTATTAGGAGTGCAATTCCCGGTCGAATAACCGATTGTTTGCTTCATTTGATCGGACCGTTCATTGTTTCCCGAAACAATGTCAAATCATCCATTATAACTAATCACAAATCGAACGAGATCTCCCGTGTCAATTGTTTAATAGGATTCATATTTACACAGTCTCAATCCAAATATTAGTGATTATTTAAAGGTGTTACCATTTTGTTCACATAAATTTCATTTCGCGTCTGACAATGAAGTTCTATTGTTTAGTCGAATCTCATGTTTTCTTACAGCAAACACTGTAAAGCTCCACTCTGTAAGATGGACAAATACAAAACCTCTGGCAAACGTCCTCTCCATTTCGTTTGTCACGACGTTGTGACGGTGAGCAGTCCAGGGAGGCAGTGTCACGGTATGGGGTGGTGGGGAAGGTTCAAACCTTGTCCCAAGCAAAGTGAGTCCGAGAAATCTCCATTTCAAATGTTTCCTCTTTTACTGAGGAAAAGGAAAAGGTTTAGAAGAGACATTAGCATTGAGATGAGGCTGGGTGGACTTGGTTTCCATAGTAACCATGAGTTAGATTGCCAGACCGTGTTTGCAAATGTAAAGGAGTTTTGTGAGTGTGTGCAGTCAGAGATGAAGGGAAGGGTGGTGTGTGACGCGTACCTGCAAGTCCGAAAGGACATTTGAAAGCGAAATATTCCTTTTCCATGACTTTTTAGACATTTAGAATGACAGCTAAGTGAAACTTGAATTAGAATATTTGCGGCACTTCTAAAATAGTTTGAGTTTTTTGGGGAATTTCTTAACATTTTATTATGTATTTGCAGCTCATATAAATAAATATTTTTCTTATTTAGGATTGAATTATATTTCAGCTTATTTATGCCATATTTGGACTAAAATATACCAGGAGAAAATAATATTTCGGACGAATAATACTTAATTATAGTCTATTAAAAAAATTCGATAATATACAACTGTCCCTATTACATAAGGTTAGTATTTTTTCATTTTTGATCATATATATATATATATACATACAGTCGAACTCGTTTATAACGAGAACTCGGATTTACCGAGGGAAAGGAGAATATTTGGTTGGATCAATGTTAAGTCTATGGAACAGAAGTCGCTTTTAACGAGCAAGACCCGGTTTTAGCGAGCAATATTTTTCCGTCTTGTAATCTTTTTTCTCATCTTTCTAGTCTTTCTGTCTTATCTTTTTTTNAGTCTTATCTTTTTTTCAAAATTATAAGAAATGCGCGCGAAATCAAAAAAACCGCGAACTGAAACTTAATTGCCCTTATCGCTCTAATCTAAAGCATGGGAAAAGTCACGTGAGAGTAGGCGGTGACGTATCGATTTCGTGCTTTATCGGTCATGACCGATAAAAGTATTTAATTAAATTTAGTAAGTAAGAATTAATTTAGTAAGCAAGAAAAGTATTTAATGAAATTAATTAATGTAAATAAAGTAAGTAAGTATTAATTAAATTTTAAGTAAACTCAATCATTTGACCTTCAAAGCCCCCCCCCCTCTTCTGCTTGCACACCTGCCTTAAGGACCCGTTTATTACGAGCACTCGGATTTAACGAGTACAATGTTACGGTCCCTTTGTGCTCGTTATAAACGAGTTCGACTGTATATATATATATATATATATAAAATTTACGAAATAAGGCTATATAAAATTTCATTAAAACAAGGTTAATTTTGAACTAAATACAGTTCTTAGTTTTTTGTATTCTATTCTGTTGGAATTTTCATTTTAAAATTAAGGTGAAGTAACCGGCAGCAGTTTTTTTATCTAATTAATTATAAAATTAACACTTCTTTCTCTAGCTTTGGAACATTTCTTTACTTTTATGGTTTTGAAAACAAGGAATTACTAGCATGTCTTAAACAGTTAAAATAAACGTTATATTATATAGTACATCATACAGTTGTTACAATATACAGTTATCAGGACATTATACAGTTCGGTTGTGGTTGAATAGTGTTTTGTGATATTCCATATGGAATGTGACTTAATTGGTCTATCTAGTGTATCGTGAAAGGTGGCAAGTAACATAATTTTTTAACAACTCTGCTATTCTGTAATCTAGGTGTAAATGAGAGTTTCGTATTGTAATAGCGCAGGGTCACCAATAGGAAGTGAAAGACGCTTTACATGTTCCATTCCAAGTAGCAAAAGGATATTATCTAACATTAGAAGGATGCAAATTAATACTGCTGTACTAGAAAACGCTAGACTCCTGAATCCTATCTTCTAATATTATATAAGATTAAATAGTGTTCAAGTTCAATCGAACTTTTAGAACTTTTAAAATCATCATCTATTTCATTACTTTTGGTTCAGCGCCACTTTTGAGTGAAAGGGCAACCCATATTGTTAATAAATAAGCATTTATTTATGAAGAAAACAATAAATTAAGTATTACTTAAAATATCATATTTAGCCAATGCAATTTTTTGCCAAAAAACGCAAGAAAATATTAGTGGTAGTAAATTCTGTTCGAGAACGTTATAAAAAATAATTTTCTGTAAACAAGTCTGTCTTGTTAAAGCAATTATTGATTAATCGGCTACTTTTCAGTTAACATCTTTATATTCATTTCTTGAATATAAACTGATTTGCATGTTTTTGATATATCATTATTTATATTTATAAAAACTGCAATATTGTCTATTTAAAATGTGTTTACGTTGAATGAAGACAATGATGAAAAGGAGTTACAATTTTTATTCAGGAAGTTTGAAAAAAAATGTGAACATTTCTTATTGACTCTGTGAGCTTGTGCAATGTGCAACAATGTTGCTTTATCTAAAAAAAATTAAAAAGTATTGATTTGAGTTAATTTTGTCTAAGTGTATGCTCGAAAGTTCACTTCAAATAAAAAGGACTTAAGGGTTTTGTACCATTATTTTTTTTTTGAAAAGAAAGAATAAAATTCTTACTTGAGAGCGGCTAGAAACTAAATTCACCTTCCATCTGATACGCTTTTTGATTCTTGTGCGGTGAAATCGAGATTTTTTGGCGCAGGTATTGATACGAATTCCACCCTTTGAATTTTATTACAAAGGATATCACAATTTCTTAAAAACATTTTAAAATTAAATAATTAAAGTTTTAAATGATATTTAATGCTTAATAATTTTAAATTCATTGTCTTCAATGTAAAGTTACACGTTTTTTTTAAAAATAATTTCAGTTTGGTCTGCTACATTTACAGGTTCATCTACCGGAAAGGAACAATTCAATTTTCAGATGAGGTTTTGGTCACTGCAAATGGGAAATGCCACACTCTGGTAAAAAATTGGGGGCCAGCTCGTTTGGGAAGTGAAGGGGTATATGTACAATGCTGACCACATTGCCACAGTTAAGTCGCAGGTCATTAAATTGTGGGCCTTTGACCTTTATGGGCCCCTGAGCGACAACCGAGTGTTTGTTTTATGTACTATTAAGTACCTTTTGTCTGCACTAAATATTTCCTTTTAGCAACCAGCATGACGTCACGTATATTGGAAAACTTTAGAATGCATCAATAATTTTTTTTTTTAAATTAACAAACCCAAAATGTTTTAGAAGGTCTATACACAGCTATCAGAAAATAAAGTTTCATTTTTATTTTTGATTCCTTACACAGTAGTAAACCAATATTCTTTTGCCACCAAGCCAAACTCGCAGATAATAGCATCCTGTTGCGGTTGTTATGCTAATGATTTCATTTTCGTCATCACAATTAGTAGCAGCATGACAACAACGAATGAACCATGGTTTTCTTTTGAAGAGATTTCTATGCATTGGTATTCTTCCAGTTCTCATACTTAGTATTTCCAAATATCCTTTTCAATTGCCCATCACAGAGCCGCGGTGGCTCAGGGGACAGAGCGTTTGCCTCCTAATGAGCTGAGCCGGGTTCGACTCACATTGATGGCTGGTGGACTCGAATCTGCACCCGGCTCGCACCGACCACAGTGCTGAAATAAAAATATCCTTCATGGTAGACGGATCATGGGTTAGAGTCCCCTTGTAGTCAGACTAACCATGGGAGGTTTTTGTGGTTTTCTTCTCCATGTAGCGCAAATGGGGGTTAGTTCCTTCAAAAAGACCACCACGAAGGCAAATTTCTCTCATTACTTGATGCAGGAGTTCCATTGTCTTCCGGATTGGGTTCAAAATTACAAGGCCACGGAGTTGGGCATCTTTAGCCGTAAACTCAAAATTGGGTCTTCTGTTAAATGACGGTTATAAAATGAAAATTGAACATTGTAACTTGGGTTATTCTCCCACAGGTTTAAATCGCTCATTTTAAATGCACGAGCAGCCCAATTAAATGCTTTGAAACAAGTAAAGTTATACACCAGTTTTTATTTTGTAGATACGAAAATAACATTGGACCCTTTGGCTTGCCTTCCTCTTATATTTTATACTCCATCCAAATATTTCATTATCATGAAACACGTTTTGTTACTGCCATTAAAAATATCTACTGAAATTTCCTTCGACGGCTTGTTCCGAAAATATTTTTAGCAATTCACACGAGCGCTTTCTGATAAAGTGTAACAATTTTCCCAACATAATAATACAACATCGAAAAATAAAGCGTTGCCACAAAATAATATCATAAATCACCAAAGTTTTTAGCAAATTCTATCGATATCAGAAAATTAAGGTCAAAAGAGTCATCCTTCAAAGGGGAATAAAAAAAAAAAGGGAAACTTTTCCCGGGAGAAAGATAAAACTCTATTAAAAGCGAATGAAAGCCGCCTTTGCAGAAAGCCTGCTCCATAATTATGGTTCCTAAAAGGGACAAAAATTAAATACTTTCTTCCCTGTAAGAGGTTATCTATCCTGTGCCGGTTTTGTACCTTTTTTGGAGGAAGGCTTCTACGATGTTATCTGGTGCAAGTGACGCAATGTTGTACGGGCATCATTTCCTACGAGTTTGTAACGGAAAAATGAACTTTGTTCTGGTTTTGTTTCCAGAGAGGCGAAAATTAAAGTTTGGAGGAAAACTGAATTGTGTATATGTTACAAATACATGAAATAAATAATATTGGATTTCAAAATAATGTATGATCACACTTTGTTAATAGAATTGAGAAATTTAGTACTTTGGTTTGGGAACAGCAAAATATGTTTCATTTTGTACCTAAATGTAACGGTATTTTGACAGAATGTACTTTAAAAAGTACAAGTGTACATTCAATATGCTTACTAAATACGGATTCAAAATATAGTTATCACCCAGCTGAAAAACTCTTTTTATTTTTATTTTTTTACAGACTTACGGAACTCCCTCTAATTTGTTGATATTCTATTCGATATGTAAAACATTTTGAACAATTCGAGCACACCACGATTTTATAAAACATACACTCGCCGGACATTAAATCTGTCATCTCTAGAAAAATTGCTAAAAGCGGAGTTTAATACAGGGCAACACTTGCTCTTGACTTCATTATAGCTAGTAAAGAAGTGTGTTGTTCTTAAGCTTTCATAAGTACATCGCATTCAACATAAGCCATTTGCTGAGGTTTTGTTCGCACAAATCTACCGAATTGTGGAATGTTTATTTTAGTGGATAAGCCAATATACTCCAGATATTTTCTATGGCTTTCAAGTCAGGTGAATTTGAAGGTCAGCCAAGATGCAAAACAAATTGAGTGATCCTAGAACCAGGTCCATCGAACCATTTCCCGCCAGATGAATTTTGCTGTTGTCATCTTGAAAAATAAGGTTACCATCAGCATGCTTATAATGTTAACTGAAAAGTAACTCCTGGTTATCTAGCATGTTAAAATAGATATGCCGGTTTAAGTTATTGTCTACTAGAGTGAGAAGACATGAACAAAAACACCCTCAAAATGTATCAAATCCACCTTCAATTTTTTAGTGATTTCTTTAGGGGTGGAGTGACAAATGTTTCGCCTGCTGAATTTTTTAAATGTTGCTATATTTTAGATATAAATACATCATTTTTCTATCAGTATTTATTTTTCAATTTGTCTTCTATCTGAATTTTCCATATTTAACTCACTTTAAAAAAAACACTGCATTTGAACACCGTATTTGAACAATACAGTAAATATTCCTAGCCATGACTATTCATTTGTGCTGTAGAAAATAGGTACTTTATTTACTTCGCACTAGAGAGCTACACAATGGGCTATTGGTGATGGTCTGTGAAACATCTCTGAGAATGATCTGAAGATAAGCCATCATTTGTGAGGCCACTTCCTCCTTAATTTTGGCATAGATCAAATTACATGTAATTGTTATATCATATTTGTAGAGGATTTAAAAATCATTAATTTTATAACTTTTGACTTTTTCTTTTTTCTGTTTTAACTATATATTTATCTCTTTTAACTGCACATGTATCAAGTCACCTTTGTCAAATCTTAATTATTTCGGTTTTCGCAGTATGGTACTATGGCCGGAACGCGTATAGGTTTTTAATAAAATTTTTAGAAGTTGTGATTTTATATGTGTTTTTTAATGAATATTTTGTCTAGGGATTAGATGCATAAAATTCTTACTCAATCAGGAAATTCTTCCATTTTCTAAACATGAATTATATAAATAAAAGATAAAAGTTCTGTATGAACTATGATCTGTAACCATATATGTATGCTTTGAATAGTAGTCAGTTTAAAACACTCAATAAAAATAACAGCACTACTTTTATCAAAATTTTCTTACAGCAATGGATTCCAATTGAAACTTTGAGACTGAGTTGCCTTGCACAATGACTTGAAATTAGGATTCAATGATTTTGATATTTCAACTTCGGAGCTAAAAATGTAATATAACAATAAAATTTGGTTGCTTCCTTTTATATGCTCAAGTTAATCCAAAGTCTCATTTTTAACTTTTATATTTTGATATTATTCAGTTGAATATTTTATGAATGCTCCTTTAAAATAAAAAGTTCTTTAGTTAAAGAATTTTTTTTTAATTATTCGCATGTAATATTTTCAAAAAATTAAATGTTAATTTTTGTGACAGCGAATTGAGGATAAGCTAAGCAATGTAAGATGTTGGAACAGTAAATTAGTTTTTAAAGCAAAGAAATAGTATTCAATGCAAATTTTGTCATTAATATCAAATTAATTTTGAAAGTTAACAAATTATATTCAGTTTGGCGTATTATTCTTTCAACAATTAAATGTTAGGACAATGACTTCAATTTAAGAATAAAGACATTGAATAATAATTGATAAACGACAAACCAAATTTTAAAGTGGAAAAATGATAATCAATAACAAATTTGGTTAATTATTTTTAATACGATTAAATGTCAGCCTAAAAATCAATCCGCATGTAAGATGAAATAAATTGTATTAAATAATAATTTAAATGCAGCAACTCAGTTTTTGAAATAGATAAATCATATTTAATAATGAGTTTGCATTATTAAAATTAATTTAACTATTCTTCTTATGGCAGTTCAATGTTAGGAAAATAAACTGATTAAAAATACAACTATGGTGTAATAGCAATGTAACTGGTTTTAAAGATAAAAGAAATTGTATTCAAAGATAATTTCGGTATTTAAAAATATTATTCTAATTTTATATAAAGTGGTATATAAACTGAATGAAATACAAAAATGTTTTAATAGGTCGAAAAATGGTTTTAACGAAAAAATAAATTGTATTCAATTATAAGTTTTGGTATTTAAAAGCAATATTATTACGATATGAACTAGTATATAAACTGGCTTAAAATACAATAACAGTTTAATAGGACGAAAAATTTTTTTTGATATGAAATAAATTTTATTCAACCGCAATTTTGATATTAAAAAAATAATAATATTACTATATAAACTACTATACAAACTGACTTTACAATAATGGTTTTATAGGTGTAAAAATGGTTTTGAAGATAAAATAAATTGTGTTCAATGATAATTTTGATATTTAAAGTAATATTATTACTGTATAAATTGGTATATAAACTGATTCAAAATACAATAATGGTTTAGTAGAAAGAAAAATGGTTAGGATAAAATAAATTGTGTTCAATGATAATTTTGATATTTAAACTGATATTAATACTGTATAAATTGGTATATAAACTGACTTAAAATACAATAATGGTTTAGTAGAAAGAAAAATGGTTAAGATAAAATAAATTGTGTTTAATGATAATTTTGATATTTGAAACAATATTATTAGTATTTTAATTACTATTTAATCTGACTTAAAATACAATAATGACTTAATAGGAAGGATTTTAAAATAAACAGACTTTATTCTGTAAAAATCGTTTTCTTTTCTATTTTATTTAAAAATATCGTCGAACTAAAATCTTCAAAATATTACTTGTAATAACGAAAGAGTCATTATTCAGCTAAATATATACGGCAATAACAAAAGCAAAATTAACTACAGAAATCAATTTTATGTAATTATGAAAACGACTAAGATGTTGGCTTAAAACCCATTGTTTCGAAATTCCTCTCAAATTTAAACATCATCTTCAAAAGAAAAATCGAACCCAAAATAAATCTTTTAAAAACACGAACACCCATAACAGAGTTAATTCAATAATGAAACAATCAAAAGCTTAACACAACGTCTCTTTAATGAATAATCAGCTTAGTCTTAACAAATTCCCTTTCATTTCTAACGACAAAATTTTAAGGTCACCCAGCAACCAAACATCACAACGAATCCAAAATTCTTACTCCACTTTTCTCCACAATGCCACACTTTCTCCTGAATTCCCCACAATACTCATTAGTACCCCTTTCCCCATTTCACCCCCTTCTTCTAAGCCGCCTGGTAATTATATGGCACTGAATTGATATCCGTTTCTAAGGCACTATGATAAATGCCTTTAGCGACGTCCGATGGCGAATTCAGAGGTTGTCACTTATAATGAACCTTTTGCCGATAATTTCACTTTTGCCGATTTTTTTTTTCTTTCTTCTGTCTTCGTCTTTTGTGTAAAGGACATGTCTCTCGTCGTGCCCATAATGTAACTTTGATTAGAATACTATTTATAAACTTATGAGTGATTTGTTAATAAATATGTTAATACAGTTTTTTTTTTTGTCCATGAGATGAAGCTGATGGATTAAATTACTATTTATATGTTAATATGTTACTTGAAGTAGAACTAATCTTAAAAAAAAAATTGATAAATGGTCGTTGAGAAGATTGAGCTGCTTGGAATTTTACTTTGTGATAAAGTGATGATTTGCTACAAACTTGATTTAGTTAACCAAAAAAAATTTTTTTTCTTTAAATTTATGAAAAAAGTGTGCTAAAATCAACTTTCTTTAAATTAATCTATAGCATTTTCGTATCTAATGACCTGGAATAAATTTTATTTACAGGCTGGGCCACGTTAGTAACAATACATTTACGATGCATTAGTTATTAGGGTTGAGTGAAAAAGAAGTTTTCAATAACTAAAATGCAGTACCTCTCAAATTTTGTGTATGGACTAGTATGTAACACGTGAATTTTTTCAGATTTTTACGCATCATCTTCATTTCCCGCAAAAGTCTTAAAATTTTGACATCTTTCAGAAACAGAAAATTTTTGTAAATTTTTCAAATTTTTTAAAAATTTTCATGTAAAAACAAATTACAACTCAAGAGTAATGTATTGAATAAAATATTACCTGGGAATTTTTTTCAGAATTTCTCAGCAATATTTTCACTTTTTGCGACAGCTTTAAAAAATATAAAATTTTACTAAAAGTACAAAATTTTAAAATAAACACCGAATTTTTAAAAAACTGTCAGAGGAAAATAAAACACCATTCAAACATTGCGTATTATATTAGTCATGAATTGATATAATTTTTGATTCATTTTCCACCCTACTCAGTAACGGACACTGGAGTTTTTCTTTTCTTTTAGATTTTTTTTTATATTAATACTATTGTTAAGCTTAAAAGATTACAAGTAAGCAAGAGATAGAAAACTAAAAAGTACACCATAGCTTCCCAAAAGTGGCATTGATGGCTGATTTACATTTGATCTAAAATCACAGGAAAGTTCATCTAAAGAGGGAGGAATTATTTATGATTATCAAAGCGTGATATGAATGGGTATAGTTCTATTAATACGAAAGTCTGTGAACAGTTAATAAAAATGATGGATAGATTTAAAAAAAAAAAAAAGAAAAAAAAAAAAAAAAACGAATCGAGCTTTAGGTGAAGAGAGCGGAAGGAAAACTAGTCATTGTCAAAGCATTTCAGTTACAAAAGAAGGTAAAGAAGTGCATTCTGAAAACTTCGAATTGAATGTCAAAGAAGTAATAGAAGTCTCAGGCTCTCCATTGCCCCTTCAATGTCTGTCACACCCCAAACCAGAATTAAACATGAGACATTGCTGGAACATGCACCAGGTATAGAATGCCGGATTAACTTGGTACTGCGCAGTAGTAGCACCACGCGATTTACAAAGAGTAAAAACGAAAAAGAAAATATGAAGTTACGAAATGCAAAGGTTCTACGATCATTGTAGACAGATGTAGAGTGAACAAAAAACGTAAAGAAAAATTGAAATTGAATCTGCAGAATTAAGTAACACAATACGAAATCAAACTTTAATGGAAGAGAAAACAAATCGTTAGTCATGAAGGAGGCAAAATATGGTGGTTCCCATCTCAGATCTAAAATAAAACAAGATGTATATTGATTATTCAAGAGTCAAAAACTATGTAACTTCGACACATCTTTTCACGAATTCTTTTGGCGTATGAAAGATATGAAAGATCTATTGAGAATTTTCTAAATAGCGAAAGAAATTATGCTTTTCATGTAGTTGGTTGCGATGGAACTATGGTAAACGTATGGAATTAGGCGTTATTTGTCTGCTCAAAAAGAGTTTGAAAAACCAGGATACGTGGTTACTAAACGGGTGACTTAATCCCTGTACTATTCTGCAATACGAAGCAAACGATTTTAAAATCAAATAATAAAATGATAGGGAACTCCCGGAGTGATCTAAGATGACAAGAGCGAAGTAGTTTCATGAAATATTCTAGAGGCACGTAGTGTAAAAAATCATTTGATTTCCTGTTTGATTGCTAGATGAAACAGAGAGGAAAAAACAATTGATAGAAACTACTTTAAATTTCATCAGACAATGAAACTGGCTTAAGTGGTTTTTATCCCATGTTTCTATCTAGTTTTACGACAATTTTGATAGAGTTTTTCTCCCTAGCTTAACTATTAATTTAGAACACTTAACGTGGACACTTTTTGACTTCCTTTTTAAGTGAAATCTAAAAATGTCAGTTAGGGACGGTGATTACGAAGCAATCTGTATAAATATTTGTCCCACTTTTGCGTTTTGAGATGCATTAATTTTAGTATTTTTATATTTACAGTTGGACATTAATTTTTATTAACAAAATCGTAAATTTTTAATTCAACTTGAAAGCTCCGCAGAGCAACCATGATTGCTTCTCAATCATCATAATTTTTTAACAGTCGATGTATTTTAAAGGGGCAAAGATCATTTTGTTAAAATATATACATAATTATTGAAGTTTTATGTAAACGCATCTTGTTAATATGTTAAATACAATAAAAAAAATTATTACCTGGATTTGAAAATAATTCATTCTATTTGAAAACAAATTAATCTTAGGGAAACAGAATTTGAAACACATTTAGAAGAAATAAAAGAAATGAAATTTTACTCGTTAGCGATAACCTTATGTCCTTATATAAAGTCAAAAAATGCTTTCATCAATCTTGAAATAAGTTATTTATATTTTTAAAAGTTTCACGTTATGCTAAAGATGTCTTTGTTCCGAGAAAAATTCTGATAAAATTACCGTACTGTAATGACATTTCTGATATAAAAAGGAAAAAAAGGGGAAAAAAACATAATTCTGGTAAATAAAACAGAAACATTCGATAATTTAACCATTCATTTGGTATTTTTTACGTTTATATGCTAACGATTTACCGGACAATCTGGTTTTCAAAATTGCTATTCTTAAAATCACACACTTAGTAACAAAAATACAATACTGAAAATCGAATAAATGGTGTTTATGTCATGCTGTAAGATATGATAAAATTACCAACGTTTACCATATTTTATCACAGATTACAAAACCGTATTTTATTGTTAATTTTGCCAAAATCATTACCAAAGCATTTCGGTAAAAATTACTAAGCTTTTTGGTGTTTCTGTAGATTCAGATACATGGAAAATTTTACCATATTCCGGTAGTTTTGACCTTATTTTTTTTCTCAGTGTGAGAACATCCTAATCTCCCTTCTTCTCTATCTATCTTTTCTTTATAACTTCTGCTCATTAAAATAAAGATCTCGGGAGAGACATATAGAATTTTTTACATCAGTGAATAATTATAGCCAATATTAAAACAACAAAAAAGTCAATAAATTCATACACAAAAAGAACAGCAAAAAAAAACAAAAAAAAAACACGCGAAATAGCAATAACAAATTAATTTTTTTTTAAAAAAAAACTGGTTTTAAGTTCATAAGCAAAAATGGCTTTTTGAGCATGTCATATTTTAATCCCTTAATTACATTCTTGGAAGCTACAGAGCGGCCCACATGGTATTTTTTTACTACAACTTTAGCAGTTTAGAATTTTTGAACTAATGTTAATTCGAATGTTAAATGATTTTATTCCATCCTACAGCATATATTTTTATCTACACACCTACGCAATTTCAAAACTTATGGTATACTAAGACAGCAAAACAAAATTTATACAAACACCCATGACTGATTTTTTAACATAGAAATAAAATAATTCCTTGCTTGAAATCAATTCACTATTCATGCATTGAAGATACAATAAATTGTTATGGTAATCTAAAAAATTCTAAACATTACTTTCCAATTTCGATTTTGAAAAAAATACACAACTTTATTTGAAAGTGTTACGTTAATTCTTTCAAATAAATGAATATTCTTTCTCAGTTTAACGTCCGACTTGTTTGTTTCTCAGAAACATTTGCTAATGACATTTAAATTTTATTTTTGAAGTATTTGATTAAGATACTTTATCTAGAAAAGTTCCTACAATTCGATGGAGCAATCTCGAAACACAGAATTATTCTTTTCACTAGTTACATTTATTAAATGGAAATTCTATTCAAACGTGCTTATCTTTATTTCGCTTGAATTCTGCAGTAATAATAATAAACTAACGCCTAAAAGAAATCTAAATTTTCTAAAAGTAAGAAATATTCGAGGCGTTATACAAATCATTACACACATTCTTTGTTCTGAATGCTTATCTCTTTCAAAGGGAAAATTCTTAACCAAGATAATTACTTAGAAGGTGCATTTCCACTCGAAAAACTTCTGTCTTGGGGAAAAAGGAAAAAATCTTGTTCATTTAAATGTCTTCCATGCGTTATATTGAATGTATTTCCAATAGAGATTTGAAAAAGAAAAATAATTTCTTCTATTTAATGGTTCTGAAATCATTATTCGAAACGGTCCGAAATTAAGTTGTAGTTTTATTGGTTATTATAAAATCTGGCTTTATTTTTTTCTTCTTTTAAGTCAAAATATAAATAACTTAAAGCAGTGAGTTCATATTTGTAAAATTTAGTTTTTGTATTGCAGTCATAACTAAGTTTAACTGTTGATGATTCTATGTTTCTAACTTTTAAAGTTAGCTTAGGTTTTAAGTTAGAACATTTTAGCACTAACTACATTTTTTTGAGAAACTAACTAATTGATTAAACAATATTAATAATTCGAACTGTAAAATCTATTATTTTTCTATCAGTAACTTTTTTCAACCGTTGAAAAATCTTAACTGTCTTCCATGCGTTATATTGAATTTATTTTCAATAGAGATTTAAAAAACGAAAAGTACTCCTTTTTCTGTTTAAAGGTTGTGGAATTATTATTTGGGACGCACCGAAATTAAGCTCCCTTATATGATGTTTTTTTCTTCTTTTAAGTTTTATAAATATCTTAAGTCAGTAAGTTCATACTTGTAAAATTTAGATTTTGTATTGCAGTCATAACTAAGTTTAATTGCTGATGATTTTATGTTTCTAACTTTCAAAGTTAGCTTAGATTTTAAGTTGGAACATTTTAACACTAATCACACATTTTTGAAAAACTAGCTACTTGATTAAACAATATCAATAATTCGAACTGTAAAATCTATTATTTTTCTATCAATAACCTTTTTCAACTGTTGAAAAAAATCTTAACTGTATTCCATGCGTTATATTGAATTTATTTTCAATACAGATTTAAAAAAAGAAAAATACTCCTTTTTCGGTTTAGTTTGCAAAATTTAAAATTTTCTTTATTTTTCAGATGGTTTGTCTTCTAAATATAGATCGGATAAACCCGGGAACGAGTTACAAAAGAATTTGAAGAATTCAATCATTTTTTTTTTTTGGCGCAAATTTACTCCATTAGACTTTAGCTTTAAGTGAGACATAGGAAGAAATACTTCCTTTTTTGGATCCTTTCTCTCTGTTTGTTACTCCAGGATCTAATGCCTTCCTGATTTGCAATTCTTCCTTAGTGTAATGTTGCTTTTTTTTTATCTTAACTATCTCATTCCTAAAGAAATTTCGTGTACCTTTTCTGTTAATCAAGTAACATAGAAATCACATTTACTGCTAACTATTGCTTTTCAAATCATTGTAAACTATATTATGTTTAATAAGCTGTGTATAAGTTCAGAGACATATTCTAGATTGGAAACGTTTTTTATTTATTTACTGTATAGTAGTTCAATCCATCAATTTACTGTTTATTAGTCTATAAATAGGAAGTTAAAAATAGCTTTTTCTAGTCAGACATATACTTAAGTCCTAAAAAAATTCGCTGCGATTTGATATCTAACTAACCGTGATGGGATATCATTATTTTGAAAACTATAAGAAACATCATTTGCAATGTAAACAATCTTTTTAATCAAAGGGCTTTGTCATTGATAATTATCATTTCTTAACTTATAAAATGATAGGTTTTGTTATATAAGCTGGAATTGAATTATAATATCGTTTAAGTTTGTTGTAAACTTAATAAGATGTCAAATTGAACCAAATTAAGCTAATAGACAGCAAATTTAACTTAATTGAATTTATGGTCAAATTGAACCAATTATTAAACTTGATTACTTATTATTACGATTCGCATTCAATGGAATTAGTTTTGAATTTAAAACCTAGCAGAAAAATTTGAACGGGTTTATCGTTTAAGATTTAAGATTAGATTGGTTAAAAAATGAATAATTTGATATAGTTATAAATAAATAAAATAGCCTCGGAAATTAAGTTTATTTAATAATGACTTTAAATTGTACCTCAACAGTAGAAATTTTGGATTCTATTGGATCACAACATTCCTTAATTTTACTGCAACTGTTATAAAGTGCAAAATTGAATCATAATAATATGATTTAATCCTTCTTGAGCTTAATTACATGCTACTATGGTTTAATTTATTAAAACATGGTTGATTTTGAAACATTTTTAAGTTTTCTTTTTTTTTTTTTAATTTTTAAGATAATACTATTAGTATTGAGAAAAAAACCAATGGTCAAAACTTCCAAAATATGTTAAAATTTACAGTGTTTCTAGTCTTATGGAGACACCAAAAAGCTCGGTAATTTTTTAAGCACTTTAATAATTTTGGTAAAATAAATAAAAAATATGGTTTTATAGTGTGTGATAAAATTTTGTGATGTTGTAAAATTTGGTAAATAATGTAAAGTTTAGTAGTTTTATGATGATAAATTTAAATATGGCATAAAAACCATTTATTTGTTAAAATTCAACTTTTAGTTTTGTATTTTGTATTAAATGTGAGGTAATAAGAACTATAATTTTAAAAATCAGTATGTCCAAAAAAAACGTTACAGCATGAACGAAATGAATGGTTTAAATTCCGCATATTTTGGATTTATTAACCAGAATCATGATTTTTTTTTTATCAGAAGTGTCGTTGCCATACAGTATGGTACCATATGTGGTATGTGGTGTAAAATTACGTAATTTTACCAGAATTTATTTTCTTCGTGATTGCACGACCTGAAACCAAGTAGTCTGCAAATTTTTCTTCATTTACATTCAAATACTAACCTTTCACCTCCAAATTTTTAAACACTGACTTGAAATGTAGTTATTATAATTCTCAAAGTTTAAGAATCTCCCATCGATAATTCTTCTGTGTTACATTTCTTCGTTTTATATCATTATTTTTCTCAAAATACTTACATAAAAAAATTAGTTGAATCTCAAATTTAGAGATATTTAGAAAGATTTCGTTCACTCATTGTCTTTCATAAGTTATTTTGAATATATTTCCGCTGTACGGGCTGACAGAAAAATATTATGCTTACTGGTCCTGAAAGTGTACTACAAAATATACTCAAAATTAATTTAAAATTTTATTTCCTATTCTTAACTATGATCTACTTCGGCAGAATATATTTCTTTTCCTTAAAGGTTATATATGCTGTAAAAATAAGAATTTAAAATATAAAATTCATATTGATAAAAAGTTTAGTTAATTTCTAAGATCAATGACGCACTTTGATTACCTACTCATCACTGTTATTATGAAAGTTCTATTATTATAGAATTAAATATTTTGTATTCTTTTACTACTAATCACCAATGAGCGTGAAATGTAAATATTTAAGAGATGCTTTTAATATCACAAATGACATTAAAAATATTTATCAAGATTTTCACCATACAGAATCATTTCAAGACGATCCAAAGTCGGTTATTTTTTACAACAAAAATCGCACAAAGTTTCACTATTTTTCGCATTTTTTTTATCGAAGTTCTTTTCGCATCGTATTTTTTCAATTATACGCCAAAATTTAACTGTTATGCATTAGAATTTATTGAATACACTGCATACTCTTATATTTTCTTCCAAAACGAAAACTGTATTGTGGTGCTATCTATTCAACTTTAAGAGCTAACTATTATTAAAAAAGTCAAAACTGAAAAAATTAGATTTTAAAAAAAAAGAATATTTTTCTTTTTGAAATTCCATTAACTTTTCACTTCGAATCTCATTATATACACTGTAAAACTTACCAATAAAACATTAGATATTAATTATAAAATCAAGTTTTTAATTTATTGTGCTGCCATCTATATTCATAAAGAAGTACTACCAGTAAAAATAAGCAAATTAAATATAACAGAAATATATTATGCAATACCAACATTTTAAGTGCCCAATACCGCACGTCAGAAACATTTTTGGAGACTCTTTAAAATACACGCCATGAATAGAAAAATATTTAGGAAATATAAATTAGTTTTTTTTTTGTGTTATATAGGATGTCTTTATTAAAAATTTCACGAATCGTTTTTCGGAACATGGCTCTCGTATCGCCATAAATTTCCTACACTTTATAATCCACGCAATTAGTGAGTAAGCTTGAGGCCTAGATAAATGCAAGAAATACCTTTCCATAATATCCAGTGCTCTGAATTCCGGTCCATTAGTTTGGGATCTATTTCCATAATACGTCCACAAACGTAATCCCTTTTGAATGGAGCTTCCAAGTCATCTTATAGTAAAGCAAGACTAGTAGCAAACGCAAGCCAGTGGGATTACCAAACGGAAATCTTCGAATACTTGATCACAGACATTTTTGGCCACTGCATACAACAAAAAAGAAATTTTACTTCTACAGAAATGAAAAATAGGAATAAATACTACTTTCTATATCTGACTGCGTTTTTAAAATTAAGAAGTTCAAGATGTACAATATGCATATAACATAAAAAAATTGCCTTAAGTTCAAAAAGATAAATAACATAGAGTTAAATAACAGAAAGAAAAAAAAAGAATAAATAACAAACAAAAAATAATAGGAAATTGTTAAAAATTTTGAGTACACAAAACATTTATTGTAATAGTAATTTTCTGCAACCTGTTCATTATTTTTGTTTTATTTAACTGATTTTTCAAATAATCACATTTTCCTCACAAATTCATGTTCAACTGTATTGCACAATATTTTTATTGCTTACTTGTTTATATTTTTCGTCTTCATTGTGCAAACATATTTCATCATAGATATGATTATATTTCAGCAAAGAAAGTTTAAGCTATTATGAATATGGGTTCGAGATCGAATCATAATTTCATTACTTTGAATTACGTATTTACATGCGAATTTCCATCCATCTAAATTAGGTGCTTAACTACTGCTCATTAATTTCAATACACTTATTATTTTTTCACATTTTCTAAAAAATTCACAAAATAATTATATATCGCAAAAATATAATATCTTGTTAAAGCAAAAGAACGTATTTAATAACATAATTTAGTATCTATTACAGAATTAAAACATCTGAACTACATTTGTCTTAAATTTTTCTATAATCAACGAAGATGGCTTCTCCACTTTAGTAGCTTGACGACCAGGACGCGAAGTCGAGCACTAGACGGTACAGCAGTTTAACGAGGACCGACAACACACTTCTTCGGTTTCTTCACAGGCTGATCAAAGTGGTCACCCACCCGCCCACTAACAGCTGCCACTACTGGGAACCATGTCAGTGGGAACCGTGTCTTTATGATTAGAAGACCACTGTGATGAAAAACAGACAGAAAAATACATAAAATTAAGTAACCTTTTAAAAAATGCTGATTACAAAATTGTACTGAAATATTAGATTAAGCTTTGTTAAAAAAATCTAGAATAACAGCTGTGTTGCCCATATAGTAAAGATTCTTCTGTTGAGTAAGTAAATATCATTGTAAATATTAACTGTAAATGATTTAAATCAAAAACAATTTTCTCCCACCGTCTATTTCTTAACCAGTTGAATTTGGTCGACAGTAAAAATGCTCTTAGATATAAAAATAAACCCTGTTTAAAAATTGAATATTGTAATGTTGAATATTAAATTTTATGCGCAACGTTATGTAAAACATCTTTTATAACTGAAGAATTAAATTTATATCGAATCATTTTAACATTAATTTAAATTATGGGATTAAAGCTTTCTACGTTGTGTTTTAAGAGACATACAAAATTCGCACTCACTATAAGTTCATTTGACATTACATTACAATAAAATCGAGTTTTAATGCTTAAGGGTAAAAAATCATAAAATTTTTAATTTAATAATACAGACTATACTATAACTATTATTATTTTAGTTATTATCTAAATTTCATTTTACGCTGCTAGAAACCCATAATTTTAGACAGTGTGATGTTTTTGTGTTTGATTATTAGATAAAAAAAATTTAAAAACCATTTTGTGTTTTCATGGATAAGGTTTCAAAAAATATAATTTTTAAAGTAAAAATAAAAATATAAAAGGAAAATTAAAGTAATAAAAAACAGACATTTGATTAAAAATTAGTTTACATATTGGGATAGAATTTGAAGCACTCAATGGAAGAGTTAGGACACTTATTACTTTAAAATATTAAGGAGATTGAAATATTAGGATGGTAAAAAAGTTTTTCCCAGCATTCGTGTAGATTTATAGTAGTTGTTTCTAAACTATATAAACTTTTATATAAACTTTGAATAAACTTGACGCATATTTAAACCATTGATGCGTAGCATAATAATTTGAATATATTGCAGTAATAATGTATACAGCAGGATTAGAAAACTATATTGCCCGACATATTTTCCGAAAACTATATTGCTACGATATTGCTCGACATGCCCGAAGCATGTAAAATTTCTGAAAGGGCAGGGAACTTTTATTCAGAAATGTCTTAAACTACTGATTAAACATTCATTTAAAGTTTAATTACAAATAAAATTTATAAAACACATCTAGCTTTTAAACATTTTTATAACTTATTCGATTTTATTCCTTTAATCACGCTTATTTTTTGTAAAAAAAAAAAAAAAACTAACTTCAATTGCTGTGCATAAGAATACAATAATTATAGAAATGGAAATTTAAAAGTGAATGCAAAAGTGAGAGTGATACTTGTGAATAACTCTTAATTGAGATGTAATTCAAATCTTTATTAAACAGAAGAAATGGTTTTTATGACATGCTCTAAAGTATAATGATGAAAATATCAAATTTTATCACGTTTTTGAAATTTATAACATTTTACAGCCTTTTACCGACCTTTTTGGTGTTTCCATAGAGCCAGAGAGTGTAAATTTTACCAGATTTCTTTTCTCAGTGTGGTATTCAAAAGAGGAAAACGGGTAATTTAATTATTTATTTTCTAACTTGTTTTGGGTAGGAGTAAAATATTTAGGACTACTAGGGCTTACCAACAGTCATAACATCTTGTACACAGTAATACGTTTTACAAATTAATTTATATTTTATTACTGAGTAAAATAAGGACTAATAACGGTAATATACTTCTACTGAAAAAGAATAGACCTAGAATAGTTTTGCTACTCGTTTTTTTTCTCTTTTTTAGCCCTGTCTAGTCAGCCCTGTATATGTTTGTTTATATATGTTTGTATATTGTCATCTTACCTACTAGAATTTCAGATACATTTTTCTTTTCAACAGAAGTGTTTTACCATATGTCAAGATACTATTTAGGTTTGTAATGCGCTGTAATTTAAATATTATGACCTGTTACATTCGGCATATTTTAAATCAAGAATATTTTATAAGTACTTGCGTATTTTTTTCTGGGGCTAGAGATTGCGAAATAATTTCATAAAATTAAGATTTATTTGATTATTTTTTAGTTTTTCAATTTTAGGGATTCAAATTGCATCAAGCTGCATTTCAAAAGATGTTTACATGTGCAAATGGTATTCATAATTTTGCACTGTAGGAATTAGTCTAAACCCTTTTAAAACTATATATCAAATCCTAAAATTTTATCAATTATCCTAAAATTTTCCTTTGACATAGTAGTCCGAAAAAGAGATAAATTATGCTCGCAAATACAACAAAAAATACATGGAGAAATTGTTTTTAATAAAAAAAATCTTTGTTAAAAAAACATTCTGTTTAATAAAGCTAAATTAATTCTGATTAATTAAACTAAAATATACGGTATATATATACCATTATTTTTTCAATTCATGTAATAACGGTTTACTGGATATTAGGTTTTTCAAAACCATAATCCTTATTACCACACATTTAACAAAAAATTCAAAATTGAAGAATAAATTTAACCGCCATGTTCTAAGGCATCATGATAAATTTAAAAAATTTCATTACATTTATCAAATTTTATCACATATTATAAAACCATATTTTGCTGTTCATTTTTCCAGAATCAATATAAAAAAAAGTTGCTTCAATTAAAATTACCGAGCTTTTGGGAAGCTTCGAGCTTTTCTCTTAGAACCAGACACAAGGTAACGTTTACCATGTTCTGATATTTTTGACCACACGTTTTTCTCAGTGTAAATCTGGGATCCACATCTCAACAAAAAGTCCTTCAATCATTCATATTCAATCATTCAATCAACCTCATTCATTTTGTTACATTTTAATGAAATTAGGTAATAAAATAGGGCAACTTAATGTTGTAAATGCTACGCTTGAATTAAGTGGGAATCAAATTCTGATTTAACATGTTTGTCGTTAAAAAAATGTATTATTGAAATCTTAAGATGTTTCTGTATTAAGTGTTGTTGAAATTTAAAACCAGTTTTAAAAGTTTATACTTTTAATAATTTCCTCTTTACTATATAAACTCTAAATAAAGCATTACCAAAACCTTAAAATTCCATCATTTTTGTCTGGGTGCCATATTTTGAATTTGGATACATTTTCAAATTTTCAACTATTGCACTCATAGCAGTGGTTAATAATGTTGACAATGGCACAAATCCGTAATCCGCCTTTTGTACTCTAGGAAAAATGTGGCCGAAACTACCAGGATGTGGTAAAATTTACCATGATTCTGCCTCTCTCTACGGAGACACCAAAAAGCTCGTTAAATTTTACCGAAGGTCTTTGGTAATGATTTCGGTAAAATTAACATTAAAAAAAACTTTTTTTATAATGAGTAATAAAATTTGGTAAACTTGGTAAGTTCTGATAATTTTATCATGATACCGAGGGCATGGCATAAAAATCATTTATTCAGTTAAATTCGCTTTTCAGTTTTGTATTATTTATTAAACGTGGGAACTATAACTTTGTAAACGAAAATTTTTAGTAAATACTTATTATATAAACAGAAAAATTTCCAAATGAATGGTTTTACATATATTCTTTATACATATATGGCTTTATTTACCAAAAATGCGCTTTTTTTACTAGAAATATCTAGAAACATATACAATTGGATTATTTTATCAGAAGTATTTTCTCCGTGTATATTAACGGTCATATTGCTTTTAATATCTTAGGTTTATACTTTTTGAATGATAGAATTTTTAATTTTAAGTAAACTAAATTTAATATTGCTTTTGTATTAATATATTTGAGGGCAGCATACATTGAAGTGCAGCGTACACTAGAGTTGGACAAAAATGTAATCGATTACATTTTTTGATTACAGTAATCAATTACTTGGAATCATGATTACAAGATATCTTAATTTTGATTACAACTGTAATCGTGATTACAACAAACAATTACAGTAATCAATTACTTGTAATCGTCATTACGACTTTGATTACAGCTGTAATCATGATTACAATTGTCGATTACAGTAATCAATTACTTGTAATCGTGATTACAAAATTCAAAAATTTTGATTACAGCTGTAATCATGATTACAAGTAATTGATTAATGTAGTTGAGTATTATAATCATGATTACAGTTGTAATCAAAATTTGTAATCATGATTACAAGTAATTGATTACTGTAAGTGAAAAATGTAATCGATTACATTTTTTCTCTACTCTGATGCAATCAAAAATTCTGATTACTTGTAATCATGATTACATGCAATCGGGATTACAAGTAATTGATTACATAGCAGTAATTATCTGTAATCAATTACAGTTGTAATCGATTACTGTAATCGACGGCCAACTCTGGCGTACAGAATGTATTTGAAATACAGCAAATACTGAAGTGGTCAACAATGTCGAAGCATTTCAGTCTCTGCACATACTGCATCCAATAAATGCCTTCCGGTAATGTTAGAAAATCTCACAGTTGGTACAAGGCTAGAGAAATGCGTATAGATAACTAGGCGGTCGTCTCTCAGATCTCGCAATTAATTGGACAACAATTAGAATTAGGCGATAAGTCCCCATCTTCCAAGAAGGGATATTTTGAAATATACGTATCTCTTCCTTTTCAGACAAGGCCTACGTCTTTCTGGCGTTAGTCTACATGCATGGCTAAGTAAATTTTAACTTAAGGGAGATAATTCCTTTTAAATCCTTCGGAGATATGTTTCAAAATAATGAATTCAATTTTAAATCTTTTAGAAATTGTATAGATTTCGAATCTGATTTCAAATTGGAGAATAATTGCTGAATGAGAATTTCGTATGGATTGTTACGACTGACAATGTTTGTAGATTAATTAAAGTTGAAATTATTCGCTACTAAATAAAATTTTAAGCTCATAGAATTCAATACTTTGAATTTCTATATATTTGACAAATAAATTTTTCTTTAAGATGAAATATTGAATATATATTGCGCATTATTTTTATAAATTTTATGAGTTATTGGATTTGGCAAAAACTATTATTCAAATAAAGCATATTTTTTTCCTAGAGAAGTTGAATTTAGTTTATTACGGTTTGCATGATCCAAAAATAAATTATTTAATTATAAGAAGAATTTTCTTTAGCAAACTTATCATTTTTTAAACAATAGGGAAAATGTAAATTATATTCTTAAACTGATAAAAGAAATATGGTCAAAACTACCAAAATGTGATAAATTCTACAGTGATTTTGGCTCCATAGAAACACCAAAAAGGGCAGGAATTCTTACCAAAGTAAGGATTATCAAGTAGTAAAGAGTTAGTTGAAATTAACTGTAAAATATTGTTAATTTTATTATGATTCCTTAGAGTTAAGCAATGAAACCTATTGATTCATTTAAATTTCATTTTTGTATTTCTCCCTAATTTGGTTTCATTAAGAAAAAACGTATGGTATTTATTGTATTTATTTATTGTATAATATTCCTTTTAGGCATAGTCAATGTTTTTCTGACATTTAGATGATTAATCAGCTTACTATATTTTAAATTAAAAGTGAAATTTTTTTTAAAAATAAGTAAAAATTTAATACTTAGAAAAGCATATATGTGATTTTTGATAGTTATTCGATAAGAATTGGAGTTGACGATGTTTTTACTAAAATTTTTTTCTTAGTTTGAATATCTCAAGATACTAAATATTAAATAAGCGACATTATAAACATAAATATTTAGATCATAATTCGATCGATTATGTTCAAATTTTGGAATTTTTTTAACTTATAGTTAAGTACTTTAAAGCAATGCAAAAATTAGTATATTTTACAATTCAAGTTTATTTACTATTATTAAATAAAAGAATAAAAAATACAATATTAAATCATTAAGACTTATTTTTTCCAGGTACAAGTTATCTTTGGACAAATGAACTCCATAATTGCGGGTAACTTTTTTTTTATTCGTTTTAAAAGTTCTCGAGATATGGAAAAATATGCGAAGAGTAAAATTAAGTGGTCCAAAAAATATGGTAATTTTTAACTGCTCTCGCATTGATGAAACAAAGATATTTTTAATATATGTTTCATGAAAATGATAAATTGGTTTCTTTGTTTAGATCTACGCTGGTGTGCAAAATTAAAAGAAGTTTCGGATTTCATTACTTATCTACAAACATCTGGCTGCGTGTCAGTTATAAAATGACATCGTAAGCAACTGAATCCCTTTGAAAAGGAACACAGGGATCCAAGAACTCATAACTGTACCTTTAGTTACAGAGACATAATTTAAACAAGAATGAAATGAATTTAAAAATTAAAAGTATTTAATATTTTTTTAAAATTTTTTTTCTCCAATGGCAGGCCAATTTAAAAGAACAAAAAGGATAAAATAACAAGAAAAACAAGGCAAAAAGAGATAAATAGAATTGAATGCATAGTGACATGCTTAGCCCATACGGGCCCTAGCTTCCCAGTAGCGTCCACACACAGTAGTGGAGATGAGCGCAGGACAGACGGAAATATGGGGCAAGTCCATGTCCTCCCCAAGGCGACAGAGCTTGCATTTAGGAGAGTCAAAAATGTTTATGCTAAAAAGGTGTTTGGCCAGACAGTCATAGCCCGTTACAAGTCTAAAGAGAGCGACTGCCGTAAACCTGGGCTGATTTGGGATAGTTAAAATATGGTTGAACCAGGTTTTGTGTATATTGCTTGTACGGAAATTCTCTGAGAGCATGCTCCGGAATTGGTTTCGGACCAGCAATTTAAATGAGTGCAGAGAGATGGAGCAACGAGATGCAAGTATTTAATATTGAGTTAGGGAATTTAACATTAAATTTCCCGTGTTTAGTAAAGTTAGTTGTTGATTAAATAATCCCTAGGCACTGAAGCTGTAGGATAATATTTGGTTTAGAAAAAGAACTATCATTGGTTTCAAAAATATGCAGATGGAAAATAAAAGTTTACCTGTTTCAAGTACTCAAAAATAGGCGTGAATGAGATTCAGGGGTGAATGTGTTAATTGCTGTTTGCGTTAATGCTTAATTATTAATGAGGGCTATGCGAAATAAATCAATAAATTGAATTGACATAATACTGCAAAATATTTTCTTTTTAGTTTTAATATTGGCAATGTGCATTGTGGATACGTTTTATACTCTATTGACGTAAACTGTTTTAACTTCGCAACATTTTGACAAAAGAGAATATGTAAACGCACATAACTAGTGATATTGTAACGAAAACATTACCTTAAAAACAATATTTATTTCAGCATTTTACTAAAGCAACTGGTGCCTGGGAGTTTAAAATCGGACAGCGAATGTAAAATTAGATACGTAGATACTTTATTTACGTCACGCGCTAGAGCTGCCCAAAGGGCTATTGGTGGCGGATTGGGAAATAACCTTGAGGATGATCCAAAGGCATGTTATCGTATTTTTGATCTCTTGTAGAGGAGATGGGCCTGGACAAATGAACCCTCCGCTTTAGTAGCTTGATGACCTGCGTGCGAAATCTAGTACTTTACGGTACGAGGACCCATTCCACACACCTTCGGTACCTACGCAAGCTGATCAATGTGGTCACCTACCCACCTACTGACCGCAGCCAGTGATGCTTGACTTCTGTGTTCGGCTGGGAATCATGTCCTTATGATCGGTCCTCGGTGGGCGCTTAAAATTAGATAGAGTGTCCGTTTTGGCGATTAAATTAGTTGCTGTTGTTGTTGTTTATCCTCATCTGGCCTGACCAAGTCATATCAGATCTATGAACCCGTTGACTTGAATGGAATCGAAGACCAAAAGAGGAGTAGAGTAGATGTCTTCAAAATTATAGCAAGATTAGTAAAAGCAAAAATTGAAATGAAAAATTTTTCCATTAAGAAGTTGAATTTAATTTATTATGGCCCGACAAAATCTTAATTTTAATATTTAATGTTATAAAATTCCTTTTTTTTCTTTTATTTAAATGCATCAAATCGTACGACTCTAAAAATAGCTTGGTACAATTTTAAAAAGTAGTTATATATTTGAATATATTCTTTATGTGAAACAGTTTCTGAAATAAAGCTCGTTAAATAATGCAATATCATTTGTAACAGAGGATGCATAATCTTTCTGGATTGCAAAACTTTCAGTGGTGGTTGTTTGAGGGCGGTTTAAATGCAGTCCTCTTAGTATGCAGAGATTTCCGCCATCCGCGCGAGGAGAAAATGTGCGAATATTTTGCATTTGAAATGGGGATTAGAGCTCTATATATATGAGGGTTGCAAATGCCCTCCAGGAATGAATACGGGAGCACCTTTTCCCAAAATCAGGAACTACCCATTTCTAAATAAATTGAGCATCAAACGTTATACATTGTAATACTTGGGTTATTTGTTGAGTAACATCATTAATGGTACTTATTGCCCAAAGCTTCGACTTGTAATGTCTGTAGAGAATTTTTAATGTATATTGGTAGTGATGGAGTGATGAGATTTATTTGCAAATCAATGCAATGCATAAGAATTTTTTTTAAAATTTATATACAGTTATTTTATATCGATATTATGGTGGTACATAAAATACATTTTTAAAGTGTTGATATTTTTTACTAATATGTTTTTTTATAATATTAAGTAATTAGTTTTCTATGAAATGGTGAAAAAATTATGCTTTTATCTAATTTATGGAGCAAAAGAATATTTATTTATTTTTTCTTCGTTAAGGAACTTTAAGCTTTTGACGAAGAACTTTTAATAAACAGATTTTTGCACATATTGGCAGGTATTTCGATCAAAGAGAAGCAGTTATTCATCACTGAAATATCATCAATTTAAAAAAATTAATTATTGTTAAAATTTTAAATCTGGATGCAAAAAAAGATTTCTAACTATTTTTTTTTACTTTATGTTTTAGAACAAATATAATTCCGTTAAACTGACAGATATTTCTTACTAACTATTAGACTCTTTCTTATAATTTAAAAACGCCTGTAATTAGCTTGTAATAAGAGCTGCAAAAATACATAAAAAAGGGACACCGGTGTCTCATTTGTCCCAAAAGGTTAAGAGATTTAGAACTTTTGAATGTTTTTTTAACGACTATTTTTCTTACATTTGTCAATTTTAATTAATTTTAATAACAATTCTTTTAAATAGCAATTCTTTTTAAAAACAAATGCTAAATGTTGCTAACCACACAGTTTGATACTTGAATTTGTTTAATTTAAAAAATGGTGCGGATGCTTTTTTTAAAAGTAATAAAAAGAGAAATATGAGATAGAAAACTTTGAAAGTTAGAGATTAATCAATACACAGTGAACAAAAAAGTAAACATCATGATCAATTTTTGAATTATTGATCGGATTTTTATGTTCCAGTACACAACCTGCAGTGAACGTGATATTTTAAGTTAAGAAACCAAGCGCAAAATTATATATTTTTTTCACAAACATAGTTTTTACGGTATAAGGGGGGGGGGATAATATGGCCCTATAGTTTAGTCAGGACACAGGTTAAAAATGTAGAACTCTTAATATTAATTTCACTTATTGAGTATGTCTTATTATCTCACGCGTTAATAAAGCGTATCGAAACAATTTTGCAAGCGGTTATAAAGTTTTCACACCATTTAAATCAACGTAGTTTTTAATATTTGAAACATCGCAAAATTTGAAGGAAATCAGTGGAAATAAAACAAAACTTTATAAGTACTACTTCTTTGAGATGGCAAAAGTTAACTCTAATAGATTCATGTTTCAGACAGCCTTCTTGCGTAAATTATTGGTACCCTATTTTCAAGAGTCATAATATTTCAAGGGTCAAGTTTCCCCATCCGTGGAGAAAAAAAAATTCTTGTTCAATTCTGTGACAGTACGATTTTGGATCTTAAAATAGTATTTAGTACCATCAGTATTCTGAGTAACTATAGTCTTTTTTTAAAGGTTTTAATGCTTCACAGTACTTCATTTCCAATTAAATGATAAATTTTTTATTATATGTTTACGAATTTGATCAAGTTTAAATATATCTACAAAATCTTAAAATGTTTATTTTATTGGGTAAAAAGTTTCGGGGCAAATTTACGGTCAAAAGTACCGGCACTTAGGTACCTTTTACAATGAAATCCATTTTTACCGGAACATGTGACAGAATTTGATGTACCCCAATTTTTACAGTAATATCGTAAATTTACTGAATCACTCTAATTAAATAAATAATTCTGTAAAAATCACGGTATAATACATATTTTAAGAAAAAAAAAAAGGATTTTTCCTTAGTTTAAGTGCGGGTATTTTATACCGTTATTTGATTTGGAATTTTCTACAGTATAATAGCGTTTGTTTTCTCTTTGACTCGCAAATACTAAAACAGGGATGGGTATATTTAAATAAAACTCTCAATGTACTAATTCTGAGATATAAGTACAAAGCACGGTTTATTTTTAGATGATAATGGAATAAATGCGCTAGCAACAATTGTCAGAAAAACTTATAAACCGATATGTCTTCTAAACTGTTATTTAAATCACATCGCTATGCATTTAATTTTCATATACTTGCATTTAAAATGTTATAACTAGAGCCCGGATTTTGATGACCTAAAAAATCTCAACTAATGCCCTTAAAAAATGCCCTTAAAAAGGGCCAAAAATGCCCTTAAAAATGCAAAAATTGCGCAAAAAAAGCCTTAAATAATGCAAAAATATTGTATTAAAAAAATATTTTGGTCTTTAAAATTATTATGAGTCATTTAAAAAATATAAAGCAATGCAATACTTGTTCTACGTTCATTAAGGTTTAAAAAATATGTTTTATATCCTAAAATAACAAAAAAAAGGAAAATATATTGACACCAAAATATTTTTATTTTGTATAGAAACTTTAATGGATATAACAACCTCCATCTCATAATATTACTAAATATCAGAATTACATTGGATTATTAAATCTTTTTTGATAATTTGAAATGTAAACGAGCGTCTCTTGTCTGAAAGTAAATTTTCATTCCTGCAGAAGCTTCTTTCAACGTCGACTGATGTTATAGGTGCGTACTTGAAAAAGACGGTCTCACTTACTTACAATTCTTCTTCAATTTGAAAAGATTTTGCTTCACCTGTTAATATTCCATAGATTTTCTTCATTGTTTGGAAGCCAGTGTAATAATGAAAATTGATAAAAAACAGTAAAAATTGGAAAAAATTAACAAAAAACTTTAAAAAATGCATTAAAATGCAAAATACGCCCCAAAATTTAAAGAAAAATGCCCTATAAATCTAAAAAAAAATGCTCTAAAAGACAAAAAATGTTCAAAAATGCAAAAAATGCAAAAAAATGCAAATGTCATCAAAATCCGGGCCTTAGTTATAACAATTTCAAAAATTAATACAGAGCTTTGGAATTTTCGTTAATTGTTGTATAAAATATGATAGTGGAAGTTTGGATGGATAAAATTACATAATAGTTTAATTATTTTTACGCATAATAAATCTTTCACACCCTTTATTTTGAAATCAAATTTAATATTATGCAAGAAACTTTGTATTTTTTTAATGATAAAATAGCTTAAAATATTAAAAGAATAAACGCATTTTTCAGATTCAAAACTGTGCATTATGCTATCCTATTGTTAGTGAATTACGAAAACAAAATTTTATAATGTCATAATAGGACATTTATTGAATTATTTTAAAAATTTTATTTAAGGGAATTTTATAAAATATCATAAAAACTTTGTATTTAGACGTTTTTGTCAGAAAATGTTAGTAAATAGAGAGTAGACTCAAATAAATTTTGTCTCAGTTAACATTAAATATTTGTATCGGTTTTTCAAAGGAATTTTAGTAATTTCTCATATACTATTTACAAGAATTTACTAATTTTAACTCGCAAACATTCAGGAAGTCAAAAAACTTCCCAGTAGGTGCATTTCTCAAAAATTGGCAGTAAGCATGTAAAAGATATACAAATATTGAATATTTATGACAGTAAGCACATATACACGGAGAAAAAAAATCTGATAATATTGCAGTACTGTATGGTAATGACATTTACATTAAAAAACACAAGTCTGGTAATGAAAATCAATAGAAACGGTATTTAAACTATTCATCTAAGTATTCATCAGTAATTTTTCTGTTCATATGGTTACAGTCTATGGGAAATTCTAATTTTCTAAATTATTGTACATATTTAGTTAAAAACCTAGTAAATTTGTTCGAATAAATGGATTTCATTCTCTAAATTATCAAATTTTACTAGTTTTTTCATATATTATAAATCCATATTTTATTGTTGATTTTACTTAAATCATTACCAAAGCGCTTCGGTAAAAATCAGCGAGCTATTTGGTGTCCCCATAGTGCCACAAACAAGGAAAATTCTATCATATTCTGGCTATTTTAACCATACTTCTTTTCTCTGTGTAGCTATTTTAAAATTAGTTTTTTCCTTCAAACTTAAAATTTTCTGTTGACATAATGCTATATTTTAGAACACTTATATTTCATGATTTCAGATTCAAACGTTCAACTGTAAATGCTTATATGTATATACACGCCATAAATTTTGAACAAAATCTTCAGATTTTGAATTTAAAATTTCTTGTGGGCGAATCAAACACTATATTTCAATTTTAGCTTCGCACCCAGAATTGAAGCCAGATACGAGGATAAGCAGAAAAAAGGAAGTGGGCTAGAAAATAAAATTTACAAAATCCATATAAACGACTTCAACTTTCCAAAACATCATTTTTGCCGAACGTTTTTACCTCCAGTAGTCGAAACGAAGATTAGATTTTTGAGACTGGGAGGCGGAATTGTAAAGTGTGCCCGGGTAAAAAATGCCCTCGACCAAAAGCTGACCGGGGCATAAAATGGATATCTTATTTCATTGTTGGTAGTAAGAGGTGTGCTTCCCGCAGAGCAGTTGTCGATCTTTTTGTCCCATTCTTTGCAGTTTATTTGGTTTCATGATCATCAGATTTAGTTAGGGGTGTGCTGTTGCTAACGGATTCGAAATTTTTAGGTCGTTTTTCGAAAAATAATAATTCGAAAGATATAAGTACTGACTATTTAATTTATATGCTGATTTTATATAAATTTTTACTGTCTTGCTTCCAAACGTCGCCGTAAGTATAATGAACACTGTAAAAAACACGGTAAAAACCCATTTTTATCGGAATATGTTATAGATTTTAAAGATCAAAAATCTGATATATCGTAATTTCTGCAGTAATATTTACTATAAAATCATTGAATTTCTTTAATTAAAGAAAAATTTCTGTAAATCCATGCGCCATCTGTCAAAATTACGATATAATATTTTACAGTAAAAAAAAGGACTTTATGGTAAAATTGATTTTACGGTAAAATGGATTTTATGGACCCTGCAACAAGGGTGCTAGTACTTTTTACCTTGATTTGATAAAAGAATTTACCTTATATGTTTTTATTGGTTGACTAATCAAAAGGCAAAAGTTAGATACAGTTTCTTTACTCTAAGTGGCGAAGCAACATGCGTGCGGAAATTATGTATGAAGCCTTAAATATGATTAAAGTCGGATCAACCTGAGGTAAAATTATGTGTGGTACATCAGGCATGTTAAAATTATGAAAGGAGCATCACACGTGATGAATTTAAGTATGGAGCAATAATAATAGAGTTATGTAGGGAGCAATAAAGTGGTGCAATCAATTATGGAGCAACACAAGTTTCAAAATTAAGTGTAGAACAAGGCTTGTATATTAATTCTGTGGATAGCAACACAAGTGGTTAAATTATATTTGGAACAAGAAACATAGTTAAATAGTGTATGGGGTAACACATGTGTGGGTAATATGTGTGGAGACGCATACTTGTGAAATTTTGAGTAAAGCAATACGCTTTGTAATATAATATATGACTCAAAGCATGTTATGAGATTATATATGGAGTGATGCACGAAGCAAAATTATGTGGATAGTGACAACAGTGGCAAAATAACAATAAGAGAAACATACTTGGTGGCACTATGAATGGAGGAACATACTGAAGAAATTTAATATGAAGCAATATGCGTGGTGGTATTATCTATAGTGCACAAACTTGAAATTTTATTTTATTTTTTATTCATTTATTTATTTTTCCTTGTCTCAGAGTTTGGTTATAAGTATCAATGGTCTTTTATTTCAAATGGTTCATTTTCCAAGTTATTCCCGTTCGCGTAACTAGATTTAATCACTTAATTTGCATAATTTAACTTTTTGGTGTCTTTAAATCGAATGCTAATGCCAACAAGGTCACTTTTATTCAAGCTTTGAAATGGATGTTATAGGCTATATTACACAAACGCAGTCACCACATTTAAGCCAAATGTGAAGGCCTTACTGCAGTATAAAAAATATGGTTGCGATAGTGTAGTCAGAGGAGGTTTTGAAAGTTTAAGATTTTAACGTTTATTTCCCTTTTTACGTATATTATCAAATCTTTCGAGCTATTTTAGAGAATCAAAATTCTTTTAACACAATTATAAAACTCATTTATGCAAAAATAAGTTAAAGCAAAATATAATTTCTTAAGGTTATTTTTAATTGTTTGTTTTATTTGGGAGGAAAAAGAGAATTTCAAAGTATACAATGTTTTTTTATCATTTTAAATTGCGTGTTTTTAAATGTCAAAATACTAAATTTGAGCAAATTTGAATTTTAAAAAATTCAAATAATTTATTTAAATTTCTTATTAAAATAAATGAGCTACTACTCCCTCTATTTAAGGAGTCAAAAATTACTATCCACAGGAAAAAAGGTATGCTTATTTAAACATAAAAGTGTCAAAAAAAGTTTATTCAAAGGCAAAAGTATCAAAATAGGTTTATTCAAACGCAAAAACGTACTTTTGTACGTTTTTGTGACTGATTTCGTTTCTTAAAATACTGTCTGCACTAGCTAATTAGTATTTGAGGTCATCCCATGAACCATGAAGATTGAATCATAGTTCAAAAAAATCAGATCTTTAGATCAAAATACTCGCATTAAGGATATAAATTGTAAATATGTACATCCACTAAGTTCGTATTATTGAAATTAAAATAGATAATAAACATATCGTAATTATGAATTAAGCTAAAATATAATTTTGAAATATAACATTTGCTGAATTTAAAAGTTCGCAACAGATTAGAACATATTTGTTTGTAGCTATTGATATTAAACTTTTTCAAAATTATACATACACTGTATAATCTTGAAAAAGTTTTGAAAAAGTTTAATAGAAAAAAAGGCCATAGATGGCGCCACTGGAAAGCACTTACAATCGTACCCCTCTGCCTTAACAGGCATACGTCAATAACAACAAGCATTCATATACTTTAAATATCGTCAATATATTATTTAGAATTGAGTCTGAAATAGCGTAAGTTTGTTGTTGTTCCGCAAGCTACAGAAACAAATGTTCACTCCTACAAAATGCATGCATAATTTTTGTTGCGTAATAAAGATAATTATATTTTACCCTTTTTAAATATCTGCTAATTGTACTAAATCTCATAACATTTAATTCTAATCAGATTTTGTCAGATCAGATCTAATCAGATCAAACACTGATCAGCCGGATGTAGTTTTATCACCCATCTTTGATAACACCATTATCTGCAGATGTTTTTGTGCATCATGTTTGGTATAAAGAAGTTGACATCATTTTCGGTGTACACCACATCCACAATTTCTTTTTTGCAGTCTAGGTATTCATTAGAAATAAAAATAATTCTAATATTACCATTATCTTCTTAGAAATTACCAATTCTCCAGGATAAAATACTCTATCCTAGTTATTTGCCCCAATTGTGAAAAAAAAAAAGAAATCCGAACAATGAACAATGGAGTAAAAGAAATAACAACTTACTGATTCAAACTTATTGAATGGTAGGAATCATATAAAGTTTAATAAAGTTTCCCATGAGAAGAACATTATGTCAGCAACTCCAATCGTCTTCTATTGCCCTACACTGACAGCTGATTTTTTTTCTGTACAATATTAATCAAAAATGTATGTTTGGTAACTTGGAGCTTTAATTGTCAATCTTAATGCTTTTACTATCTTAATTGTCCATTTTTTACACTAATATGTGCAAGATATCTATTTCTGTCGTATCTGTATTAACCATACTGGCTATTTAGCCCATTTAATTAATAAATTTACTAATTTATGACATTACTTTTTTTAACAAAAAATAAATGGTCAAATAAATAGCAAGTATTGCAGCATTTTTATTTTAGCTCATAAAAAATTGATTGAAAATTAAATTTGTAGTTTGAAATTTTGCTTCGTATGATCCGTGATTCAAATTGAGTTCTTTTATAAATCCATTCTAAAAGGTATAAAAATCTGTTGAAATGGGTAATTTTTGCAACAATATTCCTATCAATAGAAATATTAATCTTTTCATACAATTTGATAGCTCGAAATAGTCGTGTTTGTTCAATTTTCTATATTTCTATTTCATAAATTAAGGAGTGTATTATTCATAGGGAGATTTCAAAAGCAATCTGGTAAGCGCACGGAACGTTTTCAAAATTAAAGTGAAATGACAGATGAAAAAAAAAATGCTGCTTGAAAATTAAATTCCAAATTTGTTTAAAACATGCATTTTTGGTGTTTCAAAACAATTAAAATTATGAAGTTCCATATTAGTGTTAGGTAGGGTTTAGTCCGAATTAATTCATTTAGTTAAAATTTATATGAAATACAAAATTCTATTAAGTAAAATGACGATTACAGAGTTTTTTTTTAAAATTTTGTTCCTGAATTAACAGTTAAGAAAACCGCAAACGTTTAGAGATTTTGTCAATTAGTATCAAATGACCATACATGTTTTATTAAAAAAAAATTATAATTATATAAATTTTTTATGATTTAGTTGAAACATTCTTTGTTTCAAATAACTAAAATGAACATAAATTCAATAAAAAAATATTCAGAAGTAAAATGTATTAAAATTTCCACTTCCCACATTTGCACATATTTCAAGCCATTTCAAAATTAGACTTTTTATATATCTAGCTAAATTCACCCGATGCCAAGATAAAATGCACAAATACGGAAATTATGATCAGGGCCCTTTAATCTGGTACATTTTTTCACGCCAAAAAAAAAAAAAAAAAAAAAAAAATTCTCCTTCAAAGCAGAAGATACCGATCTAAGTACACCAGCTTCAGTCTTATTTTCTGGTGAATACGACTTGAATACTTTTATCAGCAGAGCCACAGACCTGCAAGATAATCGTTCATACCAGGATTGACATGAGTTAAAACGTTCTGAACGACCACAGTTCAGAAGCAAAGCATCGTTAAACTCCGTCCCTCAATTCTTCCGAATGGAATATAGAACTCTCAGAGCGGTCCCCACTGAGCCATCTTGGATTGAAGAATATAACACTTTCCCCACCAAGATCGGAAATGAGGCATCCAAAAGGTGATGGAAGTTGGCTTCTATGGATTTCTTCCTCTCCTCCCCCAATCCTAAAATTTGAAATTAACCGCGAAAAAGTGATTGCTTCCCGTACAGGAAATTCAGCTCCCCACCATCCCCTTCAAATTCCCAAAGTGAGTTCTTAAAGTAAAAGGATGCACTTTGGTAAGCGTGGGGGACGACTTCCATATATGTAGAAAGCGGTGATTTTCTAAACTGAACTGTTTCATGCCCGAAACTTTTAAGGTGGAAAAGATTACTGGAATTTGATGATTATTAGCATCAACCCCTCTGGGCTGGAGTGTAAATCGTTCGATCTTTAAGATGGGGGAATTTGAAATGCATATTATATCCGTTTAGGAAGTGGAGTACAGTCGTTTTAAAATTTATCGTACTTGGAAGTAAATAAACTTTTCGAGCTTATACATGTAGTTATAATGGCTGGAATTACATTAAATTTCATCATTTAGGATCAATGTTTGTGATACAGTTGGGGATATTAGGGGGAACTTTGAAGTTTAAGAAAATGTCATTTTCTAATGATTTTAAAGTTTCAAATAAAATATTTTTGTTTTGAATTTAGTCTGCTTTAGCTTAAGATATCGTTTCTAAATCTCGAAAACGGGAAATAAATGCTTATTTTGAAGTATTTTATTTGAATTTATAACTCACGTTGAACTACTGATCCATTTTTTGGTTTGCGACTATCAATGTTCGACTCATTAGCCTTGAAATTTTGAACTCAAACCAAAGGACAAGAGAACTTCTGGTCAAGCGTAGGGTCAACCTAGAATTTTTGATGGAACTAACCCATTATGTGGAACATTGCATTACAGGCAGAGAAAAACCATGATTAGCCCGCTCTGTAAAAAAATTTCAGATCAAATTACGGTATAATGTACCGTCACAAGAGTGCGTCATCCACAAAACCTATTTTTACTGTAAAATATTATAAAGTAATTTTCACTGTAATATTTATTAAATTAGAGTTCTTTCGTCATTAATTTCTTTAGCATTATCATTTTATTTCTTTACATTTTCACCAGCGCTTTTAGCTTCTATTGATTTTTAATCTTCACTTTTAACTGATTACCACCACTGTCATTTGAAAAAATTTTATTGCATTTTTAGTTTAAATATTTAATGTAATAATTTGCGTTTAATCTCCGTATACCCCCCTGGTGTGGTTCGGGGTTCTACTTAGTACTACTTAGTAGTTCTTATGGGGTTCTACTTAGTAGTTCTTATCCAAATTAGGGTTATTCAGTGATTTCATGGTAATTATTGCCTTAAAAATTACGATATATCAGATTTTGTAACATGTTCCGATAAAAATGGATATTACAGTTAAAAGAACCGGCATCCTGAGTGCCGGTACATTTTATCCTAACTTGAGCATGAAATTGACGTCAAAGATTCTCTAACTCTTGGGCCATGCCTTGTACTATTTTAACCCAGTCCAGAAGCCAAGGGAACAGGAAGATGACCTGTATTACCATGGTTAATTTTGAAGTAATTAACTTTGAGAATAAATTCAACCACAAAATGCATAGTGTCCGAACTAACCTAATAATGCCCAGAAACATAAAGTGCAAACATAAAGAAGCAGTATTTTTAATGGGTGATTCCTGCACGTGGCACATAGATGCTACACATATATGACGCATGAGTGTTTTATATAATGATATAATACAGAATATGTTTGCAAAAAAGTATATTAAATAATGTAATATGCATCTCAAATATGCGTCCTGTTTGAATATGCGTCTTTGCTTGAAATATTTTGGACCAAATGTTTATCGATGAAAATAATTTTATTCGTAATGATAACAAACTTATATAAACTTATTCCAACTGTCTCGTCCAGGAATGCATTTGTTCCTAACAAGTGGATATTTTCTTCTGTTATCTACCGTTTTAATTTTATAAAGACCATGTGCTTTGATTTCATATTCAAATAAAAATATGTATATTATTATTAAATTTATGGTATACAAAACTATCTTATTTCTACAAAACAAATCTTAATAACGAAACGCTTGGGTAACAATAGTTTTTTTTTTCCTAAAAAAAGCGGGTTCATTTTTAAAATGACGGAAAGCACAAAAGTGTGGAGTAAACAATACTTATTTGAAAAAATTCTCCGATTTTTCTAAAGAGGGTGATATTTTTCTCTAATTTAAGCAAGTATAAGTGATATAATTAAATAAGTATTATCATTTATATCAGATAAAGGAACACACATGTCATTTATTTGTTTTCTTCTGAAAAATTTTAAATCGTTACGATGCTCTTCTATAATTTCGAACGAAATAATTGTTAATACTAGTACAAAGGAGATCTTCTGTTACACAACATCATTATTTACTTTTCGTTATTCCAATAATGATGAAACTTGTTTATTTGTCCACAACTTCTCTCTTCATCGTAAATTTTTATCATGTACCGCCTACGTTATTTTGTCGTACTTATCGAACAATATTAGAAAGGGATAATGGAATATTGTTTATCTGTTTCGCTGGGGAACAATTTTTTTGGTTCGTTTTCTGCTGTTTTTTTAAACCTATCTAGGATATTCTCGCGTCTCTAGTTTCAAATCTGAAATTGATGTTTCTTTCCAAGTTATAGTTTTTTTTTAAATGACTCTTTAGTCTTTTTTTTTGAAGAAATGTACAAATTTAAAAACGTTATATGTAACAGGGGGTTGCATAAATGTTGCGACAAACTTCTAGCGGAGTCAGGGCACATTATCAGGTTTATAATTGTATAGAAACGCGTGCCTGGGACCATGTCACAAAGGGCGCTTCTGAACTGTTTCTTCCTGCATTTATAGTACGGATCAGATCGTAATAGGGAAAGTGTCCCTAGAGGCGTATGGCGACATTTCAGGGCATGTACAAATTATATACTTATGATGTGTCCTATTTCCCTTAGAACTTAGTTACAGCATTTACGTGAACTCTGCTATATATAACGTTTTTAAACTAGTACATTTTGATAAAAAAAAATAAAAATGCCCTTTGAAATAATCTGCAGCTTTAACAGCAAGGCTAATTCCAGAAATTAAATTTCCACCCAAATTAGGCAAGATCAAGTATTTGTATAAATGCAACAAAATATTTTTTTCCAGTTGTTATTAAATCGTTTCCATCTACTCTCATAACTAAAATTTTTCCTTTTGTGTAAAACTTGATCAGTTAATGATCAGTAATTTATTGTTATAAACTAGGATTTCTATGACTATTTATAAATAGTGCAAAAATCTCAGGGTACATAATATTCTCAGTTAAAATTTTATCATACTATGAAAACTATTTTTACAATAATATTTACTACAAAAATATCCTGGAATTTTTACAGTGTCCCGGCAAAATATTTAATATCTTTATTTAATTATTATGATATGTGTCTTAAAATATCAATACGATAAATGAACATAAATAAATTTGTATTTTCGAAAATTTAACACAACTATCATCAATATTTTTTTAATATTTGAAATGGAACGGTAGTGGCTTAGGGGATGGAGCTCTCGCCTTTCAATGAGGTGACCTGGATTCGAACCTGGTCGATACGAATTAAGCACCTGGCTAGTAGCAACCACAGTGCTGACGTAAAATATCCTTAGTGATAGATGGATCACGGTTTAGAGTCCCCATGCCGTCAGGATAACCGTATGAGATTTTCGTGGTTTTCCTACCCATGTAACACAAATGCAGGTAAGTTCCATCGCATTGTCAGTCTTCCACGAAAACAAATTTCTCCCAATACTTGATTTAGGAGTTTCCTTGTCTTCTGGATTAGTTTCAAAACTACAAGGTTACGGAGTTAAACAGTGGTAGCTGTAAACCAAAATTGGGTCTGTTGTTTAACAACGGCTATAAAATAAATATTTGAGATGAATTAAATTTATTTTCATGTTTATATGTTAAACTAAAGCTTCACACAGCTCCTTTTTTGCTCAAAACAGTTTCTTTTAACTCTCAACATTAGATAAAACATTATTTAATTTGCATTTTTCTTGCATTTAATATAGTGGAATGTCTGGTACAGATAAAATTAAATGCATTATTTAATAAATAAGTTTGGTAATAAACATTTCCGTTGAAGCTGAGAAAATGAACGCATTGGTGTGTAACAAAACCTTCCACTTGGAAAGACTAAAAGGAGGAAAATAAAAGATTTACTTAATTATATTAAGCAAGAAAAATCTACAAGGATATTCCATTACGCGAAAGCTGATTGGAATTGACTAATTACTCGAACAATAGATAATTTTTTTTCTTAAAGAAGCTGTAAAACATTTTGTTTATCGAGAACTAAATGTTAATTTAAATGCAGAAAAAAAAAAACTGAAACAAATTTGTTCGCAAAAACAAAGGAATTCTTGGAGTTATCGTGTGCATGTAAAATTATTTCTTTAAAATACTAGACCAAGCTATGATAAATCTGAATAAAATCGTAAAAATTTTCTAGTATGCAGCCAAGCGTAAATTTTTTAAGCTTGTGTGTGAACTATAAATTATTACCATACTGAGCATACGAAAATACAAAGAAACTGAACCCTCACACATAGTATTTCCTGGTCTAGGAAATGGTTTCAAATTATAAAAATTTGATTTTTAAACTACATAAAATAATTCATAAATTACGTAAAATAATTCATAAATGACATAAAATAATTCATAAATTACATAAATTACACATAATAATTCATAGATTACATAAAATAATTCATAAATTACATATAATAATTCATAAAATACATAAAATAATTCATAAATTACATAAATTAATTTTCATTGCAGTATATTCTGAATAATTTAATGTAAAATAAACATATTATATTCTGAATGAGGTTCCTCTTCGGAAGCTTCACTTTCTCCTTATATATTGGAGTCTAGGTCTGAAGCAAGGACAAATTTTTTTTTAAAATGTGCTTTTTTTTAGCTTAGTAATTCGATTATTTATAATAGAATTCTATTATTATCTACATAAGATAATGCAATTACACTGCAAGTACAAAGATTAATGCTTCTAAATTATAATAGGTTGGATGTATTTTTTCAAATTTGCAATGAATCAATGACACCTGAAATGAATAATCTCAAAAAACTGAATGGCCAAGTATTTAAGTCGATGAAAAAATTTTATTAGCATCAGAATTGGTTAAGATGGGAAAAGTTGTCATATTTCGAGCGTTCAAACATGACACTCATTCTCGAGATCCTCTAAATGTTAATGATACACGCAAAGAACAAAACGAAACAAACACAAACAAAAATAACAAAGCAGATTATAAATAAAACGTAAAGTTTCTAACAAAAATAAAATTAAAAGAAAAGTTAAAAAAAAACACATATCAAGGAATCAAAGATCAACACTTAGTTCTAAATAAAATCAATTTTTATAATTAACATTTTAATACGTGATTAATTTTTTCTTAGTAAATTATGTACATAAAAAAATGTCAATAAATGTAGATGTTTCACTTGAACGCATTTTGTTAAAAAGGGCTGTTAAATATAAACTCTAACGAAATATTCTAATTAAAAATTCAATTTACCCTACTAAAAATAAAAAAAGAAACTCTTTGTTTTAGATGACAAAACGTTCTGCTCTGAATATTATCGAGTTTTCGGGAATATGCTTTAGTTAGAACAATAGTTAATCAAGGTCAGTGCACTAGATCAAAAGTACTAATAGTTAGCGATGCATTAAAAGTCTGCCCACATTCCGGATATTTGCCAGACGGATATTTTTTTCAATTTCGACATGATCACATTCAGATTCGTGATCGATTCCGGAAATTTTGTTCTTTCTCCTTTTGAAGCAAATGTTACATTGTTTCCACTCAAGTTTTTTTCTTTAATTTAAACAAAACACTGTAATGGAGATTGAATTTCTAATAAAACAAGAATGAAACGCAATCTATTTATTTTTTATAATAGATTATAGTAAATTTTTTTTGGACATAATAGCTGGAAAAATTTATTTAGGAGACGAAGTTTAAAATGATGTAATTAATAGAACACTGTAAGTAATTTCGGATCAAACTACGGTATAAAGTATCGGTACGTTGGGTGCCGATAAGGTCATCCGTAAAATCCACTTTTACTACATAAGAATCATCCGTAAAATCCTTTTTTACTTTAAGATATTTTACCGTAGTTTTTACAGTAATATTTATTTAACTAGAGTGATTCGAGGATTTCACTTAAATAATCACTGTAAAAATTATGGTATATGAGATTTTTCGTACCGCAATATTCTCCGGTAAAAATGAATTTTTCTATATAAAGTACAGACCCCCGTAGTGCCAGTACTTCTTATCGGTACATTGTATCGGCGTCATCCATAAAATCCATTTTATCGTGGACTCTATTTTTGCCTTAAAATATTATACCGTAATTTTTAAGATTATATTAATTTAATTCGAGTGATTCAGTGATTTTACTTTCATTATTACATGCAAATTTTTAAAAAAATTACGCTACATGCGATTTTTTTCCCGCAACATGTACCGGTAAAAATGGATTTTACGGTAAAAAAGTACCGGCACCCAGAGTGCTGATATTTTTTATCGGAATTTGATTCGAAAATTTCTATAGCGTAGGTCAATAATGAATAAAACTCCAACAATTTCGTTTGTAGCATAAATTGTGATTGGAAACAATGTCTAGTTCAAAATACATTTAGAATATTTGCCCCAGTACGCATTATAATATTTTTCTATTTCGTCAAATACTAAAAAATTTGAATCTTTAGGTATTAATGACGTCTCTCAAAATTCCGCAGTATTGGGCAAATCAAAATGAATGCCGAATATCATAAGTGTACTGAAATGTAGTTAGTGTATTCATTAAAACTGTATATACATGCAAAAGTAAATACAAGCAAGTTAAGAATATACTTCACACAAATATTCAAAGAGCGCTCTCTTTAATACCACATGCATAAAGTCTGATACGTAATTATTTTATTTTATAACCGTCGTTGAACAGCCGACCCAATTTTTGGGTTTATGACGACTAATGTTCAGCTCCGTAGCCTTGTAATTTTGAACTCAATCCAGAAAACAAGGGAGCTCCTGGATCGAGTATTGGGAGAAATTTGCCTTCGTGGGGGACATTTTGATGGAGATAAGTCGCATTTGCGTTAGATGTAGAGGAAGACCATGAGAACCTCCCACGGTTAGCCTAACGGTAAGGGGAACCCATGATCCGTCTACCACTGAGGATGCGGAATTCGTATCGACTGGGATTCAAACCCGGTTCACCACATTGGAAGGCGAGCGATCTATCCTCTGAGCCATCGCGGCTCTGACATGTAATTATCGTCAATTTTGTGCAGCATGTTTTGATGCTGGTGATAACAGCTGGAATAGGGGCTTTCGAATCAGTCATGGTCGTTGGAACTGGAAGCACACTGTCAAAACAGCATTAGTGAGATCTGGGGATCATGGAGACTAAAGCAAGAATACATTGACGTTCTTGCTTTTTGCTATTGATTCGCTATTTTACGAATGCGTTGTTTTTCATTCCTTTTTTGTTTTCGCAAAACTGCTGATGAACATTGGACTTTCAGAGCTACCTATTGCTTATTTGTACTTGCTTACATCACTTCTGTATGTATGTATATTTCTAATGATGGAAATGAACGTACGAATGATGGAATCTATAAGTACAGATTGATTATTGTGCATTCGTTTTGACTTTGCATTTCAAAGAGTTTTTTTTTTTTTTTTTTGTAAGTTAAGGTTGCATGCGACTTTTTAAGTCAGAATTTAGCAAATTTCTCTTTATAAACCAATATGAAATTTATTTTATAAATTGTCAGGCTTGGTTTTGAAAAAATGAGGTAGATTGAAGGTATTAATGTTGGTAAATCCTTCAAAATAACATTAAAAATTAAAAAATAAATACAAAATTATTCCTCGCTCTTCATATACCATCAAAAAATCTTTCATCCCCTGAGGTTTAATAATAATGAATTGCCACAATAATGAGATTTATTTGTTTTTAGCGATGTTTGAGAAAAATTAAAAAATAACACTGTCGATTTTATTATAGGAAAAATGTTCTTTTAAAAAATTACAATCTCTTTAATCTCTTAAGTGTTTAAGGATTAATTTAGAAGAAAAAAATGAACTGCGCAAAATAATAATATAGTTCTTTTTAAAAATAAATTCAACTTTAGAGCCAATCAATGTAATATCGCCAATTCAATCATTTTAATATTTTTAAAAACTATTTAAGTGATTTAAATGTCAATATCAAATGGTATTTATTAAATTAATTTTTGAACAAAAAAAATTTTTTGTTGAAATTTTTTTTAAACTTAAAAGGTCTCTTTCAGAATCTATTGTTTATTTCAAGGGGTACATGAAAGGTATTAAATTTATCTTTATTAATACATAAATATCTGTGCCATAAGTTTTTCAAAATAGTTTGAAATGTTCTATATATTCATACTAAATGTTGTAAAATTACTGAAATTAGAATCTTCTAAATATTTTTTTTAAAATCATAAAAATAGTGAAAACTGCAGTAAAACTTAAATGTAATGCAAAACCGTAAATACAATGTAAAATGTGAAAAAAAATCTTACAATTGTACTTGCCAATATATTTTCTGCATGCGAATATTTTAATAATTAACTAAATTTACTTTCTGGTGCTTTTCTAACCACTGTGAAAAAATTTCTTCAAATCTGGCTAAAAATAAAAACTTTATCAGTGTAACGCTTTTTTCTCCAGCCACTAGTAAAAAAAAATATTTATTTGAAAAGTACTGAAGTTAGTTTATATTTTTTAGTGCGTAAATATCTGTGCCATAAGTTTTTAAAAATATTTTGTACATTAATATTAAATATTTAAAATTAAATGGAAATTAAAAAAATTAGAATTATACAAATAAACAACTGTAAAACTTAGAAATGCAATGCAAAAAAAATCTTACAATTGTATTTGCCAAAATATTTGCTGTATACGAATATTTCAATCAATAACAAAATTTACTTTGTTGTTTCACTAATCACTGTAGAAAAATGCTTTCAAGCCAGGTTCATAAAAATAAATTTTATCAACAAATTTTTGTTTTCTCTGCTCTTGATAATAATGAAGAAAAAATAACAAATTTAAAAAGCATTAAAGGAAATTTATCTTATTTAATTCATAAATATCTATGCCATAGGTTCAAAATTGTTTATATATGAATATCAAATGCTGTGAAATTTCAGAAAATCAGAATCTTCTAAATATTTAATTAATATTATAAAAATAGTGAAAACTGCCGTAGAACTTAAATGTAATGCAAAACGCAAAATCTTAAATACAGTGCAAAATATAAAATAAAAAAAATCCTGCAATTGTACTTGCCAAAATATTTGCTGCAAGCAAGTATTTTAATATATAAATAAATATACTTTATGCTGTTTTTCTAACCACAGTGGAAAAATAAATTCAAGTCTGGCTCAAAAAAGGAACGTTATCAGTGAAGCGCTTGTATGTCCTACTACTAAAAAAATAATATTAAAAAAATAAAGTATTGAAGTAAATTTATCTTTTTTAGTACGTAAATATCTATACCATAAGTTTTTAAAATTAATTTGTAATTGATATTAAATGTCATGAAATTAAATAGAAACTACTAAAAATTGGAATCTCCTAAATATTTTTTTGAAAATTATGAAAAAAGTGAAAACTGTTGTAAAATTCAGAAATATAATGCAAAATGTAAAGAAAAAAATTCTTACAATTGTATTTGGTGAAATATTTGCTACATAGGAATATTTTAGCACATAACTAAATTTGATAAAGGCTGTTTTGCTAACTACAGTGAAACTTTATTAACCCAACGCTTGTGCTTCCTGCCATTGACAAAATATAAATAAAATAATAAATTTTAAAAGTATTAAAGTAAATTTACCTTTATTAATATATATAAATATCTATTCTATAAGTTAATTATATAAATATTAAATGTCGTGAACTTGAACGGAAATTATTACTAATTAGAAACTCCAGATTCTTTTTTTAAATTATAAAAATAAAAAAAAAACTTAGATATGCAATGCAAAATGTAATAATACTATTTATGTGTTATACTATTATAATGTTACTGTTTATTTGCCAGAATATTTGCTGCCTGCAAATTTGTTTAGCTACTAGCGACATATCTAGCCACTGTGAAAAATTACTTTCAAGACTGGTTCTAAGCCTTTATCAGCAAAATACATGTTTGTCCTGACATTGACAAAATTAAAAAAAATAAACAATAAATTAGTTAATTAATAAACAAACACTAAAAATAAATTTGTGTAAAAAAAAACTAATTCCTGTTAATTTTGTGCATCTTTAGAACTGATACCCGATCGAGTATT
>NC_092209.1:34562261-34586726 GCF_043381705.1 Parasteatoda tepidariorum | reverse complement strand
ACTGATACCCCCCCCCCCCGAAAAAAAATTTTAATCTTCGAAATGAAAAAGAAAAACTAGCGCGCGCTATATCATTAAATCAGTAAATAATTAATATAGATTATTAAATCAGTAAATAAAACTTCAAAGAAGCAAAACGGTAAATTTCAATTGGATTTGAAAATAATCATGAAATTTAATAAATTATTAAAATGTTATCTGTTAATGTAAACATTTCTGATTCAATTCTAAAAGGTAATTTTACTTACAGTTCTGATGCCAGGAGAACTAGAGATAACTATTTTTATAGCCACACGTGGCACTTAATCTTGCCTACAAATATAAATCTTAAATTCAATAGCTTCTCACGTCTTGATGTTTATTTAAGGGTTAAAACAATAAATAATTATGAGAAAAAAATAATTTAAATCTAATCACAAAGCAAATGACAGTTACAATGATTGAGTAAAATTAACTACTTGTCTTCCGACACTTTTATTACGTTACATACAGTTGCCAAAAAATGCAAGTGCACGTAGGTCATTCAAATTAAATTCTTCATTTAACTATAGAAAAATAAAAACCGTGTTTAAGTCAAATTAACATACAATAAAGTTGAGTTCATTAAGACAGTAGACATCCAAAGTGCTAGAAGTTTATGAAAAAATAAATTTTGTGTTTTTATCTATTTCTTATGTATTCTAACCTAGCTTTTTTGAAGAAAAAAAAAGTGTAATAAATGTGATTATTTCTTTAGAGGTTGTTAATTTTTTTAAATGATGTGCACATTTGTTTATCTTGTACAACACCCTTAGAAATCAAGCAATTTTTTTGCCATAGTAATTTAACTTCAAAATTTTACAGGTGAGACAACATTTTTAGATACAGTAGGGGAGAGTGGGGTCAATTGTAACAGGGTACGATTGTAACAGAGCAAAAATTTCGAGTGTCCGGTTCTAGATTTGGTTCCTAGGTGGCGCACAAGGTGTATTTAATAAATCTACATGTACACCCCTGCTGGCAACCATTTTTATGTACTTTTGAAAGAGTTACATCACAAAAGATATTTTCACGCTACGTAAGTACTTTTTTTGGTATTAGAATATTATATTGTAACAAAGTAATTTTGTTTAAACAAATAAAAATTATTAACCGAATATGTAAGTGGACACCTTAATTAACATTTCAATAAAAAAAAAATTAGTTTTGCTAATTAACTAGCATTGTTTTTAACAAATGAAGCTGAAATGGCGTCTTGGGGACAATTGTAACAATAAGTAAAGGGACGATTGTAACAGCTGAAAATAAATAATCTTATGTTTACAAACCATTACTTAACTCTTTAAGAACCACCAATAGTTTCCTATATCATTTATATTATGTTGCATGTGCATTATTTTATTTGTCACCTTTCACAGCATAAATTAAAATTTTTAACCCCTTAAAGTTAAAAGTTTAACCCTTTAGGTCTCTGCTCATTATTATTTTTACTCCTAAAATATCACTACTATTTTGATCAATAAAAAAATATATCACAACTATGATAATATGTATAGTTAACTATGTTTTAGTTGAATTTATGAACTGTTACAATTGACCCCGTAAGTGGGGACAATTGTAACAAGTGCATGACTGTCAGAAATTGTTATAACTAATATAATAACATTTAAAATAAGGTATTTAATTTTTTTTCTAGTAGAGGATAGTCTACTTTACTCGTCTGTCAATTAATACTAATAATATATTGGATTTTTCGCTAGTTAAAAATAGTTATGTAAAAAATGTTACAATTGACCCCACTCTCCCCTATTCAAAGTTTGGCATGATTTTAGTAGAATATTTTTTGAACGGGCACTCTTAGAAATAAAATTCTCACTTTTGACGATTTAGCAATCCTTAAAGAGTATTTCATTATTTTTCAGAATTTTTTCGTCACGAAATCACTTGATTTGTGGCGAAATATGAACTCTCCAATTTAGGATTAAAATATTTCCGCTACTCAAAACTTATCATAGCGCATAGTGGGAGAATTTTAACTAAAATGACGAAATGATAGAAAATAAAGTGGATGAAGCAAACCAGCCTGTGTGAGGGTCGAGGAGTTGGCCTCGTACTAGGAAGATCCCGGGTTCGAATTTATGTGTATCTCTATCCTTCTTGTGTTGTTAGAGTGACTTCGATCCACCATTATGGTGCCCACGATTAAGTGATTATTCGTTACAACAAGTTTTTTTTCTTTTTTTTTCGGAAAGAAAATAAGGTGACGAAATATTTCTTTAATTCAGAGGAAATCCATTTCCTCGAATAAGTGACGATTGTTATTTCGTCACATTGACGAAATTTTTGCCGGAGTTTATGCTAGGAAATGACTTCGTTAAAAACGATGAAGGTTTTGTGATGCTTGCCTATCTTTGTACTGTGCATGTTCAGTTTAATAAAAATTGAAAAAAAATTTGTAATGTTTTTTTTTTTTTTTTTTAATTAGATATGCAATTTTTTTTAATGAAAAAAAATATTTCAGTCCTTACACAAAACATAAAAAAAATTCAAATTATATTGTTATTTTATAAGCATATATTTTTGAATTTAAAATAAGTTGCGTAAATTTTGAATTTAAAAAATATAATGCATAAAAAATTTATATATTTAAAAATAAAAACTCGCGAAACTTATCGCAATTGAGTTTTTTATAACAATTTTAATACAATCGGAAAACAATCAAAGAAATTTATTTTTAAAGCCTTCTGAGTTAACATAAATATTTAATTCAGCAGATACATTTAACTTTATAGTTATTTGACTGTTTGAATCCTAACACAATAAAGCATAAAATAGAAATCCTGTTATAAAAGGATTTATAAGTGGAAAAGGCTCATTCCGCTACGCGACAGCATCGGAATATAGAAACTGTCTGCCTTTTCAACACAAACCTAGACACATAATTTCCACAAAAGCATAAACAGCTTAAATGCTTCGCAATCTCACTAAACTTTAACCGCCCCAATGGACCTTAGAGCATGCTTAAATCTCTTTTTGGCATCGTTAAAAAGGAAGCTTTTGTCTCTGCGCCCTACACAAACGATAAAACAAAGATTTTGCAAACACAATCTGTGGCTTTTAGCATTCAATCTATTATCTACCACAAAGGCATCAACAATTTTGAATAGGAGAGCACAAATCCGTCAAAAGAAAGGGGTTATAACTCACTGTTGCATCTTTGGCACTGTCTGGTGATTGTAATAGAGAAAGACTAATGCTCTAGAAGTGGGTGTAATCAGCTCTGCAGAAACCATGGCTGCTAAAAGGATCTTCTTCTTTTTTTCTAGAAGCAGATGTGGTCTAAAAATAAACATTATAATCACTTCGTGGAAGTAGCTAGGTACCTTTGTTGTCGCGACATATTTATCACTGTTATCAGCTTCTTTGCTTACGTTTTTATGAGGAAAGGTGGATAACTTTTGCGGTAATGTGGAGTGTTCTGGAGTGTGATTAGAAAACGGGGAAATTAATTTTTATAAACACATTTAAAGGTGGAGAGTTTATGAAGGAAAAAAAAACCCATGGAGTGTTTGGTCGGATAAAGAAATACTTTTTAATTTCGAAATAAATTTAAAATGTTCAACAAAATTTATGAATAACGCTATAAGACAGGGCTACGCAAATTGTAATTAAGTGTAGAATATAATACGGTAATGCGAAACTATAGATATGCACGTACTATATATGTGCAAGCAAGTAAACTCAATAAAAAATTCTGAAGCAAATTACGCATAAAGTATCGGCATTTTGAGTGCATCATCCGTAAAATCCATTTGACCATAAAGTCTATTCTTATCATAAAATATTATACCGTACTTTTTATTGAAACATTTATAATCCTTTAGTTTGAGTGATTCAGTGATTTTACGGTAATTCTTGTAGAAAAAATTACTGTATATCGAATTTTTTGTTCCGTAACATGCTCCAATGAGAATGAATTTTGATGGAAAAAGTATCGGCATCTGAGTATATACCGGTACTTATTACCGCAATTTGATCCGAAAATTTTTGCAGTGTGGTTAGGAATTATGAAATTCCAAACTAGATCTCAACAATATCTGGGGTGAGAAAAATAGTAGCATGTCAAGGCAGTCATGAAAATTTACCTTGAAACAGGAGTGTGGTTGAAGAGGTACGCAGGGGAATCGTTTACAAGCACAGGTGTTTTTGTTAAAATCCCATTTTTGTCGATTTTACGGCTTTCTTTCTTATTAATCTATTTTATTTAAATTTGTTATACCCAGTAGTTTTTATGCACTGTATTTTTAAAAAAAATTAATTGAAATATAAATTTCAGTTACAACCGCCATGCCGAATTTCCAAGAATGAAGAAATGGGATTCTCTAAATTTCGGATCTACAGACATTTGAGTGTAAATTTTTTTTTTTTTTTTTTTTTTAAAACTTTGAGATTATTTATTTATCTAGAGCAAGTTGTGATAAAAATCTCAGTAGTCAATCTCACTCCTGATTGAGAAAAATCTAGAAAAGAGTGATAGTGTACAGTTGTCTTATTGAACTGATTTGCTTTATTAAGGCTACACGGTACCCTTTTTTAAAAAAATTTTTTAAGGCCTGTAATATTAAAAGTAATAATAGATTTTCATTTGTATTATATTATTAAACTGATTTTCAAAAAGAAAAGGGAAATCGACAAACCACAATTTAAAAAATTTAAATTTTTTTAAAAAATTCAAGATTTTTTTAAATTTTTATAACTTTTTTAATTTTCAAAATTTTTCAGTTATTTTAAATAATATAAATATCTTAGATTATTAGGAACAAAAGTTAGTATGGATTTGATGCTCTGATACTTAGTTGAATCTTAATTATTTTTATCGTTACTAAACACGTGGAAAACCCGAAAATTCTAAAAACTCCAACTTCAAATTTTTATTAAAAAAAATGTATACATCTCACACTGAAATCCATACTAACTTTTGGTCTGTATATACATAAAAGTTTCTACAAAAAATTTCAAGGCTTTATCTTTAAAGGGAAAAAAGCCTTAGGGAATCGAAAACAGTGGCATCAACAAAAAAGAAAGTCTGAGAAAATGACATTTAAAGTAAAGAGAACCATAAAACCAAAACTAAAAATGCTTGTACAGTCCTACTTTCTTAATATATTATAAACAAACTTATTGCTGGTCCAAAAACACTAATTTACTTGAATATTAATAGTATTATATTTTTTCACATTTAAAATTTATATGTAACCTGTATCGGCTAAAATACACGTAACATTGGTTTAGACAAACAAAGCAATAGGATTAAAGAAATAGCTAGCATAATTATATAAATATTCAGTCAATCAAGTATAACAAATATTCTGTTACGAATGTATTTATAAATTAAAAAATATTAGTCTTAAAAAAGACTTTTTATAAATAAAAATTTAGTAAAAACACAACTTTAGAACGCATCCATCAAACACCGAACATAAATAAACAACAATGCTTCTAGAAGTGAAAGTGAAATTTGATAACTTTTGGAGAAAGTGAAAATTAATAATCATCGAAATAAAATAAGTCTTTTTTTGAAAAAAAAAGTTTTAAAATTAGATTTAAAAGAAAACGAAACTAACCACGCCCCCTCGCTTGTCAAATTGTGAGTCTGACACAACTCGGAAAAATCCTAATATCTCTAAAACTAATTAGATCTCAGATGCAAAATTTTTCAACTTGCTTCCCAACCACATTAGCCACCCAAAAATGCAAAAATATTTTTTTGCATATTTTTGCGAATTTTAGGGTACTGTGTAGCCTTAAACTATTTATTGGTATATCTGCATGATATAAAATGAGCACAGTAAATAAATAGAATGAAAATCCATCCTTACAGTTAGAAATGTAAATATGTTTGCTTTTAAACAAATTGCGTAAGTTTTATTTTTCATTTTTTAATTTCCCTTGCATTTTAAATGCTTTTTAAAAAACTTTTTTTTTTCATTTTTTAATTTCCTTTGCATTTTAAGTGTTTTTTAAACAACTTTTTTTTTTCATTTTTTAATTTCCTTTGCATTTTAAATGTTTTTTAACTTTTCTTTTCATTTTTTAATTTCCTTTGCATTTTAAATGTCTTTTAAAAAACTTTTTTTTTCATTTCTTAATTTCCTTTGCATTTTAAATGTTTTTTAAACAACTTTTTCTTTCATTTTTTAATTTCCTTTGCATTTTAAATGTTTTTTAAGCAACTTTTTTTTTTCGAATGGCAGGCACCGAACTTTTAAACAACTTTGGAAATTTGTTTAAAATAATGATAAAAAAAATGCTTTTAAAAATAAAAAGGAAATCCACACTCTACTGCAATTGCATCGAAAAAAATTCCGGATCAAATTATGGTACTTTTTCGAAAATACTGGCACACAGTGTGTCAATACATTTTACCGTAAAATTCATTTTTACCAGAACAAGTTACGGAAAAAAATTCTGAAATACCGAAGTTTTGAAAAACTTTTGCTGTTACAATTACCGTAAAAATCATTAAGAAGCATTCTAATTAAAGAAATATTACAGTAAGAATTGCGATATGATATTTTACGGTAAAATGAATTTTACGAGTTGTTGCATTGCAACGAATTGATGCATTCAAAGTGCCGGTACTTAATACCGTAACTTGATCCTGAATTTTTTCAGTGTGGAAATATTGCAAGAGTATTTTTCAAATATTTCTTTTAAATTTATTGCCTAAATTTTATAAACTTCGAAATTCTGAAATAAATAATAATTTTTTTCAGTCTTTGGAGGTTTTAAAATTTTTTCCTCAGCGCAAAATTTTTTTTTAAATCAAATATCTCATTCTGAATTTTACTTAGTAATTAATAATCTAAATTTTTTCAGTTTTCAAAATTAATCTTCACCCCAACTGCGCAATAAAGTGCACCAAATACTGCATTTGAATTTATTGCATAATTTTTTTTAAAAACTCTAAATTTGCGCCTGGTCATTCATAACCCGGAACCATCTTATTCACTGCTTGAAACAGGTTCCGAGACATAATAATTCACGACCAGAATTTCCTCGCCCTGCTGCGCAAAAAAGCGAACATGTGCCATTTTTTTTTTGTCATACTTACCTATACTAATTTTTTTTTCCTTATCCTGCTCCCAAAAACGGTCAAACGACAACCTTTTCCGGGGCCGAAGATATGGCGCGCCTTCTGCGACTGACACTTTTACGGGGCCCTGAATTTAACCACTATTCATCGACCACCACCCACGCTCCCCCACAAGCTCTCCCCCTCCCTCCCAACCTCTTTTTTCCCGGGCGTACCAATTTTTACGCACCGCTGGACTCTGTGGCATTGAAGTCAGGTGACATTTTGGAATACCCCTCAACTCCGACCTTTTTAAGGAGCATGATTGATGGAATGTACGTAAAATAGTGCCGTGGCACACTCCTACCCCCTTCTGTCCTTATTCTGGAATCTTTTCACTCGTTTTTGGGACATTTTCTATTATAGATAAATCTTTTATGTTGGTAGCAAACGGTATTCGCGTGTAAGCTCGAATTGTTTTGCGGAATTTCACTTTCGAAAAAAAAAAAGTAAATAAAGAGCTGTGGAAAAGGACTTAATTAAATCTATGTTGAGCTTAAAGATGGGCGTATGTGTCGTTTAGTAGAATTATAAGCTTAAGGGTTGGAATAAATTAAGCATAAAGCTTAGATTTTTATATAAATATAATAGATATTTTAAAAAAAATTGTTTTTTAAATTTTTCATAAATAAAATCCATAACCTTAATTAGGCAATAAATTAGATGCTTGAAAATTAAGATTTTGAAAAGCTACGTATGCAAATTCCTTTAAATACACAAAATTCTTCAATAGAAAATAATTTAGTATATTTTATGATGGAAGGAAAGAAATATTTTCAACAAATCCAAGCTTCAATTTTTTTTTTAAATTTTTCATTCTAATAAGTAATAAACAAACTAAAAAAATTGCTATTGCTTATTAGTTATCGTTTCGCATGCAAATATTATCAAGCGAATTGGATTAAGAACTGAGGAAATCAAATATGCAAGGAACATAATTCTTCAAATATACTAAATAATATTGCATGTTTTGTGATGGAAAGTAGAAGAGGAGAAGAGGGTAATGTGAACTTACTTTAAGTGGATTTTCTCATTTATTATTTAGTAACTTTTTTCCCATTGTTAAATTGCAACTATAATCAGATCGATATAAATTGAGTGCAACTTCTTGACAGCAATGTCTAAGTAATAATTTTTTCTTCTTTTTTTTTAAAAAAAAGAAAGGAAATAGGTGTATTATGTTGGTAGAGTTCGTTAGAAGTTGTTAATAGATTTGGAGATTATGATGCTTAATTCTTAAGAAAGAATGACGTACCTAGTCCTACTAATCATAAATTTTTCCTTTTTTTTTTAAAAAAAAAAAAGACATTTTTAAATTTAAGGAAAAATTAGTTATCAAACTTTCATCACTAGAGACTGGTAGAATTACTAAGAATACAACTCAATGCACATATAAAATTAATATTTTTGACAAAATTAAAAAAATTAAATTATTTATCAATGGAACCAAATTGAACAATGGTTTTCAAATGTATTGTTTTGAATTCAAGATGTCTAAGTCCAGATATAAACAAGAATGCAAGAATTTTTAACTTTCGAGTTAAAAATAATATTTAATAAGGTTTTTCTGAGAATGTCATCACTATCACATAAACTTCATTATCATTATTTACTACTATTCTAATAAGTACTTAAAAATTATTGAAAATTTAATTGCTTATTAACATACGACATTATTAGTTTGACTGATATCTTTGTTTAACCTTAGCTTGAGTATGAGATTTCATCAATTTTTTTTCAACATTTATGAGCTGAAACATAACTGCTGCATGTTGCAAATGCAATTTTTTAAAACAAAAATGGAGGCATCTTGGGCAGAAATTATCTTAAAAATTTTTAGTTTAACATTTGATTAATGAAAAACTATTGATAAAAAATTTAATTACAACATAAACTAAAATGCTCTGGAAAGTTTTTAAGTAAATTGGAAAAAAAAATAATTGATCAAATTTTAAAGTATGAAAACTGCTAATTTAGAGTGCAATTTAGAGTTCGTAAAAGCTTGTTTCATCTGTATGAATTTAATACGAAAGATATATGTATCTTTCTCATTTATAGACGATACCACTTAAAAATTCCAATGTTCACACAGGTGCCTTCTACCAAATTATGAGCAATAATATGTAAATCCAAATTTTCAAAAATTTAAAAAAGCCTTTTTGGTGAAAAAAGATATGTTTCTAAGTATTGTGCAGTTATTGAGTAGAAAAGTACATAAAAGGATACTAAGGAATAGTCGGATGCAAAACTGCCACCCATAGAAAAATGTGACCTATTACTACATTTCTCTTCAAGACATAAAGAAATATTTATTTTTTTAAAAATACATAGTAGTTAATTAGTTTTTTTAAACTAATAAGTAATTTTTTTCAAAAAAAAAAGAAAGAAAAATCATCGGCAATGGACAAAAAAATTCGAGAGAAAAAAATTTTTTAAGTTTCATTTTTAGTAATTAGAATTTTCTTCTTTTTTCTAATTTAAATGCATTTAAGAAAAGGAAGAAAAGGAAAAAATTCACATTTCTTGGAACATAAATACCACTTTAACATTTTTGAACATTTTAAAGTTTTTTTACGTAAATTTCTTAAAAATTTGTTTGCAAAGTATAACTAATCGATTCAGCAATAAAATAAAGTGTGTTATTTTATTGCTGAATCGAAGGAATATAAAAGCATAAAGTGTGTTAATTTTTAATAAGCTTTGCTTCTTATCGTTCTCATTTTTAAATATCAAAATGTATTAGCATAAAATCGGAGATAGATAAAATTTAAAAAAAACTCCAGAGAAATCTAAACAAACGCGATTATAAAACTGGAGAAATTTCTTGAAATTAGTTATTATTCTTTGAAATTCACCTAAATATTTTTGAATATTTTAAAACACAGTCAATTAAAATTATCATTGAAAAGAAAAAATCTTTAGAACCCCATAAAAAATGTTAGTGAAAAATGTATGAAATATATTTTTTAGTACTTTTGATTTTTATTATTATTATTCTGCAAAAGCAAAGATTCAAGTTTAAAAATAACTGAATATTTCAGAAAAATCTTAAAAACACACTAAAGTGTAAAGATGCAAATTCTTTTTGAAATTGACGTTTCCTCTTGGAATCTATGCTAACATTTCTGAATATTTAAAGGTTTTTTAAAACACGGATCATTAAATAAATATTCCTAAATGATAAAAAGCATTACTACAGCATAAAAATTTGAGATCAAAAATTCTTGCGAATATAATTCTCAGTTCTATAAATCGAGCACTTAATACTCCAGCAGCTGCTTTTTATTGTTGCTAATTCTCAAATTTAAAATAGGTAAGTTTAAAAATCAATCTAGATAATATTAAATAGTTCTAATATTGATAATATTGATCAAGATTACAAAAAAAAATTAAAAATATGAAGGTATAAAGATGATTCAGGTTACATCTTAAAGATATTTACTAAAAAGATACGTTTCATCTCAACATTTCTGAATATTTTAAAAGTTATGTAAAATGTGGTTCGTTAAAAAAATTGTTTTTCAATAGCAAAAATAAATAAATAATAAAATATAAAATAAGAAAATTGACAAAATAAAATAAGATGAAGTAAATGAAATCTAGTTTTTATTTAAATCTACGTTAGTTATTGATATGCGAAAAACAAAAATATTAATATTATGCTGAGCTCTCACATACACATTAAAAAAATACATATATATATATATNGACTATATATATATAATATTGAATGAAAAAATTATTAATCCTAATTTAAAGATCGCAGAGAAAGCTAAGCTATCAGAATTGAATCGAAACGTCTCAGAAATTCGATTTATTCAACCATTTGATTACCACAAAATTCCCAAAATAAATCTATTTTTCCAGAACTGGACTCTATTTTTCCACAACCAACAAGAGTTTCGACCCCATAAATGCGGTTTTAGTATGTCAGTGGAAAACTAAAACTAACATCATGAAGAAATGTGCATTTTTTTTTAAATGTGAAATCAATATATTTGCAAAATATAACTAGTTATAAAATGTAACACTCGAATACTTAATTTTTTTCTTTTCAGAAATTTAATATGTTTTCAACAGTCTATAAAAAAAATTATAGTTCTGACAAAGAACCGTTAAGTCGCAGTTTTTCAAACTTATTTAGTCTTTTTTGCTTTCTTTTTCTTATTATGAATGAAGGAACTCAAATTAAAATAATCTAGTAACTGCTCTAATTAGCTTGTTTAATTATTACAACGCACGCCTACTTAAGAATTGAATGGGGTAATAAATATGTAAATTTTTATTCCTTTACCTAGAGAGTGGAACAAAAAAAAAACATTTTTTTAATAAAAAATCTCAAAATTGTTTTTCAAACGCTTCTTTTATTTGAAATACTAAGCTAATTATGTGCTTCTAGAATATATATATATTTTTCCTGTTTCATATTTCATTATGCGTGAGCAGTTTCTTTTTTCTTTCTAAATTTATGTGCAAATTTTAGACTTCTTGAACAATCACTTTTGCTATATTTCACAGTTTTTATTGTTGATACATGGGACAAGCTTTAGTTTGTTATTAATTCAATTAAATTTTATTATTAACACCTTTTAATTAGGATTTTATTTCTTAATATTCTCACTTAAAATTAAACAGTTAAGCTGGAGGGGGTGAGGAATTTCAGTATTGATTTAGATAAAATTAAGATATGTTTTGTTAAGAACATAAAAACATGATTCCTTTTAAATCACATTGAAACCTTAGATAACATTGATCTGATAATGTTGAAACCTTTTATGAAGTATCATATGCCTCAGATATTTTTATTTTAAAATAGTTTTTTTGTCTTCACGCAATTAAGGAGTTGTAATTTTCATTCTAAAATTACGTTAAAATAACCGGTATCAGTCTACCCATCCAATTATTCGTAAAGTTTACAGTTAGGACCTTTTATAGATTTAAAACCATTTACAGCTAGTATGGTTAAGAAACCGTGAACACAAAACTTTATTGTTTTGTAACCATTTTCGATTAGCGCGGTTACAAAACAGTAAAAATTATATTTAAACTGAACATTGGATTCAATATTTGATTTTTCGTGACGTGAAATCGTTTTTTTTTCTTCCGGCAATTACAGAGTTGTAACTTTCATTTTAAAATTACGTTAAAATAACCGGTATCTGTCTACCCATCCAATTAACCGTAAAGTTTACAGTTAGGAACTTTTATGGATTTAAAACCATTTACAGCTAGTAGGGTTAAGAAACCGTGAACACAAAACTTTACTGTTTTGTAACCATTTTCGGCTAGCATGGTTTCAAAACAATGAAAATTATATTTAAACTGAACATTGGATTTAATATTTGATTTTTCGCTAGGTAATGGACATTGAGGTTAGTTTGTGCCTGAGTTATTTTTATGACGCAAAGCGTGGAATGTGGTTTAATTAGTTTATCTAGGGGTGTTATTCATCGTGAGATATCGTGAGAAATACTAGATTCTTAATGGGTTCAGCTGACATCAAATCGTGACAAAAAATTTCATCTTCCAATAGTCCAACGTCACCAAATGAGAAGAACAGGACACTGGAAACTCCTCATGCGTTGAAGGAATGGAGGATGGATTGTGGTTTCAAGCCGGGATTCGAACCCCTGTTTAGACGGTCATGATGTTGACTGATCAGCCCTCTCAACTAAAGTTATCTAGCTTCAAGGAACTCAAGGTTTCATAAGTTATTCTCCAGACACTTATTACTATTATAAATAAAAACTAAAATTGGAATGCAATGAATTTTTGAAAAAACACTTTATAATCCATAAATAAATAAAAAAACTTAAAAATAATTCAGAAAAGAAATAGTTAAAAACTTTAAATCTCTTATTGAGCTGTTCTTTAATTAACTGTAAATACTTCAAATTTAATGCTAGGTCTATTTGTCAATTAATTTGTACATTTATCAGAAATACACAAAAATATTAATGTATTCAAGTGTTTGTTAACGAATTTAGAAAAAGTAATAGTTTCATTCTGTCTATTGAATGAAGTTTAAGCACTTTCAGGCCTAGAATTAAAAGACTGTAGTTTTTATTTCTAATTTCACTTTTCAAACGAAAAAAATAAGCTAAGGAAAACAACTAAGTTTCTCACCCTAGAAAGCTGAAAATAACACTTAAAGCTAATTTTATTTCGTTTTAAAAGAATTCAAAGGCAAGAGATGATAAAGTAAAAATGCGCAAACGCTAATTTATGCATAAAGTAAACATTTTTATTTAATCTACACAATATGCCGTAATTAAAACAGAGAAAGAAGTAAATGCTTTTTAAGTTACATAGAGCATAGTTCTCTATTTGGCATGTAATTAGATGTCTTTGTTATTTAGTACACTAGAGAAAATAGAACTTTTTTCCAATGCATATATATGTTTTTGTGACCCCGCTATACAAAGTTACAGAAAATGAATTCATTTGTTTGAATTCATTTGAATAAAGTACAGTTTAACGAATCTTTAGTATTTCATTTTGTGATTATTATGCGAACATATGCGATACTAAGTGCGTGTTTAGTCAGAAAAATATAGTTTCACTTTCAGAATACATAAAAATGGTAGATTCAATTCTTTAGTTTCCATTTGATTTAACACTAGAAAAACTGAAACTTAGTATATACCTATATTGCCCAAAAGCAATCAAAATGACTGGATTGTTAAAGAATAAATAATGTGTTAAGAAATTTGTTTAAAATTAATTTTTAATATTTTTTATATCATTTACAGTTATATAACAAGTTATTAGTAAATATTAACAAAAGAAAAATGTTGTACAAAATTCTAAGAAATTGTGTCACATCATTGCTTCTCTATTTGAAATAAAAAGCAGTTGAAACGACTTATTTAGGCAATCTAGTGTTAATAAAATTTTTAACAGATTCATGAGATAGATCAGTAATGCACTTTAGGTCTGTAGTTACTTTTTTAAAAAAATTTTCTTTGTTTATCGAAAGGACAGACGGTTTCCATTTAATTTAATGAAATATTTATCATATAGATCAGTAATGTACTTAAGGTCTGTAGTTACTTCTTTTTAAAAATTTCATTTTTTAGCTAAAAGACAGACGGAACAAATTTTAACAAATCGAAAGTTTGCAATGTCATAAATAAAAATCCTAAGTAAAAGAAAAACTTTCAAATGTAGGAGTGTATATAGGATGTTTTTAAATATAATTTCAAAAATATCTGAGCTTATGAGGCAATACTCGGTCAAAAAACAAATAGAATGAAGTTGGAGAAATAAAAATTAAAATTGAATTTTAAAAAAAATGCAACTAAGAAATTGATGGCTTTAACGTCAAGAATTAAAAGCATAGCTAGACATGGATTACAGTGAAAGTATAGTTTAAAACAAGTACCGAAAGCGAAAACAGTGCTCCAAAACTATAAATTCAAGAAAAGAAGCGATATATTTTATTAAATATTGAGAAACAAATTAAAAAAATTCAAGAAAGGAAGCGATATATTTGATGAAATATTGAAAAACAAATTTAAAAAATTCAAGAAAGGAAGCGATATATTAGATGAAATATTGAAAAACAAATTAAAAAATTTCAAGAAAGGAATATTTTATTAAGTATTGAAAAACAAATTTAAAAAATTCAAGAAAAGAAGCGATATATTTGATGAAATATTGAAAAACAAATTAAAAAATTCAAGAAAGGAAGCGATATATTTGATTAAATATTGAAAAACAAATTTAAAAAATTCAAGAAAGGAAGCGCTATATTAGATGAAATATTGAAAAACAAATTAAAAATTTTCAAGGAAGGAGGCGATATATTTTATTAAATATTGAAAAACAAATTCAAAAAATTCAAGAAAGGAATCGATATATTTGATGAAATATAGAAAAACAAATTAAAAAAATTCAAGAAAGGAAGCGATATATTTGATTAAATATTGAAAAACAAAATCAAAAAATTCAAGAAAGGAAGCGATATATTTGATGAAATATTGAAAAACAAATTTTAAAAATTCAAGAAAGGAAGCGATATATTTGATTAAATATTGAAAAACAAACTCAAAAAATGGAAAGAAATTAATAATTCCAAGAACTTCTAAACATTGCACAGGGAAAGAATAAATAAATATGCCATCTGATGAGAAAGTAAATAGTGTATGACGTGTAATAAGAAAGTAAAAGATGGATGTATGTTCATGAAAAAGTAAATATCATATAGCTTTTATTGAAAATGTAAATAATGTATGTCATTCAATGTAAAAGTAAACAACGTATCTTTTTAGTAAAGTATTCACATTTACCAAAATAAACCTATAATTTTTTTTATTTTAAAAAATTAAAACCTCATATTAGAGTAATTAAATATAAGGCTTAAGTTTTTTTCTTAATACTAATCATGAGATACATTATCAGCTTATTTACTAAAAATGTGTATTAAGTTTTTTTGTAATCTCAAATTTAATACACATTTTTAGATTACTTACCAAAACCAAAATTGTATTAAATTAAGCGATAGACCATAATAACTAATGTATTTAAATTAGTTTGATCTACAGAAGAAATCTCGGAAATTTCTACCACCCTGTTTTTCTTGTCAATAATTACCTTGTACTCTTGTCAATGATTCGTCAGGTTTTAAGTACGATTTTTTTTTTACCCTAGCTTACACATTATTTTGCGATTTCTGATCTATGTATTTCGTTACTTCACTTATGACAAAGAATCTAAAAATATATATAAAGGTCAGTGATTGCAATAGGCAAGTCAAGTAAAGAAAATTAATTAATTTAATTTTATGATTTTTAAATGTTGGTATTACTATCTAACCTATAACTTTTGTTAAAATTTGTAGCAACATTTGTAAACAATGTTAAGAGTATTTGTGTAAACTATAATAGAATTACTTTCTTTCAAAGTTACTGTTCCATAGAATATATATCTTATATCAGCAATTTCCTTCACGTATCGCTTTTTAAGTGAAAACTACTTTCTCAAGAATTTCATCTCGGTTTTTCTCCTTGTCAATTATTTTTTGTAATTTATATCATATTCGCAACTTTATTTATTATTTTCCAATGAAAGCTTTTTTGTGATAACATACTGCAAGACATGTTTGTTCCTTAGGGACATTATAATTGTATCCTTCAATATCTGTAAGAAATCGTAAGTTATGTTTTTAAATATTCACAGATTGAAAACTTTTAAATATTATAGATATAATTAAAAACAATAATTTATTATTACAATTTTAATAAATAATTATTTAAAGCAATTTATCAGCACTTTCTAAGGTTGAATTGTTTCTGAAATAATTTGAACTCAATTCAGTTCCCATTACTATTTTCAATCTCATAATATTAAAGTTGGTCGTAATAAAAGGGAAATATTTAGGTGATGGGGAACTATATTTTAACAATATTTTAATTATTTGACAGCGACGAAAACGGGCATTATGTGGAGAAAGTTATTTCCCAATGGAGAATTATGGAAAAAAGGTTTGATTAAATATGAGTCTTAAGTTCTTTCGTAATACTTTTTTCCCAATGCCGACCTTTTTAGAATGACACACCTGGGCTTCATGAAGGCATTTACAGGGCAGATTTGTTGGACACTCTTTCAAGGACACCATATTAGGTGGGCCAACGTTGCTCCCACAGTAAGAACAGATAGTACAGAGAAAGAAATAGCATCCATGCCTTGCCCGGGATTCAAACCCAGAACCTTTCAGATGCAAGGGCAGCTCCCTATCCCCTACACAGTTCAGTTGGCTCTTTCTTAATACTAATCATTAGAAATAAATCTATAAGATACATTATCAGCTCGCTTACAAAGTTGTTTAACAATCTCAAACTTAATATGAATTTTTAGATTACTTACCAATAACAAAATAGTATTAAACTAGTAAGTAATAGAACATAATAACTAATGCATTTAGACTAGTTTGATTAACAGAAGAAATGTTGGAAATCTCCACGTCCCGGTTTTTCCTATAACCAAATAGGTTTTAATGTTTTTAAGCCAGTTTTTCTCGCCAATGTTTCGTTAAGTTTTCAGCGTGTTTTTCCTTTTTCCCTAGCTTATACATAATTTTACGAATTCTAATTTCTGTATTTCTTTACTTCACTTATGACAAAGAATCTAAAAATACATATAAAGGTCATAGATTACTGACTACCAAAACGATAGGCAAATCAAGGAAGGAAAATTAATTAATTTAATTTAAGATTTTTAAATGTTGGTTACCTAACACCTACACTAATGTTAAAATTTTTTGCAGCTTTTGTAAACAATATTAATAGCATTTGTGTGCACTAAAATTGAACAATAACAATATTTTAATAATATGGCAACCACTCAAATGGGCATAATGAGAAGAATGTTATTTCTCCATGGGAAATAAACAAACAAAAAAAAGGTTTTGTTTTGTGTGTTGCACCAATGTGACGTTGCACGTGCTTTTAAGCTACTGCTTGAAGTAAGGATAAAATTAAATTTTAAAAAAATGGACTTCTTCGAATTACTTTCGATTTAATGAACGGATCTTCACTTTCTGCGACTCGATTTAAATGATTTGGAGAGAGTGAACTAAAATATGCCAAATTAGAGCAAACAAAATTTAAGTCACGAAATCAGGCATAAAAAACTTCTTTTTCTACATAAATAAATATTTTTTTCAACGGATTCGAATTTATGATCCCCAAATTATAGGGGGTAGCCGCAATCTGGGAAATTTGGTCCTAGTAGTTTGGGGAGGAGATAGGTCTAAAGTTTGGACGCCTTAATATTAGTTTCATTTTTTGCCACATCTCGATAACTTTTTAAAATAATTTAAATATTTTATAAACTACACAAAATAAAAAATTTATAATATTCTGAATTATTAAATTTGCTTATCCAAAGACATTCCTATGCAAAAAATTAACTTTCAATATATCTTTACTAATTTTTAATTCTTTAGCTAATAATCTTTTGAATTGTAAGATATACAAGTTTCACATAATTTAAAAGAATGTAATTTTCCATGGCAAAGTGCAAAATTTGAGTGAAATCGAACGACACGTTTTGAAGAAATCGAACTTTTAAAAATTTACATGTCTAAGATCCGATCATTAGATCAAAAGTTATTTAGTGTGGTATGTTTTTTTTTCGCGCATTGTACAACTGGGAAACGATTTTTTACAGCGATATTTTTACTAACGCAAATTTTTCAATTGTAAGAAAAACAAAAGAAGTTCATCTTAATTGAATGATTTATATTTAAATGAAAATATCGATAAACTAAATTTTGTTTATCATTGATGACTAAGATAAATTTTTAACAGTGAAATATCGCTTAAATTCAATATTTTTTCGCTCTTATTTAATTAACGTTTGTGTTAAGGTTTTTATATACATTGTTAATCGTTTTATAATATCATTAATAAACTATATTTTTTTTCATTGCTATATACATATTTTATAATGACAAAATATATTAATGAATTAGAATTTTTGGGTATTGAATTTTTTTAAAATTATTCTATAAATTTTTATTTATTTATTTAACTATTCTATTAGTACTAATAATAACACCAGTTATAATATGATTCTAAATTAAAAAAATAGCATTTATATGAAATTTCAATAGGTAGAAAGGAATGATTTTTATTCCATTTATTCGGTATAAATTTGAGATGGGAGGTAAACATTGAAATTTTATATATCATATTAAGTTTAATTTATTAAGGGGTATTTAACCGTCATTTGAAACTACAGAAAATTACTTGCAGCATGAATCATAAATAATATAGAGTACATGATAAATCTCGTTCATCGGAATATGTACCCAATGCAAATGCGTAATTGATTTTCTATGATTATGTCATTCTCTTCCTAGGTCATTTATCATTGCAGAACATATCGCCTGCGTCTTGTATTCTATGTACTTTACGAACGTAAATATCTTCTCACAATTAATTTGGTTTGGTTACAACCTTTGGCATTTAGAGATAAATTAGCTAGTGTTCAGAGCTGTAACTTGTTTGATAAAGAATAATTGGAAAATCTTATTTCGAAGACACATTTCGTGATAATATTTTTTTTTTGTATTAATCTAAAAATATGAAATAGAATTCAAAACTATGTTTTAGAAAATTAGTTTTGTTTTCTTTTAAATGTTTAGCTGAATCTATCGTTCATCATCTCATTTTTCGTTTATATTAACTTATATATCACGAAATTTGTATTCTCAGTTTGGAAGTTGAAAAAGATACAATCTGAATGCTAATACATAACTTCTGTTACCAAACGTAGCATTTTGGAAGTTAAAACATACAACTAATAAGTTAATGCATAAGTTATTTAAAGGGAGTTGGTAGGGCATATACCAATATCGCTAATACTGACCTTTTTAATGTACCTTTTCCCAACATCTGATGGATGATCCCTATTATCTTATCTTGCTAAATATTTTTGAAGTTGCAAAAGATGCAACCAAAAAACTATGGATAATTCCTATTATCTTACATTTCATATTGGAAGATGTAAAAGATATAACAAAGAAGTTAATAGATAATTCCTATTATCTGATTTCAGAAGTTGTAAAAGATGCAATCAAAAGGTTAATGGATAATTCCAATTCTTATACATGGGAGAAGTTTCAAAAGATACAACCAAAAAAGTGAATGGATAATTCCTATTATCTGATTTTGGAAGTTGTAAAAGGTACAATCAAAAGGTTAATGGATAATTCCTATTCTCATACATGGGAAAAGTTTCAAAAGATACAACCGAAAAAGTGATTCCTATTATTTTATTATGTGAGTTTCAAAAAATTTAACCAAACAGTTAATAGATAATAGCTATTATCATATTTTAGAAGTTGCAAAGGCATTACAAGCAAAGTGTTAATGGATGATTCCTATCATATTATTTTGGAAGTTGAAAAAGATGCTGGCCCAAAAATTAACGAGCAATTCCTATTATCTTTCGTAGTTTTTGAGAAGTTGCAAAAGACACAACCAAAAAGTTAATTGATAATTCTTATCCGCTTACATGGTATTTTGGAAGTTGCAAAACATACAACCAAAAGTTAATGGATAATTGCTGTTATGTTATTTTGGAACTTACAAAAGATGCAACTAAAAAGTTAATGGAAAATTGCTGTTATCTCATTTTGGAACTTGCAAAAGATGAAACCAAAAAGCTAATGAAAAATTTCTGTCATCTCATTTTGGAACTTACAAAAGATGCAACTAAAAAGTTAATGGATAATTACTGTTATCTCATTTTGGAACGTATAAAAGATGCAACTAAAATGTTAATGGAAAATTGCTGTTATCTTATTTTTGAAATTGCAAAAGATACAACTAAAGAGTTAACGGTTAATTTTTATAATTTTGCATAGAACTTCGGAAGTTATAAAAGATTGTAAACCAAAAAATTAATTGCTAATATCTTACACAGTATTTTTGAAGTTGTAAAAGATACAACCAAAAAGCTAATGGTTTAGAAAAAAAATGAGGAAAATTCAGAAGAATATACCATTGTGCACTATTATAAATAACTGATGGTGTCTTCTCTTTGATGCTTTTTTCGAAAGATAGGCTATTAAGTGAGGGAAGTACAGCACATCAAAAGAAGTGGCAAATTGCATATGTCGGGATTACAATGCAGAAGGAAAACAGCCAAAAACACGAAAAGCAAGACAACCGGGTGAATTTGAGTCTTTTCAAATCGGATCAAATTCGGGATGCGGGAGGGAAAAAAAATTCCACCTGACTTACTTTTGAAAATATTTCTTCCTTAATCCTATTACATTCCGCAGAAGTAGCAGGAGAAGAAAAAAAATACTTGCATCTAGTACTGAAGACGGAAGAAACAAAAGTCTGAAGATAAAATACAAATCCGCTGGGATATGTTGGAAGAAAAAAAAACTGAAATGTGGTAGATGCCAAAACCAACGTACATCTTTTATAGCAAAGACTACTGCTTCTTCGTACATTTATATCTGTATCTTTAGAGATCTGGAAAAGTATGTTTTGGGTCATCTTTCAAGCCAGACTCATTGCCAGATATGTTTTGGATGGTAATTTATCAAAAGATCATAAGGCGGAACCGTTAAACTTTTTGAATGAGAACTGTCAAACTTTTTATTGGACTCACATGAAAAAAAAAGTGTAGATTTGTAAGAAAATGTAGATAAATAAAAAAAATGTTCATATGCATGAGAATAGTATGTAACAAATTATGCTTTCTCAGTTACATTTTTGTATAGTTTGATTGATCGCTCTTAATTTATAAAATGCCCGAAGTAAAATGTTTTCGAAATATTTTTCTATGCATAGACTGATATTTTTCATGGCTTTTCTAAGCGCAATTTAACACGGAAAAAACCAAACAAATTCAATTCCCACTCAACAATTGTGAAAGGCATCTTATTGTTAAAATTTATTTTTCTTTAATGATACTCATTAATTCGGTTTTAATAAAGAGACTGTAAAAATTCTATTATCCTCGCATATTCTCTTATCTATTATCATCATTAATTCAGTTTTAATAAAGAGGCTGTAAAGATTATATTATCTTCATAATTTTTAATTATTAAACCGAATCAATTTTTACAAAATAAGTTTTTATTTTTTTCTTCATATTTAAAAGAGAAATATTGAATGTTATAGCCAAAGTATATATTTATACTAATATATACCATACGTTTTCAGCCGTAGGCTTGGTACATAATACTGTAAAACAGAAGAAGTGAAAAAATTGAATGTAAAAATTGTTGACTAATTAATCCTTTTTAAAACTTAGTAGAAATATTAGTATGCCAATCTTGTTTAAAGATTGAATAAAAACATGCAAAAAAATTTTTAAAAAAATCTCATTTTTTAGCTTTTACTGTATACCTTATTTTTGCCTTTTTTTTCGTTCCAGATTTTCACAGGCTTTCAAATGTAACATTTTGTTTGTGTTGAGAACTTAATAATCAGGCCCACTTTAACTTTTATAGTGTTAAAGAAAGTATATAGAAAGTACACAAAAAAAGACTCGTTCCAGTGATGGTCATAAAATTTAAAATAAGTCTTGACATATTTATTCTCGGTTTGAGAGTGCTTTCTACACTTGATTAGTGAATAACGATTCATCCTCGATTTCAAAAAGTTTTCAAAACTCGTTTTGAATGGCGAATTCCAACTCGATATAAAATAATTGCTTATGCAAGCTTAATACAAACCTCACTAGCATGGTCAAATTTAAAATTGTTTCAAGCTTGCATGGTTTATTTGCTAATCATTTATAAGCTTTGTTGGCTTTGTGATAAAGGTTGTTGCTGATATTAAAATCAACTTTACACTACGATCTGGAAATATGCATAGGAATCATAAGCTGTCTCCAGAGTTGCAAAGAAAGCAAAAAGAGAGTCTCTAAAGCCAATTTTAAAAAGATTGGAATAAAAACAGCAGTGTCCAGTTGAAAGGAAGAATAACGCCACTCTGCCACAGGAACAGCGGAATTGGAATTTATGAGACTCTCTCAAGTCTTCCTCTGAGCTTCCCCCAAAAAGTAATAGGTGAATATCCCCTTGAATTCTAATTTAATCAGGGGTTTTTCCGCATTGACGAAGGCTAAATTGTACATTTTTGGAAAAAGTGGTCCCTTTCATTGCCAGGAAATCATCATTTTCGTTCCCCTCCTTACCACAAAGAGTTGGTATGCATTGCAATGTAACAGAGTCAGTCAATGTGTTAAAAATCTTAAAGTCAACCGCTTTTTAAATACACCGCTTTGCTTCTGGTTCTTGTATTTTCTGGAAGTGTTAAAATACTAACACTTTGATTAACAGATGCTCTTCTCGTGTGTACTCTCATACCTCTTCATGTTCAAACATGCCAACTTAACGCAGAGCCACTCTCTTCTCCATTTTTGATACCATTAGTGACAGTTTTTACTCTTTAAAATAATTACACAACAATCATTCTCTACAGATAAATTCATGAAACAGCTGGCCATAAGTGAATTAGGACATTGATTTATAGCAATCGAATTCATCTAAGGCAATGAACATGACAGGTTAGGCTATAATCTGCGCAAATGAGACATAGAGTTAATGTAACGAAAATAGCCATCTGCTGTTAAGCTTTGCAAACAACTGTTACTCTACAATACTGTGGTTCAACTTGAATTAAAACATGATGCAACTTATTACCTTATCATGATTTAAGCGCATTTATATTATATTATTAAAAATACATTCCTTAAGGTCCAATTCTTAACAAATTCCATTTGAGAGCAAATGGTATGGAATTCCCTAAATGGTTATGGGCTATTAAGCCTTGACCGTTAGAAAAAAATAACAGATACTTTCAGAGTGTTAAAATATAAAAATATAAACTAAACTCAGTGGTCCGATAGCCTATAGAGGGGAAGAAAGAGATCTAGTTCCCACGCTTGATGCAACAACTCTTTGGAGCTCTATAAATATTCTTTTAAAACCATCATATAATTCTTTTACTCAGCTAAATCTACATAAAAACAACATGTAATTCCCAAAGGCATCTACGGTGAGTCCTTTCCAGCCTCAGGGAGGTCTATTTATCCATTTTTAATTTTCAGTTTTTGATGTTCCATTGATGTAGGCTTAGAGTACCAGACCGCCATATTAACATGTCTTTCAATGCTAACTGATTTCAATGGTAATTTTGAAATCAATTATTTTTACTAACACTTTTCCATTTTTAACTTATAACACATCATTTCATTCGCCCATGCGATTATCTTTCAGTTTTTATAACTTATATATCTTCCGGCGGTCTGGTACTCTTTATTTCAATATCATTTTAAAAGTGTCGTAAATGTGAATAGGCTATCGCTGTGTTAAATTTTACCATTTGTAAACTCTGACTTTGGTCATTGTAATTAATGTCTTATTGTTCTCGCTTCAATCTATTTTTTATATTTGTTGTTCCCCTAAATGTCCTTTATTGCCCGAAACCCTGTTTTTTAATTTTCTCCCATCCCTTGATTTTTCATAGATTTTTATAGAGACTTCACTTTTCAATGTTAACGGTGTTCTATTCTCCATAGCAATTTGTAAACAAACTTCATGATTTCAGATACAGTTAAATGCGTTTAATCACGTGCCATCCAAGTTCTTTTATTAAATTTCTATAAATTAGACCTTATGCTGCTCTATATCTTTTCCAATTCCATGTTGTATTCAGTTAATATTAAAGTCAGAGTTTACAATTCTTTAATATTTTTTCCTTTCTTCCTTTCCTATTGTACATACATTATTCCAATGCATTTTTTATTATCATTTTACATATGTTAGGGCTATTCATATTTTCTAATAGTAGTTTAATCACATGTTTTTTTTTTTT
>NC_092209.1:34535305-34559517 GCF_043381705.1 Parasteatoda tepidariorum | reverse complement strand
TAGGTAATGAAAAAGCAGATGATTTAGCTAAACAATCTACGAGACAACCGAAAAATTATGTATACCCACTTCCAGTTTCATATCTTAAACGACGTATTAAAGATTCTCTTCTAACAAAATGGCAATTTCAATGGAATAATTCAGACAGAGGCAGACGTCTATTCAAAATTATTAACAATGTTACTTTTTTTAAAACAATTCCTCCAAAACAAGTCATCTGGTTCTTGACGGGTCATGGACCATTCCCAACATTCTTTAATTACCTGCATATAACAGATACTGATCTTTGCACCTGCGGCCAACAAGGTTCGCCTGAACATTATCTCACTAGTTGTTCCTACACTGTCTCCTGGCACAGTCGTCAACCTAGCCCAACAAATTTAGAAATTTGGCAGAAAACTTTTATTACAAACAATACCTTAAACAAAAGATTAATAACAGTTATGAACTTCTTAGCGGATAATGACTATCTATTAAAATTTTAATAACTTCCCATTTTACATGTATAATATTTTTTTTGGTCTTATTTCTTCCTAAATTCCACACTTTCAGTAAAATCTATTTTTTTTAAAATTTTTTATCTTTTTAAATTGTATGTTATTTAGGCTGGAGGGGAGCTGGACCAGCGGCCAAGTCCTGGGCTATATGGTTAAGGGTTTTCATAACCTAGGTACATGCTCAGGGCTTGGAGGAAAGAAAAAAAAAAAAAGCCTATAGAGGGCCAAGGTCTGCTGTGCCCATCTCAGTTTTCTTGACATTGGGCTCTGGGGTGGGTGTTGAGTGGTCTGCAGAGCGCGGAACCCCCAGTGTTTAGTTCCCAAGCTGGCTTGGTACTCATTTATCGACCCACTGAAGGGATGGAAGGCTGAATCAACCTTGCCCGGCCCGAGGATCGAACCCAGGACCTGTGGCATGAGAGTGTGAAGCTCTACCGCTAAGCCGCAGGGCGTCATAAAAATATAAGCCTACTTAATTTATTTATTATACCAAATTTTAATCTAATTGATCTTTTTTGACAAAGATTGAACATTGTGTACGTTAGATTTTTGCATAACTGTAATATTAAGTTCTGTTTTTACCTCAGTTCAATGAAATGAAAAGTGCAATACTGTACATCTGTTGGTCTTGATTGCTTATTTCAAAGACCAACAAGAAGCATGCAAGATATTAAGACATAAAATAGCGCTTCGAAAAATGCCATAGTTTAATAACTTTTTTATTGGCTACAATATTATCGTTCAATAAATTTTAAAGCACTTCTATTAAACATCTAATACGCCTCTGTTAAATTTAGTTTATTGATTCATAATAATAAATTGGACATAAGTTTCATAATGTTTCTGAAAAGATTACATGAAACCGGTTTCAAAAGCTCCTGCAAACAAATACTTTTCCATCAGCGTAATGCTTTTTTTTTAAAAAAAGAAAGCATTCTTAAGGCAGAACAGCCTTTTGCATTTATCATCATCATAGTCTAAAAACCCTTCAAGCCTTCTTCTAAAAATAAAACAAAACTATTGAAGAAATATCAGCTATTGATTCTGCTATCAGAGATTCTAATGTAAATCCAATGCATCGATCGCTCTGCCATCTAGCGAGCACCGTACATTTCACTGATGGCCTCATTTGTTTAACGCAAAGCAGTAGATGAGTACAATCTTTGCTTCGTTTTTCATCTCTTTATTTTTTTCCCTATTGCTTTAGAGAATCCCCCGTCTTTGTTTCAGAATATATTGACTTAGCTTGCGAGACTCTATAGCATGAGTGATGGCATGCCTTAAGATTAATGCAATGCCAGTCAAAAGAAAGTTTTTCCCTTTTTTTCCCTTTTTCCCTTCACTTTCCACTTAAAAGGGATATTCTGGATGTATTCAACAGTCCTTCACTAAAGCGTTTCTTTTAAACTATTTTAAGTCAATTTAAAGTAGATCTTAAAGTTGCAAGCCCGGTGGAATCGATCATTTCTCCTTCTTTTACATTTTAAGGAAGATAATAACATTATCACAAAAGAAGAAGATCTCAGCATTTATTCTAATTTGCCATTTTTATTTTTAGTGTAAGGGATCAGGAAAGTAATTAATTATAAATTTTCCAGATGGTAATCTAATCACCAAACAAAAATTTCATCTTCCTTTCAAAAAGATAATATTTTTTTAAGTGACGTTGTGAAGTGTGATTTTTTAAAATGAACTTTTTCAATTGATGAGCTATCCATCATAGCAGCATTTTTTTTCTTCCTCGCAACAAAAATATCCCTTTGTTGATTTAGTTTTAACTAGCGGAGTGTCAGAAATAACTAATTCTTTCCAGTACTTAGTTGCAAAATATATGTTGCTTCAAAAGCTTTAAAAACTCCTTACAAATCTAAAAATGTCTACTGGAGTAAGAATTAATTCAAGTTTAACAGTTTTTCTTCAAGGAGAACAATCACTTAAGACGGGGAAATTTAAATAATCAGTTTAATTAACTTAATTATTGTTTGATTTCAATAAATTATCGATAAAACTACTTATCAAACTATTGTTTCTCAATTACGTGAAAGTGCGACAGTCATTTTATGGAAGAGGAAAAATGTGTCCTAGATTTAAAACAATTGTTTATCACTTAGTTGGCTATTGTTTCTCTTTTAAGCGTATGACTATTTTCTATAAAGTAAAATATGTGCAGTGACAATTGCAAACAATTGTCACTTCACTTAAAAGAGGATTGTTTTTTACTTAAAAGTAGCTACAGCAATCTGCCATAAAATGAAAAAGGCGCACTAGACTGCAGACAAGCCTTAAATCACTTAATATGCAAGTGTGTCTCAGTTAAAGGCCTGAATGTCTTCCAGAAAATTGAAAATATAAATAAGGCTTACGAATATTGTTAAATTCCATAAAAGATAAACGTTTATTTGTTAGTTGTGGGTAATAATTGTATGTATGCATTCATTCATTAATTGTATGTATGATTATCTTCCAGAGTTTGAAAATGCAGACTACCTGGAAGACAATTGTTGGATATATTAATCGACAATTATTTCTCAATTAAGTACAAGTACATCTACATTCTAGAACGTAAAAGATGTACACTAAGCAATACACGATTACTATATGAATTATCCATCACTTGTTAATCAATTAAGTGTACGTGCGACTATTTTCCATAAAAAGAAAAAAGCTCAGGAGGCTTCAAACAACTGTTAAATCATTTAGTATACTGTTAAAAATTCCTGATAAATTTACGGTAAAAACTACCAGTACTTAGGGTGCCTATATATTTCACGATAAAATCCATTTTTACCAGAACATGTTACGTAAAAAAAATTTGATGTACTGGAATTTATACGGTAATAATTGCCCTACAATCACTGAATCACTCTAACTATATCAATATAAATGTAAAAATTACGATATAATATTTTACGGGGAAAATGAATTTTACAAATGATGCACCTAAAGTGTCAGTAGGTTGATGAAGTAATTTGGCTGGATATTTTACATTGAAGAAAATTATTTCTATATTAATTTTAAGTACATGAATGTCTTCCACAAAGGGAAAATTGAACAACAGATTGCGTGTAGAATGCAGAATTAATTTTCTAAATGGGAGCAATGTAATAACTTACTTGTTTTCATTACTTGAAGAGCCTGTTGCGGGAACGCTAGTCAAAACGACTTGCATCCAATAATGTACTCTATTTGACACACAAAAATAAGTTTTTTGCTGGAATATTATCATATTTTTGATTATCTATTACAGACTACTAAGGTAACTTCGTGCTTGCTAGAATGTCTTATTCCAAGCGAGCGTTCCTGAAGAAACAGTTAATAATTCCTCTCTGTCTTCCTTAGGGTTGTTTGATCAATTTTTGTTTACTGGCAGCATTTCAAAATGGCCAACTAAATGCAATTTCGACGTTTCAATTTTACATAGTTCAGAATACGTCTTTGCACAAAAATTTTTGTTCCAAGTAAGAGTTGTTAAAGCAGCATCAAGCAAAAGTTTCTTGAAAAAAGAGAAAGGCAAATCGAATTTTGTTTTTAAAAAAATGGATAATAGGAGAAAAATGAAAAGTGAAGTTGGATTGAACGTCTTTTGCCATCCATCTTACGGTCTCGACACAGCGCTTGGCATTTTTAAGAAAATGAATTTTTTTTAAGGAAAAAACCCCTCAAAAGAGAAGGAGGCCTTAAAAAATCAGAAAAGTCATTGGCAGCCGATAAATATAGAGTTGTATTTGAAAGATTTGCCTTTTTATGATTAATTTTTTAATAACAGTAAGGATTAAGATAAAAGTTCAAAAATTCTTTATGTATAATCTATATTTTAAAAAAAATTCTTTTTATGCGCGTATTGTTTCAGAAACGTACTTTATTTAATTTAAGAAGCGAAATATACTAAATTTGAATTCAATGTTACTCCTATTGTTATATGCTCAATATATATATATATATATATATATATATATATATTTCATTTCATTATTTCATAAAAAGTTTTTAAGATACAGCGAAATAATCAGAAAAAATTCGATTGAATTTACTGATCTCCTAACTAAGCTATTGGAACCATATTTTCCAAATTGCAACACTTAATACCATTGAAATTATAAATTAACATGGTATTGGTGTGTAATTGCATCGGTCACTATATAAAGTTTCCGAAACTCTCCCTTAATTGGTGATAAAAGCATTTTGCTATGATCTTGCGAATCTTTAATTGGAATCCTGTCGGCAATCAAAAATATGTCATAAAATTTTCTCTCCACATCACTTTTGGAACAGTGAATTTTTCATAAAAATTAACATACGATGTTTCAATTTTGAATATACAAGGTTTTCAAATTCGGCTGCAGTTGTCTTGAAACCATTTTGACACAATTTTGAGTAATCGGTTTTTACAGCGTATTATTGAAATAATTCAAATATTAATCTACTTTATCAAAATGATTCCAATAGTGCACTGAAAATCAATAATAGGACCACAAATGGACTAAAACAAAAATTATGTTTTAATAATGTTATTAAGGTATCCGACTAGCTTCGACAACTTTTTTTAAAAAAAAAATATTAAAACAAAATTTTAAAGAAACTAGTTTATTTGTTTTATTACGTGCAGACACTTATAAAACTAACAAAAAATTATTAATTTTATCATTATTATTATTTAAATGGCATTTTTTAAATTAAAAAAGTTTTTTTTGCATACACTCAAAGAGCAGTAAAAAATATCTATCACTTAAAACCAAAAAATTTTTTGAGGATTTTATTTAGAAGGGCTATGAACTATGTTTTGAACAATTGCCTTAAAAGCAAGTGTATATACTACGGAGTCATATATAAATGTAGTTACAAAAGCAATGTCCGTACTTCTCTTTGCGAAAAAATATGCATGAAGCATTTAATTCGACTTTTTTTTAGTCTGTAGTTCAAAACATGCTGGCTATAATCATAAACACTCATAATAAATTGTAGACAATGATTGTAAAAACGACTTGAGATATCGTGTTTAAGGTGGTGTAAAAATGTTAAGCATTTAAAAACTTAAATTCATTACTCTATCCACTGTTATCACCTTGCACAGAAACTGCTATAACTTTGTAAACAATAGTAATACAAACAAAAGTAAAGTATTTTCAGAAAGCTAAGAGTACAAGAATTCTAAATGTATAATAAGCTCATTTTCGAAAATTTTGCCCAAAATCATGCTTTTGCACTAATTATATACCTTAGCAAACATTTATCTAAAAAAATTTAACGATCTAAAATTCACTTTTATTTTCTAACTTAATTACATACTTAAAATGGAAAAAAGGTACGTCTAGAAAAATTGCAGCTGTAAAGCATAAGGATTTGTAACTATTTTTATACCGTACCTTAATACACAGCCACATAAGAAATAACTCAAATCGTAAAAAGCCGTTTGGCCTTTTCGAACGACCCAGTGTACCGAAAATATCTTGATTTGTTACTTTTAGGTAATGATATCCAGCAGCAATTTTCTCTGCTTTCACAAGGCGGTACATGTTACGAAGTTTATTTCGGTATCGAATTCAATGGACCGTTACATCTTTGCAATCGTCTGCGACTCATATTGTAAGGAGATAAGAAACGTAATACGTTCGAATTTTTTTTTCCTTCACCATCTTATAAATTTGCTTTTCAAATAGGCTGATGTATAAAGAAACCAATTTCGGTGCAATATAGTCGGTATTGCTTCACGCTGTGTAAATATAAGTATTGACTTGGAAGAATTTTTGCATTTTAATACATTTCTGCTATCATTTCAATTTGGGGGGAAATTCAAGTATCTAATGTACTGAAAGAGTTCTCTTTTTTAATGCTGCATATACATTTGTAAAGTAATTTGGTATACTTTAAATAGAAAATTAATTGAAATACACTCCGCTTATAAAATATCTTGATATAATCACTACTGCAATAAAAAATCAGTTTTCAATATTGAAGAGCTTTGTAAAAGAACGTGTTTTTAATCCATTTATTCTTTACACATACAAAAATAGCATACATGTTACGTAATCAATCGGTCATAATTAATAATAATCAAGTAAATCGGTTAAAATGAATAATCTGTCAGAATTTATCAATTTACTGGTTTTTATTAATTAATAGTAATGGTGTTTGGGGACTATTAATAATTTCTGGTGAAATTTTCAGAAATCGAAGTTTTGAAAATTATCATTCAACATTAGATATGATAATATTAATTAAAAACTTCATTCGTTTCGAAAATGTACAGAATGAAGATAACACTCAACATTTTTCAAGCATTCAAAAACAGACTCCCATTTTCAAGACTTGCCAAACGTGTGTGACATTTACGCTTGCAAATCTTTAAAATGAGCACCTATTTTTGAGCAATTATTAATTATCTTCCTCAGCAATTATTAATAATAACCTGTTAATGTGATTAATGTGCATATTTTATCACATTTACTGAAAAACGCCGTCATTAATTATTATCACTCACTATTATTTATAATAGTATGATTTATTAAATTTAACCGTAACATATATAGACTAATTATTGAAATTTTGGAAAAGATTGTAATAAGAAAATTGGATAGCAATTTTAATGGCGAAAAGTAATAGGCTTTGATGAAAAGTGATATATAGTAATAGGTATTTGAGTGACAAGTAATTTATTACTTGCCACTCAAACTATTCTCAGTAAGTATAGACATTTCAGTATACATTCGCATGAATTAGTCCCCCCCCCATATTTTGATACATTCATATTCAGTTTCACAACAGAACACTTAACTAAGTAGCATTTTAACAAGCAATTTTTCTTTATCACAAAGAGTAAAAAAATCCAATTCTTGCAAGTTGCCACATTAAACTGTTTTTATTAATCTTTTTTTTTTACATGAAGATAATATGCTGCTATTTATTATGCTTATTATATATATTATAACTGTCAGTCATAATTTACCATTTTTTCATTAACCCGGGTAAGTCACTTAATTGAACTCCACGAGACTAGTACGAACACTTCAGAATAAGACGTTTCATGATAATAATAAAAGGTAATTGCTAACACATCATCTTTTATTAAGGTATTTGTTTTTCAATTATCTTATTTAATATATTATATTTTAACGTATTTAGTTTCTAAATTAAATGGATTTTACAGATAGAGTATTTAATATATTTTTAAATTTCTAAACTTTAGGCATTTATTTATAAAAAATTCTACTTTTTTATCGTGAGGAAAACAGGAAAATTGTTTGTTGCATTGTTTTAAAACATTTTAGATTTTTTTTTATTCAAAATTTTAAATACCAAAGTAATTTCGTTATTTTTAGCAGTTGCGAAATTTATATTTTTGAAATTCTATTAACACTTCTGCCTCTCAGATAAATTCTAATAATGATTAGTCTAACTTTCTTTTGTAAAATAAAAGCCGAATTCGGCGTATTTATCAAAATAATATTTTTATATACTAAATAAGCTTAACAGTTTTTCTACATAGTTAGAATCAATATCACTTTATATCTAAACAGTATAAATATTTATAAAATATTCATTTAATATTTATTTTATAGTTTTGAAAATAATATTAAATTAATTTTTATTTTTTGTTAACATTATTTAAAATTTATACTTTTAGAGTTATTTTTTAAAATAAAAATACTTTAAGATGGTGATTTTAAAATAATGATTAGTAAACCTTTTTCTGATCGGTAAATTGTAAACAAAAAAGCTATAAAATTGGAGGGGGGGGCGATACGTAACAAGTGAAGGAATAAAAACGTAAACAGTGATGTCGTACGATATCTAACATGGGGACTCTTCTCCCCCGCATCTATCCGCAACTACAAGGAAGGGTTCTCCCTAGCCGAAGATAAAAAAATTAGCAGACGCAAGTAACAAATGAGATGTGTTGTTAGAATAGTGTTTTGACTGACAGACGTCGGAGAGAAAAAAAGCTGTGAATGGGCTGAATCTGATGTCATCTTCAAGAAATCGATAGAATCCAGTTAGCATGTCTACTAGTGAATTGGTATTTAATAGTTATAGTGGTAGCTAGGACTGGGTGATATGGTGATGCATCGTCAGTTTTGCATCGCGATATAGCGATGTATCGCGACATAGTATTTTTGAAATTCATTTACTTGTAGGGCGCAGAAAGTCGGATTTCTATCAAAACTTCATACTCAGATTGATTTAAATCAATTTATGAATTTGATGTATATGTTTTGCTTAAGAAAGATATTAATGTTATATTTTATTATTATTATTATAAAAATGAAAACAGCTAAAGATTTATAAATTTAAAATTAGTAATAAAAACCCATTAAATTATTTTATCCAAAAAGTTTTTAGTAAATTAAATTAAAGTAAAAAATAGCCTAACAAATGTAATTACTTTTTAATTTAATTCTTTATGGGCACCTTAAATTAGATTTCTGTTTGTAAAATAATACTTAAACATATAATATCAAAATTAATTTTCGCATTTAAAAATAAAAAAGAAAGCTTTGTTTTAAAAAAAAATTTACCTCATTAATTAAGATACACTTCTTTATATATTCTTTTCAATAATAGATTACGTTCAGAACAAGGTAACGACAGCGATCACAAAGTCAGTCCCACTGAAAATAATCTACAAGAAACGATATCAAGTCGCGACAAAGAAGAAAAAAAAACTAAGAGGTGCGGAAACGAACATGTGAGATCACGATATATGTTCTCTAAACTGATTCTGATTCTACCGCTTATCAATCAAGGCCGCTTCAATATAACGATACGAACATCGTCTTCCCCAGCGCGAGTTGGCATCGGAACGTAAGAGATCCTTGCGTGTCTTGTATTGCTATATCGTATATCGCTATATCGTTCATCTTCTTTACTCGACGGCTTAAATCAGATTTCTGATGCATCGCCTGGAACGAAAGTCGCTGTATCTGCCTGCCGATACAGGCGTTAAATCGATATGTCGCGATATATTGATTTATAGCCCAGTCCTAGTGGTAGCTACACTACACTCTGAAACCGAATCGGCTTGAAGAATCTGATGTTATCTTCAAGAAATCGATAGAATACAGTTAGCATGTCTATATACTAGTGAATTGGAATGTAATAGTTATAGTGGTAGCTACGCTACACTTTGAAACCGAATTGGCTTGTAGAATTTGATGTTATCTTCAAGAAATCGTTAGAATCCAGTTAACATGTCTTATATACTAGTGAATTGGAATTTAATAGTTATAGTGGTAGCTACGCTACACTCTGAAAACGAATCGGCTTGAAGAATCTACTGTTATCTTCAAGAAATCGATAGAATCCAGTTAGCATGTATTATATACTAGTGAATTGGAATTTAATAGTTATAGTGGTAGCTATGCTACACTCTGAAACCGAATCGGTGTCTAAGCGATTCAGTTCTTATGAAAATCAAAGAAATATTTCTCAATTGATCGGTAACAAGATATTAAATGAAGTTCTTTGAGATTTTCGGAAACATTTTTGTCGTGTCAAAATTAGTTTCGGATTTTTTTTACAGTGTACTGGCACTGAGGATGCCAATACTTTATACAGTAATTTTACCCGGAATTATTTACTTCAACTAGAAACCAATGTTGTTTACTGTTATTCGCTAAATTCATAATATACATATTTTTCGCTATAATTCATTTTATAATTCATATCATTCGCCAATTACATATTATTCGTAATATATTTCACGAGAAAAAATAACCTTCGAAAAACATCCTCAAATTAACTAAAGGCAGAATATTTCGATTAGCTTGAAAAATAGCTTTTCAAGGTGATAACAACGCAGTTTACAGTAATAATATCATTTGGAGCGACGCCGAGAATCGCAGTTTAACCAATTCTAAACACAATGTGTTTAAACTGCGTTATTCGATTTCTAATGTGTTATTTTTAAACTAGTTGATTGACAAACACTTGGGAAAGTTCTATTTTTTTATTACTTTGAAAGCTCTTGAGCAATGTTAACACTTTACTGCTGAGGTATTAGGAACTTGATATGAACCTGTCAAATCGTCTGCTACGTCTTAGAAGAAGCGAAAAAAAGAAAAGAATGAAATGAAATTGAAATAAATAATTAAATCATTCGGTATGTTTTGTAATAAGCTTTTAAAAAATTATAGATGGTACTAATTGGTTATTTACGAATTCTAAATTTATGTAAAGCTTTAAATATTTATTATCAATTTCTTTGATTAGATGAGAAAATAGAATAGAAAATTAAGAATACAAATTGAATGAAAGAAAGTAAGCATGTCTAGAAAAAATTCTTTTAATGCCTGATTAATAATAGGTTTTGTCTTTGCGTGTAGCTTAATAACGTGTTGCTTAATAGGTGTTGCTTAATAAGTTAGCTTACTGAAATTAAACACCTCAAAATATTATGTTAGTATGATATTACTTAAAAAACACATCATTAGATAGAAAATTTCACAGTTAGTCCACTTTTTAATTTGGACACTGCATAATTATTTTTATTTGACATAATAATTTTTTTTTAAGAAAACCTACAAATTTTTTTTTCCACCCTAAAGTGTTGAAACAAATAAACAAGAATCCTTAACAATCTTCTTTTCGTCTTTTTTAAGAGTCTCGTCTCAAAAATTTCTTTAAAAAATAATGCACACACTCTAAGAAAATTCCGTAAAATCCAGAATTTAGACTATTACTTTGAAAGATCAGCTCCCTTTTTCGAGAAGAAATTCATGAACTGCATTTTCAACAAACTTCAACTAAATTGACAGAGTTAAACAGCATCCATATAAAGTTCCTTAAGCTCAGGGTGTACAGATATCTCCGTGCTGGTTGCAATTGAGGATACGAAAACAAAACCACGGGTTCGAGTCCAGTTGGATATAAAGAACATCTAGCTCAAACAAGCAACTTTATCATTCCGCTACAGATGGCAACACCACATTATTTCACTTTGATTCGACAAACAAATCGCCTGAGTCTCAAACATTGTCAGGGCGTAAATTGAAAATAACCTTTTCTAGCAAAACGTTACTTTAGGGTAGATGCTCATGTAATTTATAAACAAGGATTTACGGGCAAACCTGCATTTTAATAGTCAAGATAGGTTTACAGGCATAAATTTATATTTACGGTCAGTGACTAGAACTTTGATATATCCTGCCACTGACCGTAATCTAAGAATGAACATTGTAGATTATAGAGCCATATATTAACGAAATGTCAAAGACAATGCATATTCTTACATTCAAAATAATTGTAAATTGTATCGTATTGCGCTGAAAATTAATATGCAATTCTAGAACCTTTTCTCCTCATTAGCAAATTATTTTCCCTTAAAATTCAGAATGAATTATGCAAAAATGATCTTAAGTGCATTTTTTATTCCATCAAACTCATGATCATTACCTTCTTAATGAAACGGCATTTTCTTTCTTTTTTTTAAGTAATAATGTAAATGGATCGGCCTAATACTCGCAATTATATTTGATTCATTCTCATAAAGTCTTCATCATTACATTAGCAATAATCATCATTCAGATTACCTGTAATTAAAGATAAAACTTTGATGAGATTAAAAAAAATTGTCCTTAGGCCTCTCTGGTTAAATTACTCCTTCAAATACCCGTGTTTAAGAATTAAATGTATAATTCAACAGATTTAAATTTTAGATGGTTTGAGTAACTCTTTATTTGAAGAAGAATTGATTTTAAGTGTATTTATTTATAATATGATTAAACTGAAATTTTGATTTAATGTGTGGTTTCAATTACGGGTTCAAAACAAGGGATATCTATCACTGAGGTCTATAATAGATGTTGATGTTTTTAAATTTATATTTTATAGATAACCATTATAGAAAAGTTTTTTTACTGATTTTTGCAAAAAAAGTTCAATAGCCAGTCTATCTTTGGAAACCTGATACATTTATAGAATTTTATTTATTTTCAATCTACAAATTATTCATGAAAATACCAGTGTTTAAGAATTAAATGTATAATTCATTAGGTTTAAATTTTAGATGGTTTGAGTAACTCTTATTTGAAAAATTTATTTAGAAAATGATTAAACTGAAATTTGGATTTTATGTGGTGTTTCAATTACGAGTGCAAAACACGGGATCTGTATCACTGAGGTCTATAATAGATGTTGATGTTTATAAATTTACATTTTATACATAGCTATTATAGAAAAACTATATTTTCAGATTTTCGCAAAGAAGATCAATAACCAGTTCATCTTTGAAAAACCTGATAGGTTTATTGAATTTTATAGATTTTCAATCTACTCACATTCCAATAGATTTATACGTGAGGTCCCTCTGTAATCATCGCCTTTAGGGGTTAAGGAGATTTTATTTCATTGAGAAAATATTTATTTTCAACTTTTCAAAACTTATCAGACATTTAAGAGAGTATTCTCAGTTGCTTACAGGTGTTTAGCATACAGGTGTTCAGTGTTTAGTACAGACATTATTTAAAAATAAATATTTACCTAAAACAATAATATTTTTAAAAAAAAATTCATTTTCTATAGATCTGATATTTCTAAAAAAAAAGGAATTTTCCCGTCAGTCGTGAATGGTTAGGAGTCATAAACTTATGTATAATACTGAATAATAGGGTGAAGCGAAAAAAAAATTTCAATAATTAAAAAGAACTACCTCCAAAAAGTTGTATATGGACTAATATATTACGCGTGAATTTTTTCAGATTTTCATGCACCATATTATTTCCCTGTAAAAGCATTACAATTTTAAAATATTTCATTAATTATTAAAGATTCCAAATCATTTTTAATATTCAGTCAAATATGTGTAATTTAGAGCCACACTAACTAAAAAAATTTATATGTAAACTCTATTTTCTTTTTTTAAAAAAATCTTTATCTTTTGGTCGATATTTAATAAAAAAAATTAGCTTGAAGCAAAAAATAAGTAAATAAAATATTTACCAATATTTAACTAGTAGTACGAATTTACACACTAAAATGCTATATTTAAACAAATTACCAAGTTTCAACTTAGTGGTTTAATTGGAAGTCTAATTCAATAGATTAAATTAGAGTAATATTGCTCGCCAGTTGATAGAATGTTTGAGCTAATTGAGAAAAAAACGGATTTAAAAGCAAAACAAAAGATATTTAGAATCCTTGTCAAAAACGGAGTAATAAAAATATGCACATTAAGTGTCACAAATTTATATCCAAGTGAAGAAAAAAAAGTGTAACATTGAATCTATCGAATAGTTTCTGAGGAAAGCGAGACTGATTGCTGGATGAAACAGAGATAGGTTAAAAGTGATTATTTGAAACACTACCAAGTCTCATGAAGCATTTCCATATCTTTTTCACAAGTATTTCGTCGGATTCCGACAATATTTTTATTCTTTTATCGCATAAATACAAATTTGTGATTCCCACTGAGTGTACTTTTCTGTTCCACAACAAATCTAAAAAATCTAAAGAGTGGTTATAACATTATATCCGGTATTTAAAATAACATTTCGAACAGGAAAAAAACGATACATTCCGATAATCAAGTTATTTCATTGAACGATTGATCTATGTGAGTAGAAATGCAATGATGAACTTTTAATTTTTCAGACCGACTCGGAAGATACACGAATTATTTCATTAAACAATTGATCTATGCGAGTAGAAATGCAATGATAAACTTGTAATTTTTCGGACCGACTCGGACGACACACGAATTACTTCATTAAAAAATTGATCTATGTGAGTAGAAAAGCAATGATAAACTCGTACTTTTTCAGACCGACTCGGAAGAAACATGAATTCCTAATCAAGTATTAAAACAAACATGTCTTCGTGTGAGACTTTTTGAAGGAAAGGCACTTGCATGCGTGTTTTGTGCAGTGGAAAATTTCACAAACTTACCACGATTAGTTTGATGGCAGCCAAAGTTCAACTTATAATTTATGGTTGATATTTTGCCTTAGAATATGCACCGAGAAGAAACAATCTTTTGAAATTACCATACTGTATGATAATAAAATTACTGGTCAAAAGAATAATACTTCTAGTTAATAAAATCAAAATAGGCTGTATTTTAACCATTAATTTGATAATTTGCTTATTCAATATGGTAACGGTTTACCGGAAATTCTTGTTTTCGGAATTTCAGTTCTTATATATATATATATGCGCTTCACGCTTATACAATACAGAATTTAAATCCATGTGCTTGCATTCGTAAATGAGTTTATAATTACAATAATTTACATATTATCTCAAAATAAAAGCCTTATTATTACTGATGAAGAGGGAAAAAGGAATATTGATGATGGAAAGTTTGTTAATTAATCATTACGCCTACTTTATGACACGCCCAAACTGTTGAACTTACACTCTCAACTCTTCCATTCATCTTTTATGGCACATGCATTACTATCTGTTTGAACCATCATTACTTATCATATTTAAGAAGTGATATCAAAATCATATTATTAAAATTTATTTTGTATTTAAAAATTAACAATTGAAATTTTCCTTCTTTATCTGAGTACACTACTGATTAAAACATGTTAATGAATAAACTTTTATTATAAAAAAATTTATAAGTATTTTAAAATCTAGAAAATCATTTAAAATTAAAATTTAATGATACATAGAAATCTGATGTCCGCTTATAAGTTAAATTTGAAATATTTTTTTTATTATACAGGGAAATCTCTATAACATAGGAATAAATTAAATATTTAGTAGCACATTTTACTTCTAACTTCTATCTACGTAGTGTTTCTGTTTTAATCATTTAATTTGTATGAATATTGAAGTGTTTTTAGTTAATTTCAATTCTACATTTTCAGTAATTTCAATTGTAATTTTTATTATTGTAATTTCTAATCATACTTAATATAATTGCTTATTTCCTATGAGTTCTATTTAAAATAATATTGTTCAAACACTTGTAATAATGCTCCAAATTGCTCCAACCTGTTACAGGCTGGTGGTCATCACTTTGGTAAACTAAATCTTTTGCTTTGTATTCTCATTTAGGTGAGGGTAAAACTTGCAAATCTCTTCTTGGTTTCTAATTAATATAAGAAGGCTGTTAACATAGACGTTAATATTACATTTGCCATGTTTCTTTTGAAATATAGTGACACTTAGTCTTTTTAAATTTTATCTAAAACTACAGTCGCTAGTTACAAAATTCGTAGATTTATGTTCTTTATATAAAACAAAAATGGTCGAGATGTCCAACGGTATTTATGTCATGCAATATTGTTTCTTTTTCTAATGTTGTTTTTGTTACCCAGCTTTTATTTCAATTCCTTGACCATTCTAGATTCCTGCCTCTAATATATCTTACGACTTCAATGGATTCACTTTTGTGTGTCAACTTCTTCTAACCTTTAGCAGAAATTAGATCTCCTAACTCATTTTTTCTTTCTACTCACTATCAGAAGTAAAAATAGCTTATTTGCTTGCGTCTCACTAGAATGGGCCATTGGCGACGGACTGGAAAACATGCTTGATTAAAATCCGAAGCTATACCAACACAATTATGATGCTCTGCAGACGGGTTAGTAGCCCGGTGGCGACCTGCACGCGAAATCAAGTACTTTACGGTATTAAAGCTGAACGAGGACCAATATCGCGCAACCGTGGTCCCTTGACTGGCTGACCAAAGTGACCACTCAACCGATGACAGTCCTCAGTCAGTGATACTAGAATTAGGTGAGCTTCTGGCTACTGTGTATCACGGTCAGTAGTACTTACTTGCTAACAAACTATAGCAGGAATATGTAAAAACTGAAATAAAGCACGTTTATTCCTTTTATTTTTATTCATTTTTCGAATGGGCTCCTGGAGCCAAGGGAACCATATTCTGATTCTTATTGTAGCCATGTTCTGAAGTTATGCTTCTAAAGTATTTCTTAAGTAATATTTTTGCAATACTTGTCGTGATTTATACTTTTTTTTAAATTAACATAATTTAATAATTATAGTAAATGTAACTTTCATACAGTTTCTATATAAGATAGAAAGGTGGTTTTTGGTATAGAACAGGGGTTTCCAACTGGCGGCCCGGGGGCCGCATCCCGCCAGCAAAGCCTTTTTTTGTGGCCCGCGAATTAAAATATATTATTTTTCATTTTTTTGCGGACGATTTTCGTAAAAAATCTTTATGGGTTTGGAATACTTTTTTCGCTAATAAAAACCTAATTTCTTCGTTTCTGTGAAATTTAACACACCAATGATGCAAAGAAATTTATTTCTCAGGTTTTGCATCCAAGAAAATATTTATTCAAATACAAAAATAATCGTGTATGTTGCTCTTTTTTATTTCATTTTTTTTGTATTTTGGGAATATAATTTAGCATGTGCGTATTAGAAATTTTCTCGAAGAAATTCTCCGATTTAACTTTTTGAAACCACTCATTTTGGACGAAAATATTTACACACGAATTTGTAAATTTTAAATTTAAAATGTAAATATCTATTCTCTGATGGTTGCAGCAGACAAACCTGAATTTTTTCATTGAATATTTTGTGTGCTACTAGGTAAGTTTTAATGCCATTTTTTTAAAAGTTTTATATCATAACAATTAGATATCTGTCGCACATTAATTGTTTAATGCATAAGCGAATATAAAGTTATTGTAGCCCGAATTTTTATTATTTATTTAATATTTTTAAAAATATTATTAATATGCAACTAAATATTTTTAAAAATATACTTCTTATTTTAATTTGTAATTCAGTACTTTTGTCTTGTACAACTTGGTAAAAATCTGACAGTAATATTTATTGTTCCTTCAAACATAAAAGAGTCCTACATAAAATTATGATAAAGTTACGGCCCGCCATTTGATTTGTGTTTTTGATTGTGGCCACCGGCCTCATGTAAGTTGGAAACGAAACCCTTGGTACAGAAGCTAATAATACTTTTTATATGACTATAAATATATCGTAATATTTTGTTCATTAAAAAATCATGTCTCTAGTTAGAAAATTCTTAGATATCAGTTATTTGCATATGGCAGCAATGACACACTTCCAAAGCTTGTCCCAAGATATTTACGTCAAGAAAAGTCAAAGATCGAAACTATTTTTTTCTAATACTGCTACGCTGCCTTGATTTTGATCCCTACACCAAACATAATTCGAGCTGCCTCTCCAATTTTTTGTGACTCCAATGGATTCACTACGCTGAGTCAGTTTCCTCTAGACTTTAGTAGAAAAAGGAACAGAGATCAGACCTCTATTTTATGAACGTCCTTACTCTTTTTTTTCCTTTTCCATTTCTTATCAGACAAACTATCGGGAATACAAAAAACTTAAACTCGTTAATTCATTTTACTTTTATTCATGTTCTGAGGTTATGTTTTCAAAAGTTACTCTTGATTATTTTATTTGTAATGAGTGACTTTAGATTAATTTAAAAAAAAAATGTTGTTGTTGCTTCTAATGCCATAGGCCACTCTAGAAAGCCTGCTTGGTGAAACCGAGCAAATTTAAGGCAGAGGGTGCGTTTCTTGTTCTTTAATGGAGCCATATATGGCCAAGTATTCGTCTTCAGCCACACACACGTCACTGCCAGTTTATAGGGCGGACCCATTCATACATCCATTCATTCATAAACAGATCGTAATTTTGACCTGAATCAGAGAACGATCGGTCTCCAATCCAGTACCCACAGAGGTAGTGATTTGTTATGTGAACATGGAGGACTTTGCGACTCGACAGATTTAACGTGCATCAGTCACCATTTACTCTGCCGGCGGGCTTCGAACCCACGAACTCTCAGACATGGGCCCAGCGCCCTACCGACCAGGCTATCCCGGCCTAAAAAAATTTAACATATTGTAATATAATATTTATAAGGAATGTATATTTTTGTCTGATTACTAAAAACTATAGCGAGGTTGTTGCTGATGTAGTAGTTAATATTTCATTGTATGAAATTGAAATATCATACTATTTCGTCCATCAAAAAAATTCTGTCAATAGCTACGAAAATTCTGAGACATCTGTTATTTACATATGCCAGCGACGACCTACTTCCAGAGATGTGTCCTAATAAATTTACGTCAAGAGAAGTCAAAGAACAAAAACTATTTTTTTCTAATACTACTATTTTGCTTTTGTTACCCTGCATTGATTTTGATCGCTACACCAAACATAATTCGAGCTGCCTCTCCAATTTCTTGCGACTCCAATGCATTCACTACGGTGCGTCAGTTTCCTCTAGCCTTTAAGAGAAAAAGAACGGAGATTAGACCTCTATTTTATGGACGTCCTAACTCTTTTTTTCTTTCTTCTTCCTTTTCTATTTCCTATCAGACAAACTACTGCAGAAATATATATAAAAACTTTCTCTTACTTTCTTGTCTTACTTTCTTCGTTCTTTCCTCTTCGGCCCGATCAGAGGAGAAGGTCGACTAATAACTAACTTGTTGTCTAGGTGGCGAAGAAGAAAGGCAATAAATTGCAAGAAGATAAAGGAGAAAGCATGATATAACGATTATATTAGATAGTTATCAAGGAATAGTGGATTTATTTACAGTATTGAGAATAATAGGAATCTTCTTCGGGTGTGCTGCGTTGGCTTCATTAGTATTGGCTTCCTTGCGCCAGTGGAGGTTATCAGGAAGATAATAATGGAGGACATAACAGTTATTGAATTAAGGTAACATGGTACGAGGCATGGAAGCGCAAAATGAGAGCATTGCCCAATTGATTTGGTTTTATACACGTCCAGGGAATTAGTGAGATTTCTGATAAGATAGATAAGTTGAATAGTTTTATGCCTATTATTTGTTTCTGTATTCATCGCGATGCCTAGTAGTTTGAAGTTAGCCATTTCTAGTGATATGCACACAAACAAAAGTTTTCTAGTGGATTAATTTCATGTATCTGTTTTTTGAATCAATCTTTAAAGCTTTTATTTTCTGAAGTAATGTGCGAACTTAATGCATACTATAATTTAAAGTGATCTGTCTCTGTTGTGAGTCGGAATTATACTTTCTCACAAGAAGCTTATTTTTCAAAGACATTGTATATGAGCGTAAAATGGGAGCCTTGTGTAAATTATTTGACTTTATACACGTCCAGGGAATTAGTGAGATTTCTGATAAGATAGATAAGTTGAATAGTTTTATGTCTATTATTTGTTTCTATATTCTTCGCGATGCCTAGTAGTTTGAAGTTAGCCATTTCTAGTGATATGCACACAAACAAAAGTTTTCTAGTGGATTAATTTCATGTATCTGTTTTTTTGAATCAATCTTTAAAGCTTTTATTTTCTGAAGTAATGTGCGAACTTAATGCATACTATAATTTAAAGTGATCTGTCTCTGTTGTGAGTCGGAATTATACTTTCTCACAAGAAGCTTATTTTTCAAAGACATTGTATATGAGCGTAAAATGGGAGACTTGTGTAAATTATTTGACTTTATACACGTCCAGGAAATTAGTGAGATTTCTGATAAGATAGATGAGTTGAATAGTTTTATGTCTATTATTTGTTTCTATATTCATCGCGATGCCTAGTTGTTTGAAATTAGCCATTTCTAGTGATATGTATACAAACAAAATTTTTTCTAGTGGATTAATTTCATGGCAAGCAGTGTTTCGGTTTTTTGAATCAATCTTTAAAGCTTCCTTTTTCTGAAGTAATGTGCGATCTTAACGCATGCTATCATTTAAAGTTATCTGCTTCTGTTGTGAGTTGGAAATGTTTTTTCCACAAGAAGCTTTTTCAAAGAAATTGAACCTAAGCTCAAAATGGATCCTTGTACGATTTAATTGGTTTTATGCACGTCCAGAGAATTAGTGAAGTTTATGATGATATAGCTAAGTTATATGCATAATAGTTTTATGCATATAATTTGTTTCTACATACATCGCTATACTTAGCCGATTGAAATTAGTCGTTCTAGTGATATGCGTATAAACAGAAGTTTTTCTAGTGGATTATGAAAGCAAATTTATGGAATGTAAAACAATATTTGATTTGTGAATTTAACTTTAAAGTTAATATTTTCTTAAGTGTAATGAAACAGTAACACATGTTGTAATTCAAAGTATTCGATTATTATTAGGCAAAATTAAAAGTCGCCACTGGCCACAGGGTGACTAAATATAACAAAAGATGATTAAAAACTTTATCTTTCACCAATTGATCGTCATTTTTTTCGTCGAAATTGCAACCTATTTTTATTTTTTAATAAATATGCAATTATGAATATTTATTACATTTTGAAAAAATTACTTTATATCCAGCCAGTTTCTTAAATTTTTTTCGTTATTTTAGAACCGAACCTTGTAATGTTTGCTACTTTTTAAGAAATGCTATGCATTGTTAATGTTCACAGTTTTCTTTATTGGTTAAAATTGGAAATGTTTGAAAGGTCGGCACCTGTTTTAAAAAGTGACCACTGCTAAAAATGCTTCAACTAGCCTATACACTATAGTACAGAATTTCGGATCAAATTACGGTAAGAATTACTATCATTTTGGGCGTATCATTCGTCGAATTAATTATACCATAAAATCCATTTTTGACGTGAAATATCATACCATGTATTTTGAAGTAATAATTATTTATATAAAGTGATTCAGTGATTTTACAATAAATATTGCTGCAAAAAGTACGGTACATCAAATTTTTTTCATAAATATTTGAAGTTATAATATTATATTCTGAATGTAACTTTATGTTACACCTGTTTCTTATTTTTTTTTATACTAGAAATGAACCTTGTAACGTTTGTTATATTTTTTAAAAAAATGCTTCACAATTGAATATCAAAATTTTTTTGATCGTTTCAAATTTTAAATACTTGAAAAGTAACCATACGTTTTAAAAAGTCGCCACTATTAAAAATACTACAACTAGCCAGTACACTGAAAAAAATCCTGATCAAATTATGATAAAACGTACCGGTACTCTGTGTGCATCACCCGCAAAATTAATTTTACTTAAAATTTAATGCTATAGATTTTACAGCAATAATTATTTAGCTACAGTGATTCAGTGATTTCACAAAAAATATTGCTGTAAAAATTACGGTACATCAGAATTTTGTCCTGTAAAATGTTACAGTTAAATGGAATTTTCTGTAAAAAGCACCAGAACTTTGGGTGACGACTCAGTTTACTGCAATTACTTACAGTGCTGCTAAGTTTTCTAATTTTGTTTTATATGGGTCATTATAAGAGGTTTAAAATAATTGCTTATGTTTTTCACGAAAAGCTTCAGCTTAGATATCGAATATTAAAATAATTTTATCTCTTTAACTAAAAAAAATTAAATATTTTCCAAAGAAAGCAAAACAAATGAAGACAACTCATCCTTTTCATAATTTACACACATTACTTTCACTTATTTCTTCAATAGCGTGATTTAAAACTTTTGCTTTTTGGGTGTGTGTGTGTATGTATCGCTAGATGGGGGGAGAAAGAAAGGCGTATCCATGCATCCGACATTTTCGTATTTACAGCCTTCAGTACGAAGTAGAGGATTTAAGAAGACTAATTATGACCGAAAATTACAACAACGCCTCCCACACTTTTTTTTTCCTTTTCCTTTTAAACTTCTCTTCTACTAAATATTGTTCGCACCATCATGGCTGATAATCATGATCATTTGTCATTAGTTGGCTGAATCTGCATGTGTGGGATGATCTTATTAATATGCACACACCGTTTTTCGTTGGCAAAGATGATGGGAACTTTAGGCTTATTATGGCATCATTTGGCGATATCTTAGTGTTCTTTCAAGCCACGTTGTGGAAGGCTAATGACATAGCTGATTTGTACTCAGTGCTAAATATTTGAGTAGAAACGATGAAGTAATTATCTTTTTCCGTTTGTTTCGGTTTTTATTGTTTACCTCAGTCCTTAACGACTTATAGTGTTCTTTCTTTTTAAATTAGTCTCAATAGTCGAAAAATGCTGCTTTTTTTAAAAAAGAATCATTAGTTCGTTTATTTGATAAAATATTTCCTAAATGGATATATTTTGTTTTCCTTAGAGTTTACTGTCTTCGTATAACGATTCAGAACTCTTTCAATAAAACTTGATGAAGGAAGTATTGTTAAATTAGAAAATTTCAGAGAAAATAATTAAATTTATTCAGAAATAAATAAATAAATACAAACATCCAGCTATTTGAAATAGAAGTATTCTTAACAATCATTATTTTATTTTTACTTAAAAGTCAAAATTCCTGTTGATTAAAAAAATTTAACCATATTTTAATAATTTTTTAAGGATATATACCCATGACTTTTACGACATTTTACAAATTAAACGATAAAAAAAAACATAATATACTTTGATTAAAAATATTTGTATTGCCTTAGAATATAAGAAGGTGATTATTTTGACTAATAATATGACAATGGATAATTTTAATATAACTATAAATTTTGATGTATTATTTTTCAATCTAAGATAGTCAGCTATTAAAAAATATAATTATATAAAATGAAACCTTTATTACTATTACTGGTAATGATAATATAGCGTTTATTTATAGTATCGACAGCTCTTTTCTTTCTTATTGCCTTACCTGTGCTTATCACAATGTATCGTTCGTATTTTAGAGTTTGTTTATACTTTAAATTTTTCATGAAGTTCCAAAGATCGCTGACACCCAGTTTCAAAGCACTTTAGCAAAGAGCTGTTTCAAAATTATTGTATTTAATGTATTTAAACACTTAAACATTCATTAATTCATTGAAATCATCTTATATTTAATATTTAATATATTAAAAATAGATTGACAAGATGTTTATCTACAGTATGAAAAAGGGATGCTCAAATTTCACGAAACGTTCTTTGTTTTTGACGAAACCATTTTCTGGTATATGCTCCGAGCAAACATTTCGTCAAAGTGACGAATTGAGTCCTTCTTCGAGGAAATAATGAATTTCTTCAAAAATAATAAAATATCTCGTCATTCATCTAATTATTACAAAAAAAATAGTAATCCGTAATGGGCGGTATTGTTAATCACTTTTTCATGAGCACCATATAGGTGGATCAATGTCAGCCCAACAACGCAACGACAAATAAGGCATAGAACTATTTTAGATCCATGCCGGAATGGGACTCAAACCCGATGTCTTCCTTCTATGAGGCCCACTCCTTGACCACCATATCACGGCCCTATATAGTCACTCTAGTTTCGATTATCTAGTCTCCATACCGTCATTTTAGTTAACAATCTCTTACAGTGCACTAAAAGGTTCCGAGAGGAGGAAACATTTTCATCAAATATTTAGGAGTTCGTTTTTCATCACAAATCACGTGTTTCGTAACGAAATGATTTTCAAAATGAACGAAAAACAGCTCACGGATTGTTGGATCATTACTAGAGCCCGGATTTTGATGACCTAAAAAATCTCAATTAATGCCCTTAAAAAGTGCAAAAAATGCCCTTATGAACTGCAAAAAATGCCCTTAAGAGTGCAAAAAATGCCCTTAAAATGCGAAAATTGCGCTAAAAATGCCTTATGACATGACTTAAATAGAAGTAAAAATATTGAACTAAAACTATGTTTTACTCTTTAAAATTATTATGAGTCGTTTCAAAAAATATAAAGCAATGCAATACTTGTTCTACGTTCATTAAAGTTTGACAAATATGTTTTATATCCAAAAATAACAACAAAAAAAAGGAAAATATATTGACTCCAAAACATTTTCATTTTGTATAGAAACTTAAATGAATATAACAACTTCCATCTCATAATA